>NC_141695.1:211973634-212508634 GCF_964263255.1 Lissotriton vulgaris
CTGATAGTGTATCTCGATGACATCCTACTGATGGCTCAGTGTCCGGTCCAATTACAAACCCATTTGACCTGGACAATAGAGCTATTGCAGTCTCTAGGATTTCTAGTGAATCCTCAAAAATCTCTTTTGCGTCCCTCTCAGTCGATAGAGTTCTTGGGTTTCCTGCTCGACTCGATCTCTTGTCAACTTCTCTTGCCTTCCCAGAAGATCAGGTCCATCAAGAGGGAGTTGACATTACTTTTATCCAAACAGAGTGTGTCTTTGACATCGATCGCTCGGATTGTCGGCCTGTTGGCTTCGTCCATTCAAGTGATCTTTCCAGGTCCCTTGCACTATCGGGCCCTTCAACGTCTCAAAATCAGACATTTATGGAAAGGTCTTCGCTATTCCGATCTTGTTCCTCTGTCGACGGACGCCAGGTTGGAGATGTTGTGGTGGCTCAACTACATGGAGGCTTGGAACAGGAAAGCCCTGTTCGGGTCTACCCCGGATGTAGTGCTGGAATCGGATGTCAGTCTTTGGGGTTGGGGAGCCCGTTGCGGGTCTGTGACGACGGGCGGTCGTTGGTCGTGAGACGAGTTGAGTCTTCACATCAATTGTTTGGAGCTCCTGGCGGGCTCGTTTGCGATCCGTTGCCTTGCTCCACAGGCTACCAGGTGTTGCATACTCCTCCGCATGGACAACAACTCTGCGGTTCGGTATGTCAAAAAACTGGGGGGGACAAGGTCGAAACTCTTGGCAGAAATTGCTAAGGACTTCTGGCATTTCTGCCTTCAGCGGAAGATCACTCTTATTGCAGAGTATCTCCCGGGTCGCGAGAATCAGGTGGCCGATTTGAACTCTCGCCATCTGATGGATTCAGCGATTGGAGGCTTCATCCCAGGGTGTTTCGGAGCCTCTCTCGCATTTGGGGTCCGTCTTGGATAGATCTGTTCGCCTCTCGCCTTAATGCCCAATTGCCCAAGTTTTACAGTTGGCGTCCGGATCCGGAGGCTCTGGCCACGGATGCATTTCTTCAGATTTGGCCTCCTCATCTCTGCTATGCGTTTCCCCCGTTTGCGATGATTCCAAGGGTCTTGGCTCGGACAAAGCACTTCCAGTCGGAGATCATTCTGATAGCTCCTCTTTGGAGGGCTCAGGCTTGGTTTCCGGATCTTCTGGAGATGAGTTGCTCGACGCCGCTCCTTCTTCCCCAGAAGTGGAACTTGTTGTTGGACCCTCTGCTCAATCCGCATCCCCTGATTCAGACGGGTCAGCTCCGGTTGGTTGCGTGGCGGATTTCGGGGAACGCTGGAAAGTCCCAGGCTTATCTGGAGACGCTGCACGATTTATCGGTGAAGCTTGGGACCCCAACACGCACAAACGTTATGCATCAGCTTGGCGACAATGGTGTGGTTGGTGTTCTGAACGGGAACTGGATGCCGCTTCAGCGGATGTTACTTTAGTGGTTAATTTTTTGGCTTCCCTGGCTTCTTCTGGTTCTGCTTATAGGACGGTCAATTCCTTTCGCTCTGCAGTCTCTGCGGGCCACGACTTTGTTGATGGGAAGCCTGTTGGGGAACATCCCTTGATCTCTAAGCTGCTTCGAGGCATTCGGCTGGTAAAACCGCCTTGTCCAAAGTATGTTGCTCTTTGGGCTATCTCCATTGTTTTACGTTTTCTGGAGTCTTGGCCTCCCAACTCCTCATTGTCTAGTAAGCAGCTTTCAGCAAAGTTGACGATGTAGCATGGCTGGGCCTTGGTCATGTAGAGCTTTAAAGACCAGGCAGGATGATTTAAAGAGGATTTGCTGCTGGACTAACAGCCAATGGAGGTCTTTAAGTGCGAGAGAAGAGGAGGCAGCGCGCGGCCTAGGGAGAGCCAACTTCGCAGCTATATTTTGAATGCGCTGCAGCTTGTTGATCAGAGTGCCAGGTGCCCCTAGAAGCAGTGCATTACAATAATCTATCCTGCTAAGGATAATGCCACGCACCACCTCTGGCCTAGCCTGGATCGGAAGCAGGGGAAGGATTTTCTGCAAAGTACGGAGTAGTAGCATACATGTGGAGATGGTTTTGTTAACAAAGCCGTCCAACTGAAGGTTAGAGTCAAACATGACTCCGAGGTTGCGGACGGAATCCGCCGCCACCACATTGCCCAAGGAGGAAGAAGGCCAAAGGTCAGTCGGTAAAGGACACGGGACGCGGTCCGATGAGCAGTGGAGTACCTCGGTCTTAGAGCTATTGAACTGGAGAGAGTTGTTTTTCAACCAGTCGGCAGTGGCAGTCATACAGCGGTGGAAGGTCTCTGTAGACACAGCATCTTCTCCTTCAAGGGAGAAAATTAGCTGGGTGTCGTCGGCATAGTTAATCACTGAGATGACGAAGGATTTGATCAGACTGATCAGGGTGCAGTGGTACAAGTTGAACAGGATGGGGCTGATAGCTGACCCCTGGGGGACACCCTGTCCCACTCTCCTAATGCCTGATCAAAAAGGGGGTAAAGCCACCACCTGGTGTATGTTCTGAAGATAGGAGATCAGCCAATCTCGTGCCAATCCTGCTACCCCGGCCTCCTCCAGCCTGTTGATAAGAATGGAGTGGCTGACCGTGTCGAACGCGGCCGACATGTCGAGTAGCACTAAAAAGGCTGCTCGACCATTGTCGACCCGCGATCGAAGGGTGTCCAACACGACCACCAGCGCCGACTCCGTACCGTGAGCCGGCCAGAAGCCGAACTGGGCCACATCCAGACAGGTGTTACTTTCCAAGAAGCTGGATAGAGACTGGGTCACAAGCTTTTCCATGATCTTGACTGGAAAAGGAAGCAACGAGATTGGCCGATAGTTTGACAGACAGGTGGGGTCAACAGGGGTTTTGTTTAGGAGAGGGGGACCACTGCTAGCTTCCAGCAATCTGGGACCGTGGCAGTGCTAAAAGACTGGTGGCAGATGGAATGTAAAGGCTGGAAGAGTTCCTCCTGGAAAGATTTCCAAAGTTTGTGGGGGAGTGGATCAAGAGGGGAGCCAGAAGACACCCCATTTGCTAATGCGCAGAACTCATCGAATGGGTGAGGATTATGATTTCTCTATTTCTTTACTACAGACAGCAGCCAATAGGAATACAGTAAAGAAAAAGAAAACTACCATACCCATGAACACCTGGGCAACCATAGAGACTACATCCCTATATTATCCTCCACTTTAGCCGAGTTTGAAGAACAGGCAGCTCACCGGCGGCTGGAGAGAGTAAAATTCTCCAGCCGCCGGTGAGCTGCCTGTTCTTCAAACTCGGCTAAAGTGGAGGATAATATAGGGATGTAGTCTCTATGGTTGCCCAGGTGTTCATGGGTATGGTAGTTTTCTTTTTCTTTACTGTATTCCTATTGGCTGCTGTCTGTAGTAAAGAAATAGAGAAATCATAATCCTCGCCTGCGTGTCCTTAATAGAATTGAAAATTCTTGTCACGAATGTTTGCAAATTTTTAATTACGGCATATCTTTTGTGACCCTTTAAAACATTAATCGAACAGTAGGTCGCCACAAGCGCTCTCCGGCTAGTTACCTGCTATAAGAAAACAAGCAAAGTATGCGAGCCTCTTTTCACAGTGTGCAATGGGAATAGCAAGTGCATCTCCGGACCCGTGCACCAGGAAGACATCCACTAATCACACGCATGCTTAGGCATCCTGAAGGGGATGTCTGCTTGTGTGGGGGGAGGGGCTGGGGGGGGGGCAAAGTGCATTCTGATAGAGAAGCACTCTAGTAGGTCCCTGCTTGTACCCCAGGGGCACTGTAAAGTGGACGCAATGAAAACAAAGATAAACCCCTTTAAGGGCTTGTCTTGAAGCGAGGAGAGGTGGCGTAACATATAAAGCTGCCGACGTTGGAACTGCAGAGCAGAGTTGGATCCTCCATGGACTCTATTAATTATAAATAATTAAAGGAAGGTCCACAGTGTGGGCATTAATAATAATTAAATTAAAGCAAGACTTGGGCTGTATTAATCATAAATAATTAAACAGAGATGTCAGATGCATTGTGGGAAGAGACAAATAAAACAAGCATTGACAATGCAATAGTAGTGATGAAAGACAAATAAAACAAGCATTGTGGGGAGAGACAAATTAAACAAGCATTGGCAATGCAATAGTAAGGGGTGTGAGAAGGCATCGGAAGAAAGTAGTCTGTGCAGTAAAGTGGCCCATAGCCGTGGAAGGACACAAATGAAGACATCTCCATCATAAGGAGGGACTAACAAGCGTACCACCAATCGGAAGGCACCATTTAAGACACCAGTCAATGAAAATGAAGGGTGGAGAAGGGCGGCGCTTATATACACTATAGTGTAAACTGCATGTCTCAACAAGACAGCGCAAGCGCTGCCTAGGCGAGAACTAAAAATGCAAAGCGTGCTCACTACTTCCAAGCTGTGATGTCTCCATTGAAAGCAGAACTAAGAGAAATAGTCAATTAATAACATTCACTTCACCCACTACATGGGCATATAACAAGTGCTTGGCTGTGTGCTGCTCCAGGAAAGCCCATCATGATATGGGCTCTGCATCTGTGCAGCCTGGAGAGTATTTTGAACCATGGAGCAGATGTACGAAAATTAGTCATTAAAATAGCGATTCTTACCAAATCGCAATTAGGAAATCAAAATTACTAATATAGAAAAACATAGAACTTTTAATTAGTGATTCCTAGTGGGTCACAAATCGGCTTACCTAATCAATATTAATCAGTTTGAAACCCATCAAAAATGATGGCCATCACAGGGATGGTGGCCTGCTGGGGTAAGTAGACCTCCATGCCTGTGATTGTTTTTCATTAAAGAAAATGGGATATGTTTCAAAAACAAAAAATGAAATGTTTAAGTTTCATTTTTTAACAATAGGCAGTGGTCCCTGTGCTTAAAAAAGTTTTTTAAACATTCTCCAAGGGGAAGAGGTCCCATGTGGACCCTTTCCTATTTGAATGGTTTCCCCTACCTTTCAGTAGTCTGCAAAAAATTTATGTTTTGTGACTGTAATTCGGTCACAAAACACTAATACATAGTACTGCATTTTGGTATTTGGAACGCACACACTAAACACTCCTCTTCCAAATTCCATATCAAAAAACCAAATTGCTATTCGGTAACAAGTTACTGAATCACGATTTCACTTTGGCACATTTCAAAATTGTCAACACTGCGACCTCCAAAAAAAAGATTTGTACATATGGCTCAAAGTTCTGTTGCCACAGGAATCCTGTTTACAGATGCAAATGTGTGTTTGCATTCAAATTTATACTTTAACTGTTGGGTTAATTACTACTTTCGCACATATTTACCCTGTGCCAATTTTGCCTGTAAAAATCTGGTGTAATTTGCTAGGAGAAAATGCAGCAAATTCAGAATCTTTAACCTCGGAACAGGGCAAGACATTTGGTCCTATTACGTTATTCCACATTCTGAGATGCACAACTGAGACATGCCTGGTAAATATTGCACCTGACAGTATTGGTATAACTTCCGTGTTCTATTACCATCCTGAAGAACCGGCCTCTCAGACTGTTCTCTTCACTTCAAGTCTGCTGCTGAGCAGACTCCGCCATTTTGGACAGTTTGCATTTTCTGCAAACATATTCTTTTTCCAAATTCGGTTATTGAACATTGTTTTACTTTTGGTGGGGTACTTTTCACACAGAATGGACCGGAATTGACCATGGAGCTATAGTAGTATTTACATAGAACTGGTCAGTGTGTACGGCCAGATACAGGCTAGACACAGGCAGATCTTTACATAAGCAGTCATGTGTTTACAAAGGTGCTGGTGCTAGCGGAGATGATTTATATTTTTATATTTGTGAGGCTATTGCATTCTAACTTGCTTTTCTGGGGGTAGCAGTGAATTAGGGCATATGACAGGCTGTTTCTTAGGTCTCACCTGAGACAGCGCAGGCGCTGTATCTTCAAAACATTTAGTAAGCAGCTTTTAAAAGTGCCACCAGAGGCTTTTGCTGGCCTACATCTTGCGTTCACGAGCTCGTGCACGTGCACGGCTGCCATCTGTGTTTTTATTGCTGTAATCAGGCTCCTCTGTTTGCACTTTCCCCCTCCCCTTTCTCTCTCCCTCCTGGTCAGCTTCATTTGTGTCTTTAAGCTGTGAATCATGCTACTATGCTCGCCCCTCCCTTCTCTCTTCTCCCCCTCCTCTTCGTCAGTTTCATTTGTGCCTTCTATCACTTTGAATGCTCCTGCTTCCACCAGGCACACACACCACTAGCCGTCAGTGCACGCTTCCACCAGGCACACACACCACCAGCCGTAAGTGCACACTTCCATCAGGCACACACACCACCAGCTGTCAGTGCACACTTCCACCAGGCACACACCACCAGCCGTCAGTGCACACTTCCACCAGGAACACACACCACCAGCCATCAGTGCACGCTTCCACCAGGCACACACACCACCAGCCATCAGTGCAGGCTCCACCAGGCACACACACCACCAGCCGTAAGTGTACGCTTTCACCAGGCACACACACCACCAGCTATCAGTGCACGCTTCTACCAGGCAAACACACCACCAGCCGTCATTGCAGGCTACCATGAGGCACACACACCCAACCGTCAGTGCACGCTTCCACCAGGCACACACACCACCAGGCATCAGTGCACGCTTCCACCAGGCACACACACCACCAGCTGTCAGTGCACGCTTCCACCAGGCACACACCACCAACCGTCATTGCACACTTCCACCAGGCACACACACCACCAGCCGTTGGTGCATGCTTTTACTGGGCACATGCACCACTAGCCGTCAGTGCACGCTTTCACCAGGCACACACCACCAGCCATCAGTGCACACTTCCACCAGGCACACACACCACCAGCCGTCAGTGCACGCTTTCACCGGGCACACACACCACCAGCCATCAGTGCACGCGTCCACCAGGCACACACACCACCAGCCATCGTTGCACGCTTCCACCAGGCACACACACCACCAGAAGTCAGTGCACCCTTCCACCAGGCACACACCACCAGCCATCATTGTACACTTTCCCCAGGAACACAAACCACCAGGCATCAGTACACACTTCCACCAGGCACACACACCACCAGCTATCAGTGCACGCCTCCCCCTGACACACGCACCACCAGCCGTCAGTGCACGCTTTCACCGGGCACACACACCACCAGCGATCAGTGCACATTTTCACCGGCTCACACACCACCAGCCGTCAGTGCACGCTTTCACCAGGCCCACACCCCACCATCCATCAGTGCACGCTTCTACAAGGCACACACACCACAAGCTGTCAGTCCACGCTTCCACCAGGCACACAAACCACCAGCCGTCAGTGCACGCTTTCACCGGGCACACACACCACCAGCCACCAGTGCAGCCTTCCACCAGGCAAACACACCACTAGTAGTCATTGCAGGCTTCCACGAGGCACACACACCAACAACTGTCAGTGCACGCTTACACCAGGCACACACACCACCAGCCATCAGTGCACGCTACCACCAAGCACACACACCACCAGCTGTCAGTGCACGCTTCCACCAGACACACACCACCAGCCGTCATTGCACACTTCCACCAGGCACACACACCACCAGCCGTCAGTGCATGCTTCCACCAGGCACACACACAACCAGCCGTCAGTGCACGCTTCCCCCAGGCACACACACCACCAGCCGTCAGTGCACACTTCCACCAGGCACACAAACCACCAGCCGTCAGTGCACGCTTCCACTAGGCACACACACCACCAGCCATCAGTGCATGCTTCCACCTGGCACACACACCAGCAGCCGTCAGTGCACGCTTTCACCAGGCACACACACCACCAGCCATCTGTGCACGCTTCCACCAGGCAAACACACCACCAGCCGTCATTGCAGGCTTCCACGAGGCACAAACGCCACCAACCATCAGTGCACGCTTCCACCAGGCACACCCACCACCAGGCATCAGTGCACGCTTCCACCAGGCACATACACCACCAACTGTCAGTGCACACTTCCACCAGGCACACACCACCAACTGTCATTGCACACTTCCAACAGGCACACATCAATTCCCCGCCTCGGCGGGTCTTGGGCTCAAAATTCCACGGACCTGATAATTCTCGCCTCGGTGCCTATTCCAATCATGGAGTCCCACTCTGCAACTCTGGGAAATAGCTTGCTTAATCTCCACAACGGCCCCCACAACGCTAAGGATGCCTGGCCTCTACCTTGGGGGTGCCCAGGAGCGGACGCCTCACAGGGAAAGCCAGGATGGGTTCCACAGCGGTATTCGTACAAGCGCCTTGAGACCCTTGCGGGTGAGTAGTGCGCTATACAAGTATCAATTTACAGCCGTCAGTGCACGCTTCTACCAGGCACACACACAACCAGCCGTCAGTGCACGCTTCCACCAGGCACACACACCACCAGCTGTCAGTGCATGCTTCCCCCAGGCACACACCACCAGCCATCATTGCACACTTCTACCAGGCACACACACCACAAGCCGTCAGTGCACGCTTCCACCAGGCACATACACCACCAGCCATCAGTGCACCGCTTCCACCAGACACAAACACCACCAGCCATCAGAGCACGCTTACCGGGCACACACACCACCAGCCATCTGTGCACACTTTCTCCGGGCACACACATCACCAGCCATCACTGGACACTTTCACCGGGCACACACTACCCGCCGTCACACACTACCAGCCGTCGGTGCACACTTCCACCAGGCACAAACAACCAGCTGTCAGTGCATGCTTTCACCGGGCACACACACCACCAGCCATCAGTGCACACTTCCACCAGGCACACACACCACCAATCATCAGTGCACGCTTTCACCAGACACACGCACCACCATCCGTCCGTGGACGCTTTCACCAGGCACACACACCACCAGCCATCAGTGCACGCTTCCACCAGGCACACACACCATCAGCCATCAGTGCACACTTTCACCAGGCGCACATACACACACCAGCAGCTGTCGGTGCACGCTTTCACCGGGCACATGCACCACCAGCCATCAGTGCACACTTTCACCACGCACACACACCACCAGGCATCAAGAACACTTCCACCGGGCACACACACCACCAGCCGTCTGGGCATGCTTCCACCAGACACACACACCACCAGCCGTCAGTCCACGCTTTCACCCCGCACACACCCCACCGTGCACACTTTCACCAGGCTCACACACCACCAGCCGTCAGTGCACGTTTTCACCAGGCACACACCACCAGCCGTTATTGCACACTTTCACCAGGCACACACACCACCAAGCATCAGTGCACACTTCCACCAGACACACACACCACCAGCCATCAGTGCACGCTTCCACCAGGCACACACACCACCAGCCGACAATGCACACTTTCACCCAGGACACACACACCACCAGCCGTCGGTGCATGATTTCACTGGGCACATGCACCACCAGCCGACAGTGCACGCTTTCACCAGGCACACACCCCACCAGCCATCAGGGCATGCTTCCACCAGGCACACACACCACCAGCCATCAGTCCATGCTTCCACCAGGCACACACACCACCAGCCATCAGTGCATGCTTTCACTGGGCACACACAACACAAGCCATCAGTGCAGGCTTTCACCAGGCACACACACCACCAGCCGTCATTGCAGGCTTCCAGAAGTCACACACCACCAGCTGTCAGTGCACGCTTCCACCAGGGACACACACCACCAGCCGTCAGTGCACGCTTCCACCAGGCACACACACCACCAGCTGTCAGTGCACGCTTCCACCAGGCACACACCACCAGCCGTCATTGCACACTTCCACCAGGCACACATACCACCAGACATCAGTGCACGCTTCCACCAGGCACACTCACCACCATCTGTCAGAGCATGCTTCCACCAGGCACACACCACCAGCCGTCATTGCACACTTCCACCAGGCACACACACCACCAGCCGCCAGTGCACGCTTCCACCAGGCACACACACCACCAGCCGTCAGTGCACGCTTCCACCAGACACACACACCACCAGCCGTCAGTGCACCCTTTCACCTGGCACACACTACCAGCTGTCACACACTACCTGCCGTCGGTGCATGCTGCCACCAGACACACACCACAAGCCGTCAGTTCACGCTTTCACCGGGCACACACACCACCAGCCATCAGTGCACACTTCCACCAGGCACACAAACCACCAGCCATCAGTGCACGCTTTCCCCAGGCACACGCACCAACGTCCTTCGGTGCACGCTTCCACCAGGCACACACACCACCAGCCATCAGTGCATGCTTCCACCAGGCACACACACCACCAGCCTTCAGTACACGCTTTCACCAGGCAGACACACACACCACTAGCCGTCGATGCATGCTTTCACCGGGCACATGCACCACCAGCCATCAGTGCACACTTTCACCAGGCACACACACCACCAGCCATCAGTGCATGCTTCCACCAGGCACACACACCACCAGCCTTCAGTACACGCTTTCACCAGGCAGACACACACACCACTAGCCGTCGATGCATGCTTTCACCGGGCACATGCACCACCAGCCATCAGTGCACACTTTCACCAGGCACACACACCACCAGCCATCAGTGCATGCTTCCACCAGGCACACACACCACCAGCCTTCAGTCCATGCTTTCACCAGGCAGACACACACACCACTAGCCGTCGATGCATGCTTTCACCGGGCACACACACCTCCAGCCATCAGTGCACGCTTTGACCAGGCACACACAGAACCAGCCGTCATTGCACACTTCCACGAGGCACACACACCATCAGCTGTAGGTGCACACTTCCACCAGGCACACACACCACCAGCTGTCAGTTCACGCTTCCACCAGGCACACCACCAGCCGTCATTGCACACTTTCACCAGGCTCACACACCACCAGGCATCAGGGCACACTTCCACCAGGCACACAAACCACCTGCCATCAGTGCATGCTTCCACCAGACACACACACCACCAGCCGTCAGTGCACGCTTTCACCGGCCACACACACACCACCAGCCATCAGTGCACACTTTCACAGGGATCACACACCACCAGCCGTCAGTGCAAGCTTCCACCAGGCACACACACCAACAGCCGACAATGCACACTTTCACCAGGCACACACACACCACCAGCCGTCGGTGCATGCTTTCACGGGGTACATGCACTACCTGCCGTCAGTGCATGCTTTCACCAGGCACACACACCACCAGCCGTCATTACGCACTTCCACCATGCACACACACCATCGGCCATCAGTACACGCTTCCAACGGGCACACACACCACCAGCCATCAGTGCAACCTTCCACCAGGCACACACACAACCAGGCGTCAGTGCAGGCTTCTACCGGGCACACCCACCACCAGCTGTCAGTGCATGCTTCCACCAGGCACAAACCACCAGCCGTCATTGCACACTTCCACCAGGCACACACACCACCAGCCGTCAGTGCATGCTTCCACCAGGCACACACACAACCAGCCATCAGTGCACGCTTCCACCAGGCACACACACCACCAGCTGTCAGTGCATGCTTCCCCCAGGCACACACCACCAGCCGTCATTGCACACTTCCACCAGGCACACAAACCACCAGCCGTCAGTGCACGCTTCCACTAGGCACACACACCACCAGCCATCAGTGCATGCTTCCACCAGGCACACACACCACCAGCCGTCAGTGCACGCTTTCACCAGGCACACACACCACCAGCCATCTGTGCACGCTTCCACCAGACACACACACCACCAGGCGTCAGTGCACATTTTCACTGGGCACACACACCACCCGCCATCAGTGCATGCTTCCACCAGGCACACACCACCAGCCGTCAGTGCACGCTTTCACCAGGCAATCACACCACAAGCCACCAGGGCACGCTTCCACCATGCACACACACCACCAGTCGTCAGTGCATGCTTCCACCAGGCACACACACCACCAGTCGTCAGTGCATGCTTCCACCAGGCACACACCACCAGCCGTCAGTGCATACTACCACCAGGCACACACACCACCAGCCGTCAGTCCTCGCTTCCACCAGGCACACACACCACCAGCCGTCAGTGCACGCTCTCATCAGGCACACTCACCACCCGCCATCAGTGCAAGCTTCCACCAGGCACACACACCACCAGCCATCATTGTATGCTTCCACGAAGCACACACACCACCAGCCGTCAGTGCCCGCTTCCACCAGGCACACACACCACCAGCCATCAGTGCACGCTTCCACTAGACACACACACGACCAGGCATCAGTGCACGGTTCCACCATGCACACCCACCACCAGCTGTCAGGGAATGCTTCCACCAAGCACACACCACCAGCCGTCATTGCACACTTTCACCAGGCACACACACCACCAGCCGTCAGTGCACGCTTCCACCAAGCACACACACCACCAGCCGTCAGTGCACGCTTCCACCAGACACACACACCACCAGGCGTCAGTGCACATTTTCACTGGGCACACACACCACCAGCCATCAGTGCATGCTTCCACCAGGCACACACCACCAGCCGTCAGTGCACGCTTTCACCAGGCACTCACACCACCAGCCACCAGGGCACGCTTTCACCGGGCACACACACACCTCCAGCCATCATTGCGTGCTTTCACCGGGCACACACACCACCAGCCATCATTGCACACTTCCACCATGCACACACACCACCAGTCGTCAATGCATGCTTCCACCAGGCCTAAACACCACCAGCCGTCAGTGCACGCTTCCACCAGGAACACACAACCAGCCGCCATTGCACACTTCCACCAGGCACACACACCATCAGCCATCAGTGCACGCTTCCACCAGGCACACACACCACCACCAACTGTCAGTGCACGCTTCCACCAGGCACACACCGCCAGCCATCATTGCACACTTCCGCCAGGCACACACACTACCAGCCGTCAGTGCACGCTTCCACCAGGCACACACACCACCAGCCGTCAGTGCACACTTCCACCAGACACACACACCACCAGTCGTCAGTGCATGCTTCCACCAGGCCTAAACACCACCAGCCGTCAGTGCACGCTTCCACCAGGCACACACCACCAGCCGTCATTGTGCACTTCCACCAGGCACACACACCATCAGCCATCAGTGCACGCTTCCACCAGGCACACACACCACCACCAACTGTCAGTGCACGCTTCCACCAGGCAAACACCGCCAGCCATCATTGTACACTTCCACCAGGCACACACACTACCAGCCGTCAGTGCACGCTTCCACCAGGCACACACACCACCAGCCGTCAGTGCACACTTCCACCATGCACACACACCACCAATCGTCAGTGCATGCTTCCACCAGGCCTAAACACCACCAGCCATCAGTGCACGCTTCCACCAGGCACACACCACCAGCCGTCATTGCGCACTTCCACCAGGCACACACACCATCAGCCATCAGTGCACGCTTCCACCAGGCACACACACCACCACCAACTGTCAGTGCACACTTCCACCAGGCACACACCACCAGCCATCATTGCACACTTCCACCAGGCACACACACTACCAGCTGTCAGTGCACGCTTCCACCAGGCACACACACCACCAGCCGTCAGTGCACACTTCCACCAGACACATACACCACCAGCCGTCAGTGCACGCTTTGACCGGGCACACACACCACCAGTCATCAGTGCACACTTTCACTGGGCTCGCACACCACCAGCCATCAGTGCACGCTTCCACCAGGCACACACATCACCAGCCGACAATGCACACTTTAACCAGGCACACACACACCACTAGCCGTCGGTGCATGCTGCCACCAGACACACACCACAAGCCGTCAGTGCACGCTTTCACCGGGCACACACACCACCAGCCATCAGTGCACACTTCCACCAGGCACACAAACCACCAACCATCAGTGCACGCTTTCACCAGGCACACGCACCACCATCCTTCGGTGCACGCTTCCACCAGGCACACACACCACCAGCCATCAGTGCATACTTCCACCAGGCGCACACACCACCATCCGTCAGTACACGCTTTCACCAGGCAGACACACACACCACTAGCCGTCGATGCATGCTTTCACCGGGCACATGCACCACCAGCCATCAGTGCACACTTTCACCAGGCACACACACCACCAGCCATCAGTGCACGCTTCCACCAGGCACACACACCACGTGCCATCAGTGCACGCTTTCACCGGGCACACACACCTCCAGCCATAAGTGCACGCTTCGACCAGGCACACACAGAACCCACCGTCATTGCACACTTCCACGAGGCACACACACCATCAGCTGTAGGTGCACACTTCCAGCAGGCACACACACCACCAGCTGTCAGTTCACGCTTCCACCAGGCACACCACCAGCCGTCATTGCACACTTTCACCAGGCTCACACACCACCAGGCATCAGGGCACACTTCCACCAGGCACACAAACCACCTGCCATCAGTGCATGCTTCCACCAGACACACACAGCACCAGCCGTCAGTGCACGCTTTCACCGGCCACACACACACCACCAGCCATCAGTGCACACTTTCACAGGGATCACACACCACCAGCCGTCAGTGCAAGCTTCCACCAGGCACACACACCAACAGCCGACAAGGCACACTTTCACCAGGCACACACACACCACCAGCCGTCGGTGCATGCTTTCACGGGGTACATGCACCACCTGCCGTCAGTGCATGCTTTCACCAGGCACACACACCACCAGCCGTCATTACGCACTTCCACCATGCACACACACCATCGGCCATCAGTACACGCTTCCACCGGGCACACACACCACCAGCCATCAGTGCAACCTTCCACCAGGCACACACACAACAAGGCGTCAGTGCACGCTTCCACCAGGCACACCCTCCACCAGCTGTCAGTGCATGCTTCCACCAGGCACAAACCACCAGCCGTCATTGCACACTTCTACCAGGCACACACACCACCAGCCGTCAGTGCACGCTTCCACCAAGCACACACTCCACCAGCCATCCGTGCACGCTCCCACCAGACACACATTCCACCAGGCGTCAGTGCACGCTTTCACCGGGCACACACACCACCAGCCATCAGTGCATGCTTCCACCAGGCACACACCACCAGCCGTCAGTGCACACTTTCACCAGGCACACACACCACCAGCCACCAGGGCACGCTTTCACCGGGCACACACACCACCAGCCATCGGTGCGTGCTTTCACCGGGCACACACACCACCAGCCGTCATTGCACACTTCCACCAGGCACACACACCACCAGCCGTCAGTGCATGCTTCCAACAGGCCTACACACCACCAGCCGTCAGTGCACGCTTCCACCAGGCACACACCACCAGCCGTCATTGCGCACTTCCACCAGGTACACAAGCCATCAGTACACGCTTCCACCAGGCTCACACACCACCAGCCATCAGCGCACGCTTCCACCAGGCACACACACCACCACCAACTGTCAGTGCCCGCTTCCACCAGGCACACACCACCAGCCATCATTGCACACTTCCACCAGGCACATACACTACCAGCCATCAGTGCTCACTTCCACCAGGCACACACACCACCAGCCGTCAGTGCACACTTTCACCAGACATACACACCACCAGCCGTCGGTGCATGCTTTCACCTGTCACATGCACCACCAGCCGGCAGTGCATGCTTTCACCAGGCACACACACCACCAGCCATCAGTGCATGCTTCCACCAGGTACACACACGACCAGCCATCAGTTCTCGCTTCCACCAGACACACACATCACCAGCCTCCAGTGCACGCTTTCATCAGGCACACTCACCACCCGTAAGCATGGGCGGAAAATCCGTTTCGCTCGCGGATTTTGCGGATTTTCGGTAAATTCGCAATCCGCGAGATTCGCGAATCTCCCGCAAAATCCGCAAATCCGCGAGCAGCGGATTTTGCTCGCACTGTTCGCACTGTTCGCGTGAGTTCGCGCCCCGCGAATAAGTGCAAAATTGCAGAAATACGATCTTAGCAAAACTGAAAGTAACTACTTACCAGGTTCAAAAGTTCAGGCTCATCATTAGTAGCCATTTCCTGTAGTGCTTCCTGAGGGCCCCCTCCAGAGTTCAGTTGCCAGTTGAAACTATTATGTGACCCTGCTCTGAACCTCAGAATAGTTACACATATGCCACAAAGGTCCTGAATTACAGCTAAGGGAGACAAGCAGGAGCCAGGCTGGAAGTTCAAATCCATTAATCAGCCCCTAATGCATTATTGTCAGTTGGGGCAGGGCAGGTGTTGTAACTAATTTTGCAACAATGAAAGCACTTAGCAAGTGCAAAAGATCACTAATCAGGAAGCACTAAGGAAGCAGGTGCCAGCTAAAAAAATATTCTGTGACACATTAATCAGCCCCAAATTAATTTAGGTCACTTGAGGCAGGGAAGGTGTGCTTGCGTTGCCACAATAATGTACACTGACTGGACAACCAGAGGGTGCTGTGATGAAACAGAGGGTGGCATGGGTGGGCCAGAGGGTGGCATGAGTAGTCAGAGAGTGGCAGTGGTGACAGAGAGTGGCAGTGATGAAGAAGAGTGTCCCAAACAGGCTGGACACGTAGAAACAACAAGTTCGCGAAACTTGCGACCCGACAGGTAAGTTCGCAATTTGCGACATTGTAAAAAACCCTCGCGAACTGGCAGAAACCCGCGCAAACACAAAAAAAAAATCCGCAAATTCGCGAGAATTCGCGGATTTTGCGGATTGCGAGTTCGCAAATCCGCAAAATTCGCGAACGCGAGATTCGCAAAATTCGCCCATGCTTAACCTCCCGCCATTAGTGTAAGCTTCCACCAGGCACACACACCACCAGCCATCATTGTACGCTTCCACGAGGCACACACACCACCAGCCGTCAGTACATGCTTCCACCAGGCACACACACCACCAGCCGTCAGTGCCCGCTTCCACCAGGCACACACACCACCAGCCATCAGTGCATGCTTCCACCAGGCACACACATGACCAGGCATCAGTGCACGCTTCCACCAAGCACACACACCACCAGCCGTCAGTGCACGCTTCCACCAGACACACACACCACCATGCGTCAGTGCACACTTTCACCGGGCACATACACCACAAGCCATCAGTGCATGCTTTCACCAGGCACACACACCACCAGCCACCAGGGCACAATTTCACCGGGCACACACACCACCAGCCATCGGTGCGCGCTTTCACCGGGCACACACCCCACCAGCCATCAGTGCATACTTCCACCAGGCACACACACCACCAGACGTCAGTCCTCGCTTCCACCAGGCACACACACCACCAGCCGTCAGTGGACGGTCTCATCAGGCACACTCACCACCCGCCATCAGTGCAAGCTTCCACCAGGCACACACACCACCAGCCATCATTGTATGCTTCCACGAAGCACACACACCACCAGCCGTCAGTTCATGCTTCCACCAGGCACACACACCACCAGCCGTCAGTGCCCGCTTCCACCAGGCACACACACCACCAGCCATCAGTGCACGCTTCCACTAGACACACACACGACCAGGCATCAGTGCACGGTTCCACCATGCACACCCACCACCAGCTGTCAGGGAATGCTTCCACCAAGCACACACCACCAGCCGTCATTGCACACTTCCACCAGGCACACACACCACCAGCCGTCAGTGCACGCTTCCACCAAGCACACACACCACCAGCCGTCAGTGCACGCTTCCACCAGACACACACACCACCAGGTGTCAGTGCACATTTTCACTGGGCACACACACCACCAGCCATCAGTGCAGGCTACCATGAGGCACACACACCCAACCATCAGTGCACGCTTCCACCAGGCACACACACCACCAGGCATCAGTGCACGCTTCCACCAGGCACACACACCACCAGCCGCCAGTCCACGCTCCACCAGGCACACACACCACCAGCCGTAAGTGTACGCTTTCACCAGGCACACACACCACCAGCTATCAGTGCACGCTTCCACCAGGCAAACACACCACCAGCCGTCATTGCAGGCTACCATGAGGCACACACACCCAACCGTCAGTGCACGCTTCCACCAGGCACACACACCACCAGGCATCAGTGCACGCTTCCACCAGGCACACACACCACCAGCTGTCAGTGCACGCTTCCACCAGGCACACACCACCAACCGTCATTGCACACTTCCACCAGGCACACACACCACCAGCCGTTGGTTCATGCTTTTACTGGACACATGCACCACTAGCCGTCAGTGCACGCTTTCACCAGGCACACACCACCAGCCATCAGTGCACACTTTCACCAGGCACACACACCACCAGCCGTCAGTGCACGCTTTCACCAGGCACACACACCACCAGTCATCAGTGCACGCGTCCACCAGGCGCACACACCACCAGCCATCGTTGCACGCTTCCATCAGGCACACACACCACCAGAAGTCAGTGCACGCTTCCACCAGGCACACACCACCAGCCATCATTGTACACTTTCACCAGGCACACAAACCACCAGGCATCATTACACACTTCCACCAGGCACACACACCACCAGCTATCAGTGCACGCCTCCCCCTGACACACACACCACCAGCCGTCAGTGCACGCTTTCACCGGGCACACACACCATCAGCGATCAGTGCACATTTTCACCGGCTCACACACCACCAGCCGTCAGTGCACGCTTTCACCAGGCCCACACCCCACCATCCATCAGTGCACGCTTCTACAAGGCACACACACCACAAGCTGTCAGTCCATGCTTCCACCAGGCACACAAACCACCAGCCGTCAGTGCACGCTTTCACCGGGCACACACACCACCAGCCACCAGTGCAGCCTTCCACCAGGCAAACACACCACTAGTAGTCATTGCAGGCTTCCACGAGGCACACACACCAACAACTGTCAGTGCACGCTTACACCAGGCACACACACCACCAGCCATCAGTGCACGCTACCACAAAGCACACACACCACCAGCTGTCAGTGCACGCTTCCACCAGACACACACCACCAGCCGTCATTGCACACTTCCACCAGGCACACACACCACCAGCCGTCAGTGCATGCTTCCACCAGGCACACACACAACCAGCCGTCAGTGCACGCTTCCACCAGGCACACACACCACCAGCTGTCAGTGCATGCTTCCCCCAGGCACACACCACCAGCCGTCATTGCACACTTCCACCAGGCACACAAACCACCAGCCGTCAGTGCACGCATCCACTAGGCACACACACCACCAGCCATCAGTGCATGCTTCCACCAGGCACACACACCACCAGCCGTCAGTGCACGCTTTCACCAGGCACACACACCACCAGCCATCTGTGCACGCTTCCACCAGGCAAACACACCACCAGCCGTCATTGTAGGCTTCCACGAGGCACAAACGCCACCAACCATCAGTGCACGCTTCCACCAGGCACACCCACAATCAGCCGTCAGTGCACGCTTCCACCAGGCACACACACCACCAGCTGTCAGTGCATGCTTCCCCCAGGCACACACCACCAGCCGTCATTGCACACTTCCACCAGGCACACAAACCACCAGCCGTCAGTGCACGCTTCCACTAGGCACACACACCACCAGCCATCAGTGCATGCTTCCACCAGGCACACACACCACCAGCCGTCAGTGCACGCTTTCACCAGGCACACACACCACCAGCCATCTGTGCACGCTTCCACCAGGCAAACACACCACCAGCCGTCATTGTAGGCTTCCACCAGGCAAATACACCACCAACTGTCAGTGCACACTTCCACCAGGCACACACCACCAACTGTCATTGCACACTTCCAACAGGCACACATCAATTCCCCGCCTCGGCGGGTCTTGGGCTCAAAATTCCACGGACCTGATAATTCTCGCCTCGGTGCCTATTCCAATCATGGAGTCCCACTCTGCAACTCTGGGAAATAGCTTGCTTAATCTCCACAACGGCCCCCACAACGCTAAGAATGCCTGGCCTCTACCTTGGGGGTGCCCAGGAGTGGACGCCTCACAGGGAAAGCCAGGATGGGTTCCACAGCGGTATTCGTACAAGCGCCTTGAGACCCTTGCGGGTGAGTAGTGCGCTATACAAGTATCAATTTACAGCCATCAGTGCACGCTTCTACCAGGCACACACACAACCAGCCGTCAGTGCACGCTTCCACCAGGCACACACACCACCAGCTGTCAGTGCATGCTTCCCCCAGGCACACACCACCAGCCATCATTGCACACTTCTACCAGGCACACACACCACCAGCCGTCAGTGCACGCTTCCACCAGGCACATACACCACCAGCCATCAGTGCACCGCTTCCACCAGACACAAACACCACCAGCCATCAGAGCACGCTTACCGGGCACACACACCACCAGCCATCTGTGCACACTTTCTCCGGGCACACACATCACCAGCCATCACTGGACACTTTCACCGGGCACACACTACCCGCCATCACACACTACCAGCCGTCGGTGCACACTTCCACCAGGCACAAACAACCAGCCGTCAGTGCATGCTTTCACCGGGCACCCACACCACCAGCCATCAGTGCACACTTCCACCAGGCACACACACCACCAATCATCAGTGCACGCATTCACCAGACACACGCACCACCATCCTTCCGTGGACGCTTTCACCAGGCACACACACCACCAGCCATCAGTGCACACTTTCACCAGGCGCACACACACACACCAGCAGCTGTCGGTGCATGCTTTCACTGGGCACATGCACCACCAGCCATCAGTGCACACTTTCACCACGCACACACACCACCAGGCATCAAGAACACTTCCACCGGGCACACACACCACGAGCCGTCAGTGCATGCTTCCACCAGACACACACACCACCAGCCGTCAGTCCACGCTTTCACCCGGCACACACCCCACCGTGCACACTTTCACCAGGCTCACACACCACCAGCCGTCAGTGCACGTTTTCACCAGGCACACACACCACGAGCCGTCATTGCACACTTTCACCAGGCACACACACCACCAAGCATCAGTGCACACTTCCACCAGACACACACACCACCAGCCATCAGTGCACGCTTCCACCAGGCACACACACCACCAGCCGACAATGCACACTTTCACCCAGGACACACACACCACCAGCCGTCGGTGCATGCTTTCACTGGGCACATGCACCACCTGCCGACAGTGCACGCTTTCACCAGGCACACACCCCACCAGCCATCAGGGCATGCTTCCACCAGGCACACACACCACCAGCCATCAGTCCATGCTTCCACCAGGCACACATACCACCAGTCATCAGTGCATGCTTTCACTGGGCACACACAACACCAGTCATCAGTGCACGCTTTCACCAGGCACACACACCACCAGCCGTCATTGCAGGCTTCCAGAAGGCACACACCACCAGCTGTCAGTGCACGCTTCCACCAGGGACACACACCACCAGCCGTCAGTGCACGCTTCCACCAGGCACACACACCACCAGCTGTCCGTGCACGCTTCCACCAGGCACACACCACCAGCCGTCATTGCACACTTCCACCAGGCACACACACCACCAGCCATTAGTGCACGCTTCCACCAGGCACACTCACCACCATCTGTCAGAGCATGCTTCCACCAGGCACACACCACCAGCCGTCATTGCACACTTCCACCAGGCACACACACCACCAGCCGTCAGTGCACGCTTCCACCAGGCACACACACCACCAGCCGTCAGTGCACGCTTCCACCAGACACACACACCACCAGCCGTCAGTGCACCCTTTCACCTGGCACACACTACCAGCTGTCACACACTACCTGCCGTCGGTGCATGCTGCCACCAGACACACACCACAAGCCGTCAGTGCATGCTTTCACCGGGCACACACACCACCAGCCATCAGTGCACACTTCCACCAGGCACACAAACCACCAGCCATCAGTGCACGCTTTCCCCAGGCACACGCACCACCATCCTTCGGTGCACGCTTCCACCAGGCACACACACCACCAGCCATCAGTGCATGCTTCCAACAGGCACACACACCACCAGCCTTCAGTACACGCTTTCACCAGGCAGACACACACACCACTAGCCGTCGATGCATGCCTTCACTGGGCACATGCACCACCAGCCATCAGTGCACACTTTCACCAGGCACACACACCACCAGCCATCAGTGCACGCTTCCACCAGGCACACACACCACGTGCCATCAGTGCACGCTTTCACCGGGCACACACACCTCCAGCCATCAGTGCACGCTTCGACCAGGCACACACAGAACCAGCCGTCATTGCACACTTCCACGAGGCACACACACCATCAGCTGTAGGTGCACACTTCCACCAGGCACACACACCACCAGCTGTCAGTTCACGCTTCCACCAGGCACACCACCAGCCGTCATTGCACACTTTCACCAGGCTCACCCACCACCAGGCATCAGGGCACACTTCCACCAGGCACACACACCACCTGCCATCAGTGCATGCTTCCACCAGACACACACACCACCAGCCGTCAGTGCACGCTTTCACCGGCCACACACACACCACCAGCCATCAGTGCACACTTTCACAGGGATCACACACCACCAGCCGTCAGTGCAAGCTTCCACCAGGCACACACACCAACAGCCGACAATGCACACTTTCACCAGGCACACACACACACCACCAGCCGTCGGTGCATGCTTTCACGGGGTACATGCACCACCTGCCGTCAGTGCATGCTTTCACCAGGCACACACACCACCAGCCGTCATTACGCACTTCCACCATGCACACACACCATTGGCCATCAGTACACGCTTCAACCGGGCACACACACCACCAGCCATCAGTGCAACCTTCCACCAGGCACACACACAACCAGGCGTCAGTGCACGCTTCTACCGGGCACACCCACCACCAGCTGTCAGTGCATGCTTCCACCAGGCACAAACCACCAGCCGTCATTGCACACTTCTACCAGGCACACACACCACCAGCCGTCAGTGCACGCTTCCACCAAGCACACACACCACCAGCCATCCGTGCACGCTCCCACCAGACACACATTCCACCAGGCGTCAGTGCACGCTTTCACCGGGCACACACACCACCAGCCATCAGTGCATGCTTCCACCAGGCACACACCACCAGCCGTCAGTGCACACTTTCACCAGGCACACACACCACCAGCCACCAGGGCACGCTTTCACCGGGCACACACACCACCAGCCATCGGTGCGTGCTTTCACCGGGCACACACACCAGCAGCCGTCATTGCACACTTCCACCAGGCACACACACCACCAGCCGTCAGTGCATGCTTCCAACAGGCCTACACACCACCAGTCGTCAGTGCACGCTTCCACCAGGCACACACCACCAGCCGTCATTGCGCACTTCCACCAGGTACACAAGCCATCAGTACACGCTTCCACCAGGCTCACACACCACCAGCCATCAGCGCACGCTTCCACCAGGCACACACACCACCACCAACTGTCAGTGCCCGCTTCCACCAGGCACACACCACCAGCCATCAGTGCTCACTTCCACCAGGCACACACACCACCAGCCGTCAGTGCACACTTTCACCAGACAAACACACCACCAGCCGTCGGTGCATGCTTTCACCTGTCACATGCACCACCAGCCGGCAGTGCATGCTTTCACCAGGCACACACCCCACCAGCCATCAGTGCATGCTTCCACCAGGTACACACACGACCAGCCATCAGTTCTCGCTTCCACCAGACACACACACCACCAGCCGCCAGTGCACGCTTTCATCAGGCACACTCACCACCCGCCATTAGTTCAAGCTTCCACCAGGCACACACACCACCAGCCATCATTGTACGCTTCCACGAGGAACACACACCACCAGCCGTCAGTTCATGCTTCCACCAGGCACACACACCACCAGCCGTCAGTGCCCGCTTCCACCAGGCACACACACCACCAGCCATCAATGCACGCTTCCACCAGGCACACACATGACCAGGCATCAGTGCACGCTTCCACCAAGCACACACACCACCAGCCGTCAGTGCACGCTTCCACCAGACACACACACCACCACGCGTCAGTACACACTTTCACCGGGCACATACACCACCAGCCATCAGTGCATGCTTCCACCAGGCACACACCACCAGCCGTCAGTGCACGCTTTCACCAGGCACACACACCACAAGCCACCAGGGCACAATTTCACAGGGCACACACACCACCAGCCATCGGTGCGCGCTTTCACCGGGCACACACCCCACCATCCATCAGTGCATACTACCACCAGGCACACACACCACCAGCCGTCAGTCCTTGCTTCCACCAGGCACACACACCACCAGCCGTCAGTGCAGGCTCTCATCAGGCACACTCACCACCCGCCATCAGTGCAAGCTTCCACCAGGCACACACACAACCAGCCATCATTGTATGCTTCCACGAAGCACACACACCACCAGCCGTCAGTGCCCGCTTCCACCAGGCACACACACCACCAGCCATCAGTGCACGCTTTCACTAGACACACACACGACCAGGCATCAGTGCACTGTTCCACCATGCACACCCACCACCAGCTGTCAGGGAATGCTTCCACCAAGCACACACCGCCAGCCGTCATTGCACACTTCCACCAGGCACACACACCACCAGCCGTAAGTGCACGCTTCCACCAAGCACACACACCACCAGCCGTCAGTGCACGCTTCCACCAGACACACACACCACCAGGCGTCAGTGCACATTTTCACTGGGCACACACACCACCAGCCATCAGTGCATGCTTCCACCAGGCACACACCACCAGCCGTCAGTGCACGCTTTCACCAGGCACTCACACCACTAGCCACCAGGGCATGCTTTCACCGGGCACACACACACCTCCAGCCATCATTGCGTGCTTTCACCGGGCACACACACCACCAGCCATCATTGCACACTTCCACCATGCACACACACCACCAGTCGTCAGTGCATGCTTCCACCAGACACATACACCACCAGCCGCCAGTGCACGCTTTGACCGGGCACACACACCACCAGTCATCAGTGCACACTTTCACTGGGCTCGCACACCACCAGCCATCAGTGCACGCTTCCACCAGGCACACACATCACCAGCCGACAATGCACACTTTAACCAGGCACACACACACCACTAGCCGTCGGTGCATGCTGCCACCAGACACACACCACAAGCCGTCAGTGCACCCTTTCACCGGGCACACACACCACCAGCCATCAGTGCACACTTCCACCAGGCACACAAACCACCAACCATCAGTGCACGCTTTCACCAGGCACACGCACCACCATCCTTCGGTGCACGCTTCCACCAGGCACACACACCACCAGCCATCAGTGCATACTTCCACCAGGCACACACACCACCAGCCGTCAGTACACGCTTTCACCAGTCAGACACACACACCACTAGCCGTCGATGCATGCTTTCACCGGGCACATGCACCACCAGCCATCAGTGCACACTTTCACCAGGCACACACACCACCAGCCATCAGTGCACGCTTCCACCAGGCACACACACCACGTGCCATCAGTGCACGCTTTCACCGGGCACACACACCTCCAGCCATCAGTGCACGCTTCGACCAGGCACACACAGAACCCGCCGTCATTGCACACTTCCACGAGGCACACACACCATCAGCTGTAGGTGCACACTTCCAGCAGGCACACACACCACCAGCTGTCAGTTCACGCTTCCACCAGGCACACCACCAGCCGTAATTGCACACTTTCACCAGGCTCACTCACCACCAGGCATCAGGGCACACTTCCACCAGGCACACAAACCACCTGCCATCAGTGCATGCTTCCACCAGACACACAGAGCACCAGCCATCAGTGCACGCTTTCACCGCCAACACACACACCACCAGCCATCAGTGCACACTTTCACAGGGATCACACACCACCAGCCGTCAGTGCAAGCTTCCACCAGGCACACACACCAACAGCCGACAATGCACACTTTCACGAGGCACACACACACCACCAGCTGTCGGTGCATGCTTTCACGGGGTACATGCACCACCTGCCGTCAGTGCATGCTTTCACCAGGCACACACACCACCAGCCGTCATTACGCACTTCCACCATGCACACACACCATCGGCCATCAGTACACGCTTCCACCGGGCACACACACCACCAGCCATCAGTGCAACCTTCCACCAGGCACACACACAACCAGGCGTCAGTGCACGCTTCCACCAGGCACACCCACCACCAGCTGTCAGTGCATGCTTCCACCAGGCACAAACCACCAGCCGTCATTGCACACTTCTACCAGGCACACACACCACCAGCCGTCAGTGCACGCTTCCACCAAGCACACACTCCACCAGCCATCCGTGCACGCTCCCACCAGACACACATACCACCAGGCGTCAGTGCACGCTTTCACCGGGCACACACACCACCAGCCATCAGTGCATGCTTCTACCAGGCACACACCACCAGCCGTCAGTGCACACTTTCACCAGGCACACACACCACCAGCCACCAGGGCACGCTTTCACCGGGCACACACACCACCAGCCATCGGTGCGTGCTTTCACCGGGCACACACACCACCAGCCGTCATTGCACACTTCCACCAGGCACACACACCACCAGCCGTCAGTGCATGCTTCCAACAGGCCTACACACCACCAGCCGTCAGTGCACGCTTCCACCAGGCACACACCACCAGCCGTCATTGCGCACTTCCACCAGGTACACAAGCCATCAGTACACGCTTCCACCAGGCTCACACACCACCAGCCATCAGCGCACGCTTCCACCAGGCACACACACCACCACCAACTGTCAGTGCCCGCTTCCACCAGGCACACACCACCAGCCATCATTGCACACTTCCACCAGGCACATACACTACCAGCCATCAGTGCTCACTTCCACCAGGCACACACACCACCAGCCGTCAGTGCACACTTTCACCAGACACACACACCACCAGCCGTCGGTGCATGCTTTCACCTGTCACATGCACCACCAGCCGGCAGTGCATGCTTTCACCAGGCACACACCCCACCAGCCATCAGTGCATGCTTCCACCAGGTACACACACGACCAGCCATCAGTTCTCGCTTCCACCAGACACACACACCACCAGCCGCCAGTGCACGCTTTCATCAGGCACACTCACCACCCGTCATTAGTGCAAGCTTCCACCAGGCACACACACCACTAGCCATCATTGTACGCTTCCACGAGGCACACACACCATCAGCCGTCAGTGCCCGCTTCCACCAGGCACACACACCACCAGCCATCAGTGCACGCTTCCACCAGGCACACACATGACCAGGCATCAGTGCATGCTTCCACCAAGCACACACACCACCAGCCGTCAGTGCACGCTTCCACCAGACACACACACCACCATGCGTCAGTGCACACTTTCACCGGGCACATACACCACCAGCCATCAGTGCATGCTTTCACCAGGCACACACACCACCAGCCACCAGGGCACAATTTCACTGGGCACACACACCACCAGCCATCGGTGCGCGCTTTCACCGGGCACACACCCCACCAGCCATCAGTGCATAATTCCACCAGGCACACACACCACCAGCCGTCAGTCCTCGCTTCCACCAGGCACACACACCACCAGCCGTCAGTGCACGCTCTCATCAGGCACACTCACCACCCGTCATCAGTGAAAGCTTCCACCAGGCACACACACCACCAGCCATCATTGTATGCTTCCACGAAGCACACACACCACCAGCCGTCAGTTCATGCTTCCACCAGGCACACACACCACCAGCCGTCAGTGCCCGCTTCCACCAGGCACACACACCACCAGCCATCAGTGCACGCTTCCACTAGACACACACACGACCAGGCATCAGTGCACGGTTCCACCATGCACACCCACCACCAGCTGTCAGGGAATGCTTCCACCAAGCACACATCACCAGCCGTCATTGCACACTTCCACCAGGCACACACACCACCAGCCGTCAGTGCACGCTTCCACCAAGCACACACACCACCAGCCGTCAGTGCACACTTCCACCAGACACACACACCACCAGGTGTCAGTGCACATTTTCACTGGGCACACACACCACCAGCCATCAGTGCAGGCTACCATGAGGCACACACACCCAACCATCAGTGCACGCTTCCACCAGGCACACACACCACCAGGCATCAGTGCACGCTTCCACCAGGCACACACACCACCAGCCGCCAGTCCACGCTCCACCAGGCACACACACCACCAGCCGTAAGTGTACGCTTTCACCAGGCACACACACCACCAGCTATCAGTGCACGCTTCCACCAGGCAAACACACCGCCAGCCGTCATTGCAGGCTACCATGAGGCACACACACCCAACCGTCAGTGCACGCTTCCACCAGGCACACACACCACCAGGCATCAGTGCACGCTTCCACCAGGCACACACACCACCAGCTGTCAGTGCACGCTTCCACCAGGCACACACCACCAACCGTCATTGCACACTTCCACCAGGCACACACACCACCAGCCGTCAGTGCATGCTTCCACCAGGCACACACACCACCAGCCGTCAGTGCACACTTCCACCAGACACACACACCACCAGTCGTCAGTGCATGCTTCCACCAGGCCTAAACACCACCAGCCGTCAGTGCACGCTTCCACCAGGCACACACCACCAGCCGTCATTGCGCACTTCCACCAGGCACACACACCATCAGCCATCAGTGCATGCTTCCACCAGGCACACACACCACCACCAACTGTCAGTGCACGCTTCCACCAGGCACACACCGCCAGCCATCATTGCACACTTCCACCAGGCACACACACTACCAGCCGTCAGTGCACGCTTCCACCAGGCACACACACCACCAGCCGTCAGTGCACACTTCCACCATGCACACACACCACCAGTCGTCAGTGCATGCTTCCACCAGGCCTAAACACCACCAGCCATCAGTGCACGCTTCCACCAGGCACACACCACCAGCCGTCATTGCGCACTTCCACCAGGCACACAGACCATCAGCCATCAGTGCACGCTTCCACCAGGCACACACACCACCACCAACTGTCAGTGCACGCTTCCACCAGGCACACACCGCCAGCCATCATTGCACACTTCCACCAGGCACACACACTACCAGCCGTCAGTGCACGCTTCCACCAGGCACACACACCACCAGCCGTCAGTACACACTTCCACCAGACACACACACCACCAGCCGTCAGTGCACGCTTTGACCGGGCACACACACCACCAGCCGTCAGTGCACACTTTCACTGGGCTCACACACCACCAGCCATCAGTGCACGCTTCCACCAGGCACACACATCACCAGCCGACAATGCACACTTTAACCAGGCACACACACACCACTAGCCGTCGGTGCATGCTTCCACCAGGCACACCACCACCAGCCGCCAGTCCTCGCTTCCACCAGGCACACACACAGCCAGCCGTCAGTGCACACTTTCATCAGGCACACACACCACCCGCCATCAGTGCAAGCTTCCACCAGGCACACACACCACCAGCCATCACTGTATGCTTCCACCAGCACACACACAACCAGCGGTCAGTGCATGCTTCCACCAGGCACACACCACCAGCAGTCATTGCACACTTCCACCAGGCACATACATCAGCAGCCGTCAGTGCACGCTTCCAACAAGCACCCACACCACCAACCGTCAGTGCACGCTTCCAACAGACACACAAATCACCAGCCATCAGTGCACGCTTTCACCGGACACACACACCACCAGCCATCAGTGCACGCTTTCACCGGGCACACACATCACCAGCGGTCAGTGCATGCTTTCACCAGGCACACACCCAACCAGCCGTCAGTGCATGCTTCCACCAGGCACGCACACCACCTGCCGCCAGTCCTTGCTTCCACCTGGCACACACACCACCAGCCGTCAGTGCACGCTTCCACCAGGCACACACCACTAGCCATCATTGCACACTTCCACCAGGCACACACACCACCATCCATCAGTGCACAGTTCCACCAGCACACACACGACCAGCGGTCATTGCACGCTTCCACCAGGCACACACACCAAACGCTCTCAGTGCATGCTTCCACCAGGCACACACCACCAGCAGTCATTGCACACTTCCACCAGGCACACACATCAGCAGCCGTCAGTGCACGCTTCCAACAAGCACACAAACTACCAGCCGTCAGTGCACGCTTTCACCGTACACACACACCACCAGCCATCAGTGCACGCTTTCACCGGCACACACAGCACCAGCCGTCAGTGCACACTTCCACCAGGCACACATCCCACCATCTATCAGTGCACGCTTCCACCAGACACACACACCACCAGCCATCGCACACTACCAGCCGTCTGTGCACGCTTCCACCAGGCACACACACACCACCAGCCGTCAGTGCACGCTTTCACCATGCACACACACTACCAGCCGTCAGTGCGTACTTTCACCGGGCAAACACACCACCAGCCTTCATTGCACATTTCCACCAGTCACACACACCACCAGCCGTCAGTGCATGCTTCCACCAGACCTACACACCACCAGCCGTCAGTGCGCGCTTCCACCAGGCACACACCACCAGACGTTTTTGCACACTTCCACCAGGCGCACACACCACCAGCCATCAGTGCACGCTTCCACCAGGCTCACACACCACCAGCCGTCAGTGCACGCTTCCACCAGGCACACTCACCACCAACTATCAGTGCACGCTTCCACCAGGAACACACCACCAGCCATCATTGCACACTTCCACCAGGCACACACACCACCAGCCATCAGTGCACCCTTCCACCAGGCACACACACCACCAGCCATCAGTGCACGCTTTCACCGGGCACACACACCACCAGCCGTCAGTGCACACTTCCACCAGGCATACACAACACCAGCCATCAGTGCACGCTTCCACAAGGCACACACACCACCAGACGTCTGTGCACGCTTCCACCAGGCACACACACCACCAGCCATCATTGCACACTTTCACCAGGCACACACCACCCGTCGTCAGTGCACGCTTTCACCAGACACACACACACCACCAGCCGTCGGTGCACGCTTTCACCAGGCACACACATCACAAGCCATCAGTACACGTTTCCACCAGGCACACACACCACCGGTCGTCAGTGCACTCTTCCACCAGACACACACACCACCAGCCGTCAGTGCACGCTTTCACCGGGCACACACACCACCAGTCGTCAGTGCACGCTTTCACCAGGCATACACACCACCAGCCATCAGTGCACCCTTTCACCAGGCACGCACATCACCAGCCATCAGTGTAGCAGGCAGGCTCTTCTCAGAGTTTCTTGGTAAATGTATGTTCGATGCCTGGGAGGGAGTGGGTCGAGTTTCCTTACACCATGCTGAGTATGCAGGTGCAGTACATGAACTGCTGCGTGAGTGAGTCATGCTGCCTTTGGCTCACAAACTCCACACTTGTAAATTGCGCCTGCACCAGGTTTTTTTTCATTTGCAAATTTCGGCGCATGCGCACAGCTAGGCAGCCCCCACACCCCCGTGAATGACAGCTTCCTACGACCATAATGGAAACAACATTCAGAACAGTGAAAATAAATTCATTTGATGCAAAGAACTGTTAACAAAAACCATGTCCAGCTATTGTAGATCTGGCAACTTAAACAAAACAGCAACAAAAAACAAACAAGCATTGGCATAGCTAATAGGTCTCGCTACATTGGACCCTATAAGTATTTAGTTATGCAGCAGAATATCCTTGGTAAAACAACACCCACTGTTGCATGGCTAAACACTTATAAGGTCCCAAATTCGAGACCTATTGGCTATTTCATTGCTTGTTTACTCTTCTTTTGGTGCATCTGTTTTCCTCTGGCGGGCATCTCTGTTTGCTACCTCACAACTACATTCTGCAGAGGGAAGCATTCTAGTTGTTTGATGCTCCCTCTTGCAGTGTGTGTCGGCCTCAGGGATTTAAATGTACTGATGCAGTGAAGCCCATCCGAGTCCTTCCGTTCCTGGACAGAACTCACGGGCCAGTGATGCTGCTGGTTTGAGTACAGCTAATCACCAGCTTAGCTACGAGAGGCTGATCCTTATGGATCTGAAGCAGAAGGTGAGGTGTGGAGAGGGGTAGTGTTAGACCTGGGGTGGTGGGACAGTGGATTTTTTCATTGTGCAATTGGATCGCTAGGAGGTGTAAAGTTCGGGAGGTGGTCGCTGCGTTGGAGGCACTCCCCGGGAACTGTGGGAAAGAGCATATTTGGGGGGTGGGGGTAACAAAGGCAGAAGAGACCCTATGTTTTGCTTTAGTGAACTTCCGCTACCTTATAAAACACAGTCTAGAAATTAGCAAGCTGACTGGGACTGAACAGTTAGATTGTCTGTTTGTTACGGAGACATGGACCCAGGAGGACTCTGGCCCAGACTTTGCATTTGCTACTCCACCAGGTTTTGCAGTGGTGAGACTGGATAATGTGTTCTTAGGGGTGGAGGCATGGCCATTATTTTTAGGGAACAGTTGAGTTGCACGGTAGAGCACATCAATACCGGTGGCAAAGGTTGTGAGGTGGGGCACTTAAAAATGAAAATTAAGCATTCTGTGATTGTGGCGGGCCTTCTGACCTATCATCCAACTGGTCCGGAAAAAGCAGTTCATTATGAATTGGCATCAAGTACTTGAGCCCTTTATCTGCTGTGATAGTCTCAACATTCTGGGGGATTTCAACTTTCATTTGGAAGAAGACAGTGGCCTTGATACTAGGGCTCTACTCGACCTCAACCACAGTTTTGGCCTTAGCCAGCGGGTCACTACTGGGATCATAAAGTCACATACACAATGGATGGGATCTTTATAGATCTACAGACCCTGACTGTTGGCGATTGTGTGCAGTTAAGTTGGTCAGACGACAGTCTGGTAAAGATTCGAACACACGAGGGACATGTGGTGGAAAGTACGTGGGCACCCGCTAAGAGCATCAGAAATTTGGGAAAAATCATGGCTGGTAATTTCACAGAGGCATTGTTAAAATTCAAAGAGGAAGATCTTCAGGGCCCACGCTTGCTGACAGAGAATTTTTACAATTTAGTGAGGCCAGCCTTCGAAACTGGAGGATAAAATTAACCACGGAGAGCTCTTTCTCAAATACAAGCAGGCTTTCAAGAAGGCAAACGTGTTGTAGTTCTCCCAGAGGATTAGGTCAGCTATTAATGTGCTGCAGGAACTATATAACACTGTGCTTGCCCTCTTGGTATCTTCTGCACATCAACCAGTGGAAAACCTGCAGGTTTTTTGTAATAAGGCTTCAGATTTCTTCGAGGATAAGATCTTTGAAGATTTCCCTGTGCCTATGGATAGTCCGGGAAATTTCACGATGATCGGAGGTGAGGAGAGGGCTATGGCTCACTATGAGGAAGGTGTGACCCTCAAACGGCTTAACCCCAGATGTTTAGCCAGGTTGTCCCCCCTTCCTGCATCTAAAATCAAGATTCAGTTGGGAGGAACTACTTTGGGCTCACTGGAGTATCCCTGTCTACCCAGGGTCCTGCAGCTGGTCCCTGATCTGATTGTTGTGGCCCTGGAGAAGGTCTATTATCAGGTTCTAAAGTCTGGTTTTTACCTCCAGAGTTGGAAGGAGGCAGTTGTCATCCATCTGATGAAAAAACAGAGGGAGAATGTAGATATTTTTTTTAAAACTTGCACCCTTTTTTGCTACTGCCCGCTTCAGCTTAAGATTTGGAAAAGCAAATAAACCATGAACTATCCCGGTTCCTTTTGGATCAGGGACTTCTTGATCCCTCCTAAAATGGGTTCCGGACGACTGCTGACTCCATTCGCAGGCTAGACGACCAGTGTGGCGCAGCTCTCCTGGTGCTGTTGGACCTGACCACAGCCTTTGACACCATATCTCCATCTCTATTGGTGAACAGGCTAGGCTGATGGACATGTCACTCCATTTGCTGGAGTCCTTCCAATTGTAGAGGATGTTCATGGTCAGCTGTGGAGACTTCAGAGCTATTCCTTTCCAGCTCCCTTGTGGAGCCCCACAAGTGTCCACCTTAAGCCTGACCCTATTTAATTTATATGTTTAAACAAAAACAAGTGGACCCAATGCAGTAAACAAGGACCTTTGGTTATCAGTAATTTATAGGAACAGTGGTCCTTGGTGAAGGACTGATATAAATAAGCAATCAATATAGACTAGAGTCAGTACTATATCACTACTGTCCAGCCAGACATTGAGATTTAATGAATAACAAAATTAAAGATCTGAAAAGAACAAATAAAATGGGACACAATCCGGCGTCCAACACATTACGAAACACATACAATGACGAAAACAAAACATTCAGGTAGGACAAGAAAGGCTTGTTTTTCCATTTGGAATAACAGCTGGTGGACAGAAATGTGTGGTACTGTATCACCCCCGGCGGCTGCACCCAAAAACCTACGTGTGAGTTTTGATAACACCTTGACTTTTGACACCCAGGTAAATAGAACTTTGAGCTCTTGCTTCTGAGTCATCTTGACCTTGAAGAAAATTCTGTTGTTTCTCCTGAAAGAGCTTAGGAGGTCTGTGGTTATTGTGCTTATCACCTTTTGCTTAGACTACTGCAATACCATGTTTTTAAATGTTAACTTGTTCTCCCTAAACAAGCTTCAATCCATACAAAATACATCTAGTTGCTTGGTACGGGGAGTACCTAAACCTTGTTCAGTCATGGAGAGGTTGAGTTCCCTTCACTGGCCATCAGTTCAGAAGCGGTGGGTTTTAAAGCTCTTTGCTTGATTTACAATCCTCTCCACTTGCAGGGGCCATCTTGCCCCAGGACAGACTTTAATTGGTATGTGCCTACGAGATCCCCGAGGTCTGTGGGTCAATGAAGGTGGTTGCTCCTAAGTGCAGGAACGCTAGATGGGGGGGACGGGATGTCACAGTGGCGGCTGCTAGGCTGTGGAATTCCCTCCCAGAATACATCAGAAGTTTAAATACGTACATGATATTTTATAGACAGGTAAAAACAGGGCTATCCTCAAACTAGCCCTCCCTCAGAGTTGGCAGATTGTTTTGGTTCTCTCTGTTCTTGGTCCTCACCCGTCACACAGTCTCATTCAGCTTAGCGCTTGGATGCCTTTTGTTTTTTTCAGCGTTCTAAAAATACTACAATTGAAAGTTATACATTTTACACAACCCATTCATGAATGATCATTTAGCCCCTCTGGAGAGGTTGAAGCCTTTGGGAGACAACATGGATGGCTTCACAGGTATAGTACCGGAATACATAGTTTTAAATATCCTAGTACAATAATATAGAGGCCAAATATTGGCCAACAAAATATTGACAAGTTAAGTATATGTAGTTATGTCCATGTTTACCATATTCTATGTACCTTGAAGATTCATGTGTACAATGATGATATATATATGTATATATAATCAATATATATATATCAATAATATATATATATATATATATATATATATGTATATATATATATATATATATATTTATTCACTTAAAAAACCTAATTCCTAACTATATAAGGCCTGAAACCTATGGTTTTTTTAAGTGAATTTGCAAGGTTTTGAAAATGCTAATTCCAAACTATATAAGGCCTGAAACCTATGTTTTTTTAAGTGACTTTGCAAGGTTTTTTAAATGCTAATTCCTAACTATATAAGGCCTGAAACCTATGGTTTTTTAAGTGAATTTGCAAGGTTTTTTAAATGCTAATTCCTAACTATATATGGCTTGAAACCTATGTTTTTTTTCAGTGAATTTGCAAGGTTTTTTAAATGCTAATTCCTAACTATATCAGGCGAGAAACCTATATTTTTTTTCAATAAATTTCAAAGGTTTTGTAAATGCTAATTCTATTAGCGGATAACGTTTATATATTTTATTATCCTTCTGGGACCACCTGAGCAGCCATCTTGTTTCTCAGGAGAAGTGAGGCACAAGAGAGAACAAAACAAGAGTGGAAAACGCAAAAAAAGGGGGCAGGGTTGAAACCCCCTAGCCCTTCTCAGGGGGTCCCAGAAGGACCACCAAGTGCAAATATTTTTTTATTTATTTTTTTAAATCGCGGGGTACGCGCACGGTACGCGTACCGTACGGTGCGCGTACCCCGCGATTTTTTTGAATTTTGGGGTCTTTTTGCCCTTGGGGGTCCTTTTGGGACCCCCTGAGAAGGGCTAGAGGGTTGGGGGGGTCTCTACCCTGCCCCCTTTTCGTGTTTTTCACTCTTGTTTTGGGCTCTCTTGTGCCTCAGTTCTCCTGCAAAACAAGATGGTGGCCAACACTTCCTGGTTTGGACAGTTTGGAATGTTGACAGTCGACTGCCAGCCAATCAGAAACTCGCTCGCGCTCGTAAGGGTACACGCACGTACGCGTACCGTACGCGTACGGTGTGCGTACGGTGAGCGCATATAGATATATAATTTGCTCAAATTCAATTTTCTCAACAACTACTGGAGGGATTTTCACCAAATATAGAAAAGGCACTACTGCATACCTGTCCCTACCATTTTGCCAAGTTTGGTGTAATTCCGTTCAGCCGTTCGGGCTGTAGTTGTGTCTAAAGGTCCCATTGAAAATGCCATTTGAAAAATTTCAAATTCGATTTTCTCAAGAACTACTGGAGGGATTTTCACCAAACATAGTAAAGGCACATCTGCATACCAGGCCCTACCATTTTCCCAAGTTTGGTGTAATTCCTTTCAGCCGTTCGGGCTGTAGCCGTGTCTAAAGGTCCCTATGGAAATTAACATGGGGAAAACACGTTTTGGGACCCCCCTTTCGGCCCCCGCTTGACGAATCCCCCCGAAACCTTCAGGGAAGGAGCGGGGCGGAGCTGGTTAAAATTCTGGAAAATTACACACAGATTCCTCAATCAGAGCCAAAGTTATTGCCAATAGAATGTTGAGCGCATATAGATATATAATTTGCTCAACTCAATTTTCCCATAACTACTGGAGGGTTTTTCACCAAATATAGAAAAGGCACTACTGCATACCTGTCCCTACCATTTTGCCAAGTTTGATGTAATTCCGTTCAGCCGTTCGGGCTGTAGCCGTGTCTAAAGGTCCCATAGAAAATGCTATTTGAAAGATTTCAAATTCAATTTTCTCAAGAACTACTGGAGGGATTTACACCAAACATACAATAGGCACTGCTGCATATCAGTCCCTACCATTTTGCCAAATCTGGTGTAATTCCGTTTAGCCGTTCGAGCTGTAGCCTTGTCAGAATGTCCCTATGGAAATTAACATGGGGAAAACACGTTTTGGGACCCCCCTTTTTTCTCGGCACACACTTGACAAACCCCTCGAAACTTTCAGGGAAGGAGCGGAGCGCAGCGAGGCAAATTTAAGGAAAATTACAGGCAGATCCCTCAATCGGCGCCAAAGTTATTCCCAATAGAATGTTCGGAATTTCCTATGGTAACTAGGTCCTAACTATATATACCTACTGGCGACCACCGGAGAGAGAGAGAGAGAGAGAGAGAGAGAGAGAGAGAGAGAGAGAGAGAGAGAGAGAGAGAGAGAGAGAGAGAGAGGGAGAGAGAGAGAGAGAGAGAGAGTATGTAGATGTGGAGTTAATTATGGTAGATACCTATATATACCTAACTTTACTATTTTATTGTTAACAATATTTTTGGTATGATATTCTTGTAGCATGACATTTCCGAAGCCAATATTCTAATTCACAACCCTTTGAATGAGTTAGCAAGTACCAAGTTACTCAGTTACCATCTAGGGTTTTTGTCCCCAACAGAGGGGCTCATAGAGATGCATTTGGTGCTGCATAATTTACTGTCCACCACTTTCATATGCAATTTATATGCTCAACGTGTGTTTAACTGTATTCATATGTGTGCATTTTTTAATCACTTGTGGTGATGGGCTGTATATTCCTTTTAATCGGAGTCACTCGTATATTTAGCTGAATAATAATAATTTATGCAGTCACCATGAAAGGAATGTATGATTTCTTAAAACAGCAATTGACATAATTATTTATGCTAACTGTATTGATTTAGACTTGTTTAAATCTAATGTTTGCCTAGTCTGTATCAGGCTTCAGCGCACACCTTGCAAGGTCGTCCAGAAGATTGCTATGAAAGTTAGGGGTCTATTTGCTCCCGGAGAACATTGTCTTTGATTGGTTTATTCGGTGGGAACAGAGAAGGATCTTGAGGGAATCTGCTTGGGTCATGTTTTGTTTGCTGTATGTGATTCTCTTTTGCATATTCTTTTTGATCATCTATAAATTTAGAGTGCATGATTTAGAGTGCATGAGCATTAGGATATGTACATCCTTACCGTAGTTATCTATCTTATTCATTTTATATGTAACCTGAACTACATTTTTTCATAATCCCTCAAGGTTTGGACACCATCTTCTCTGTTGTTGCACTGTATTTGGAATGATGTTCTGATGTTAGCTCCTTTATTACATTTCACGTCGACAATCAAAGCCTCATATGACCAGTGAAAGATTGTGTCTGATGACTTCACCAATAGATTGAGATTCAAGAAACCATTGTGGGATGGTGAATTTAGAAAGTGATGTAGCATAAATAAAGTATTTTATTTTGACTAAGCAAGATAGCGAAGAGAATGAGCTACATTTCGATCATTTCTAGGTCACATCTAGGGTGCACATTACAACAGGCTTTCCTTTTAGTTCAGCAACAACTTTGTTGTTTGGAGAGGGTTGTGGGGTGTATGCTACTAAATACATGTTTAAAACACAGGAAGTGGTGTGGTCTGGTGGCTATAACTGCCAACCAACTACATGTACAAGCTGTTTCGAATCGAAGCAAATCTCCCTGTGCCAAAAAATATAATGTAGTCTGTGTATTTTGTGAAGCACCCATATGTCCTTGGGCAAAGTTGGCTCAAAAATAAAATGTATCCAACGCTCTAATCTCACCCTCCAAGATTTAGGGAAAAAGCATTTACGTATGATGTCAGAAAGAGATAAATGTCACAGAGAATCTACTAAATCATTGGGGGTACGTGATAAATAGTTTGATGGAATCACAAAAAATGGTAACCAGGTAAATAGTCCGGCGCACAACCAGATGTAAATACAAAGTATCATGAACTGTAATTACCGTAAGCTCCAAGGAAGACTGGATAGGTTACCACTCTATCCCAAAGAAACCCTAAATAAGGAATTCAGGGATTGTCAAGGTACATTAATAGTTACTGGTTGGTTGTGCTACGAGACAGTTACTGGTACTCGTGTATCTGATGGAATAGTATTGAGTGGTTACTAGTGATACTGGAATATTGGAGACTGGATTACAACGATTCACTCGTGATACAGATGAGATTCTGTTTCAGATTTGTATTTTGTTCTGAACTTATCTATTACACGTCCAAGGATGGACATGATATGATTTATTTGAGCCCTGAAGAAGTCATTTGATGCATGTATTTAGCATATGACGAAACACGTGTTGGCTGCGAAAGAAGTTGTTTTGGAGAACGATCATTAAAATACTTTGGACGACTTATCAAGTGGGATATGTGGATTTGTATACAACAGTTGATTTACCACCTCTAACATCTTTTGATTATCTACTAAGAAGAACCCTAAGAGACATTACTTCTGCACTTGCCTAATAATCAATCTAATACATGAATATACATATAGTGGATTGGAATTGTTGTTGAGATCAGGGAGTAACTATTAAAATAGTTTGATGGGTTGTAATAGAGCAGCAAACCAAATACCAATAACAATAAGACTTTTAGTTCATACTTTGCTAAAATACGCTATTTCAAAAGTACAGCCCTAATAAATGTGCTGTACTGTTTTTCAAATACATTTTTACGTTTCTTTTCATAGAAAACTCCCACCCAAATTCATATTAAATTATATATATTTTTAAGCAGCAAATGTTATTTGGCAATAACAGTTACATTTATGAGAAGATTTTAACAGCAAGACTTGTTCATTGTAGAAAAAATTGGGTTCCACTCATAAACTTAAGGATATTTTTGAAATATAGTTAGCCCATTTTGTGGAAAAACACACAGTGTATTAATATTTGAACATAACAGCATTTACTTCTGTTATTCTTTCAAAACAAAACTGTAACAGTGGTTTAAATGAAGGCAACAAAAAAGAAGCGATTGCACCATCTCACGCTAAGGTCAGCCTTATTCATCTCAACTAGCACTGTTTTCTCTACCAGCTTAATAGGGCCTAAAAGATGTCCTACAGCTTGGCGCCAAAATGCTAAATTATTTTATGTAATAGCATCAATTCTGCAGAAAGTTGAAGGTAGCGTAAATGAACATTGAATCAAAGGGAAGATCACAGACCTCCTTGTATTATATTGTGAGTTGCTGCATTGTACTTGTGAGGTGCCAGCACCAGCTTTTCTCTGATACTAACACAAATTGTGTTCCTGTATTATACTGCATTGCAGCATTTATATAGCACTTACTACCCTCATGTGCATTGCTGAAGCGCCTGCCTACAAGAGTTGCATGCTACACTTGTAGGGAGTGTGGATGAAAGGGTGTTGTTTTAGTTTTGATCCTATATGGGAAATGTTTTTGTGTGATGCATAATGACCACCTAGGTACAGGTATTTTGTTATGGGATGCAGCATATAGCAGTGTGGTGGATGAAGAAGTAGGAGAGACAGACACACACACAGTTTTATGGTTTTCAGGATGTTGGAAGCTCTGAACAGCTCTGCAGGTCCCTTTATGGTATTTCTTATCATATACTCTGCTTAGCTGATTATGGCACAGGGTTGTCCAATCTGAGATTTTGTGTATAGTTGTGTATAGTTGTGGTCCTGAACTTGTATGGTTGGAGGGAGAGAGAAGTGGAGAGATAACTATGGCATTTGAACTCCAAAAATAGGAGCCCCAAATTATTATATTATGCACTGATGTCTCAAACCTTGCCTATGTTTATTGAATAAAATGTGGTCCAGGCCTCACCTAGCATGGCAGGCATTCACACTCATGTGGAGATGTAACATGTAGGAAATGGGACTACCCGGCCGGCCAGGGCTTGCGCCACAGCCAGTCAGAGACCGCCACTCCTATGTAAAGTCGACCCCTGCTCGCCCTCTAGGTAACGCGGCGCGGGCAGTCAGGCCTATCTCAGAGGACATGTGTGAAGCATTTGCGCACGCACCCACCAACAGCAACATCCCAGGCCTCCCACAAAAGGAACTCCACGCAAAGTATATATGAAAGTAGTCTTTGTATTAAGCAGGACACATAGGAACACACATTGTACAAGGTGCCAGGGGCACGGGCAGGGGTTACAGGGAAGAAGGTACAGAGCAGGGCCAAGGGACCACTGCTAGGAAGGTGCACATGATGGAGTTGGCATTTAGAACATATAACAACTGAGAGCTTCCTCGGACTAGGACTAGAACACATAATCACCAAGAGCTTAGCATTAGAATACGTCACGCCCCGGGGTCTCATAGGACTAGCAATAGAACTCACTCTAACCGGCATAGACATACATGAGGCAAGGTACATAACACAACAGAGGCCCCCATCAGCAGGGCCACACATAAGAATTCTCAGCATCCCATTGATAATAGTCCGTAGCGCCCCCTAGGCCAGATGGCCTTCCTGGGGCGAGGGCGCATTAGAGTCTCGATGTCCAGAGTGGGCTGCAAGGGGCCCGGGGCAAACCTAAACGTGGCAGCGGCCCACGAAGTGCTGGGCCGCTGAGGGACTTGGACATAGCCCTGCAGGCTCAGGGGGCAGGGGAGCAATCGTGGAGCCTCTCGCAGGCTCGGCAGGGTCAGGGACACGTGGTGGGGCCTCTCAGGCCCAGGCAGGGTCAAGGACACGTGGTGGGGCCTCTCGGGGCCCAGGCAGGGTCAGGGACACGTGGTGGAGCCTCCTCGGGGCTCAGGGGCAAGGACACGTTGGAGCCTCCTCGGGGCTCGGGGGTCAGATGCAGCGGGAGCCTCCCGGGGCTCAGGGAATATCTGGGCGGAGCCTCGCGGGCTCGGAGGGCCAAAACTGTAGAGGGAGCCTCTCGGGGCTCAGGGGGGGCAAGGTATGGCCAGGCGGGGTCCCCCTCGGGGGACCCGACATTACTGGAGAGCCCGCGGGCCTCTAAACACATGTTTGCCCACGCGGGAGGGGAGGGGCGGCCACCGGCAATGTGGCCCGATGCCCCGCCTCCCCTCCTGCATCACTCACCAGTCGGCGAGCGCGCCGGTCTCTCTCGCTCTCCGGGGCGCCCTCTCGCTCCTGGGGGGCCCAGGGGGGGAAGGGGCAGTCGTCTTGGGGGACGCAGGGGCGCGGAGTAGGCTCCCGCCGCCCCCTGCATGCTCGTCTTGGTGTCTGCAGCTCCCCGGGCCGCCGGCCAATCAGAGCGCGGCCCGGGGACGTCATCGGGCCAGCCACCAATCAGAGCGCGGCCCGGGGGCGGGCTTCACGCGGGGTCCCGGGCTGCGGCGGTGAACACAGGGGAAATTGACGAGGGCCCGGCTCCCTCGATAAGGCAGCCAGGAAGGAAACAAAGCGAGGTAGGCACTCGCTGGGCGTCCGGCACCTCCGTGGAGCAGGGCAAATGCCGGGTGGCACCGGCTCGATGAATCCAGCGCTCCCAAGCGCTAGAGTATAGATACAGCGCTCCCAGCGCTATAGGGGGAAAATAGAGCGCTCCCAGAGAGGTAGAGGGTGAAGGGAAGCAGCAAAGTCCAGCAAAGAGTCCAGGACTCAGGGGGAGCACAGCAGCTCCTAGCAAGGAAGGGCCATCAGGAGTCCAGGAGCTGGGCAGGGCCCAGGGAGGCAAGCCCACCCTGAGCCCACGCAGCAGCACGCCCCTGGCAGGGTTCCAGTCAGGACAAGCAGGAGAGAGGAAGAGAGAGAGAAGAGGGCCCACCCTCCTTTTATACAGGAGCTCCCTTTGTCTCCAAAAGGGGCAGGCAGGGAGAGAACCAGCCAGAACTGGTTATAAGGAATTTCATGTTACTGGCCAGGCCAGGGACACTGGACGCACCCTAGGGGGTGGAGCCAGCCTGGTGGGGTAAGGCCCAGCCGGCTTCAGCCAATCATATGCCAGCACACCTACTGCACACATGCACCAAAGTCTAGAAGTGGCACTTCCCTTCTAGTCACCCACATGCCGCATACATCATCTTGTAGCATTCAACCTCACGAGCGCACACATACCAAACTCGACCCGGCACGCCCCACGCATCAGGGACTACCAGAGCCACATACATTCCCCATGCATTCCTATGGGAGGCAGGTCTCTCTCACCACACACACACTCAGAAGGGGGATCACCAGTCCCAGGTCACATATAACAAGCACAAAACTTCAGGGGGGGACCTGCCAGAAGGGCCACGTCCAACATAACAGAAATGGTCTGCAGTGGAAAGGGGAATTCTAGTCTAAATTACATTTCACTCACCAATTAAAATGCAGGTTCAATTTGGAGAATAGAATCAAACACGTAGCCCCCTTAACTCATAGACTGTTCCACCATTAACTACTAATAAACATTGTTCTATGCTCAAAAGAGTACTTATTACTGAAGTAAAGAAGTTATCACTTAGATAAACGTTACCTGTTCACATGGGGTAAAAGGGGTGCTAGATTAAGATAATAAAAAATTCACATAATCTCTGCATGTAGTAGTAGTAAAACAAAGTTTATTTAGACAATAGTCTATAAACCATAGACAAGGCCATGGATCCACTTAGCAATAGAACATTTTACATCATAGTTCATTTTAACATTCTGTACACATTTAAAACCATTAAAACTTTACATTAACATTTTCCATATTTTAAATCTCAATGTCTTAAAATTTCTCAACTTCCTTGGAATGCCTCCGTTACGGCTTCTCTTGTTGCTTTTAAAAATTTTCCCAACGCAATAGTAATATATAAAAACGACATTTCTGTAAGGAGAACAACAGCCTCCGATCGTGTGTTCACCTTGTACTTTAAAAATATTGGACGTAAAAACATTTTTCGTCAAAATCAATATACAGTCCAGTAGTATATGTAAAATATCATTCTTTACAGCTAGGCCGCATTTACAAATACCATCAGGTTCGATCAGGGCTACTTTTAATTTGCTGTCGATCTTCCATGGGTTTAGTCCTACCCGAACCTTCATGATTTCGTACCTTAACCATTTACTGGGTAGCACATCCAAATATGGAAACCGGACCTCCTTTTCCCATTCATTCCTTACCCAGTTCACTGATTTTTTAAACTTCAGGTACTCTAGGTCTTGTGTTCTAGAGCGTTCGTGCCCTCGGTCACTGAGCATTTTCTTTGTTAAAACTAAATCCAATGAAGGTTGTTCTCTGCATGGCTAAGGTTACCAATTTATTCTGTGTCACCAGGACAGTCCTGGATTCTCCTTCACAAATCATTGTTTTGGTGATAGTCCAATTAGTTAACCACAAGTGCAGCAAAACTACAGCTTGCAGAATGCACCAAATGACTAAATGAAACCTTAGGGTGCAAAACAGGTGTTACAAGGATATGAGCTGCTTGTTTATCCTACGCAGTGCTACTTCAGATATTATTATGCAAAACAGGAACTGCCCTTGAAACAAAAGAAATAACGGTAAAACATGGATATCACTAAGATCACTTTTAAGATAGAACTCGAGCCAGATGTCTACAGAACAGTTGGAAAGGGCGGGGGATGAAGGCGCCCGCTTTTGTACCATCATTATGAGCATTTTCAAAAAACGTGCTTAAAACATTAGAGGTGGGCGAGTTACTAAAAGCTCAAGTCACATACCTGGCTTTGTTTGAGGTCTTCCGAGTAGAGTGACCAACTGTCATGGGTGCAAATTCAGGACAGTGAGTGTAAAAATTCGGGACAAAGGGTCAAAATTCAGGACAAAAATTCAGGACTGGGGGTCAAAATTCAGGACAAAATTTTAGGACAAAAGGTAGGTTTTACAGACACATCAAAGGAGGTCGCGCATAGTATATAAGTAATCCCATTTATATCCTAACATATTCATACATTTGCAAACCTATCCGTTGTGTATCCTTCCAGCCATCATTTCACTCATCCATCCCTCCATCCACACTTTCACTCATCCATTCACCCACCTTTTCACCCTATCCATCCGTTCACTAATCCATCCAGTCTTCCATCCAGCCATTTATCCTTTCACCCATCCAGCTATCCTTTCATTTACTCACCCAGTCACTCATCCTTCCACCCATTCACCTTTTCAGCCATCCACCCATCCTCCCTTTCTCTCTCCATTGACCCTTTCACTTAGCCATCCATCCTTCCATCCATCCACCCATCCTTCTACTCATCCACTCATGAATCCATCCATTGACCCTTTCACTCATCCATCCATTGACCCTTTCACTCATCCATCCTTTCACTCATCCATCCACCCATTCACTCACCGATCATCCACCCTTTCACTCATCTATCCATCCTTTCGCTAATTATCCATCTCTTCATCCTTTCAATCATCCATTCAGCAACCCATCCAGCCATCCTTTCACTTACTCACTCGTCCACCTTTTCATATTAATTATGAGCCGAGCCTTTGTCTGCAGAGTTGCAGACAGAAGAGGCCCATCAAAAATGTCACCCTCGCTGTAGTTCCTAAAGCAAGGGGTGGGGTGGCGGAGGGTTCACTATGCCCCTGTACATAGGCAATCTGAAAAAGTGCAAGTCATGAGTCATGCATGATGCACAGTGCCATACATGCCATGAGGTGACTGTGACATGGTGTTGTTTCCTGGGCTTTAAGTGGTATGAAAAAAGGGAGAGGGTCTCTCAAAAGGGGGTGTTCGATGTATTTAAGAGCGTGGCTTAAAACACCTAAGCTAAAAATCTGTGTTTAGCATAGTGTGCCGCCAGACTGGTATTTTGCCTCTTCTGCCATTGTATAAATAACAAGTAATGTTACACCTACAACAAGCCAGAACTATTGGTTTTGTCAATGGCTGATAGATGCATAAAATAAAAATGCTGCAACCATGGCTTTGTTGAAAATAATATTTAAACTGTACTTTTCTAAAATGATGAGACTGAAAGCACTCTAGCCCGAGCCTCTTCTTTTCAACTTGTTTCACCAGCTTCTTTGAATGAACTGGATTCTGTAGCAGCATTTATTTGCATGTTTGCACATTCCTATCATCAACAAAATACGCTGCCCTAGACCAAGGCAGGAGGAGGCACACCGCTTGCAGTAACACCTCAGACGGCCCATTGTCATTCTGTATGTGGTCATCATCAGCCCCAAACAGAATGACAATGGGGGGTGGGGCTGCTCTTGTGCTCGAGGAGGAGCGCGAGGCGCCCCATCAAGGGTGGGGGGGTGAGTCCTCTCACAGGGAGCAGTACTGCTCCCTGCAAGGCCAAAATTACGGACAAAAGGCGTCCGTAAAAAGGATCCTCACGGACAACGGACGTGAGGTCCCATTAACGGACGGTCCGTGAAATTTACGGACGGTTGGTCACCCTACTTCCGAGACCAATGCTTGATTTTAGCTGGTGCTCGGCCAACACCAGTATGTTTGGCAGCCTGCCACATGGTTGCGCTGTTTTCTAATTTAAAGATGAGTTCTTCATTAATATAGCCCACCTTAAAAATGATTAAAATACCTACTGTCCATGCCATTCTTATAGCTTTGGGGATCTTCAATAGTCTGAATTGTCACACTTTTAGGAGTGTGATGGTTAGTTGTTGTATTGGTACTGGCATTGGCAGTGCTATCAGGGGAAACGGGTGGTGCAAGCTGCAGCAGAATCCTGACGAGGGCCTTGGTACTTATGTTTTCAAAAAAATGAAGCACTGTCTTAGATCCTCAAGATTAAAACCAGCCGAGCTTTCTTGTGGCTTCCACCTGCCATACACGCTCTTATTATAACCCAAAATAAAAAGCAAAGCATTAACCGTTGACGTAAAAGAGATGAGAGACACATGTAGCCTTTTAGGTGCAAAATTGAAAAATGTGATATCCAAGATGCAATCATGGATACTGGCCAGATAGCTTTATTTGGAAAGATCCATTTAACAGTCCATACATAAGCAATGGGATAGAAATTAGTTCATCCCAAAGGGTAAAATGACTCGGGTCTACTTTGATTCAGAAAACAATGGGACTAAGGTAATAGGAGCTGAGATAAACTCCTGACTTCCCTATTGAAAACCCTTATCTGCTGTTGTTTCAGCTAAACTCACTTCCACTCACAAAATTCTGCCTTACAGGATGTATGTATGGGTCAGGAAAAAGGGACTAAGGGGGTCATTATGATGGCGGAGGGCCCGCCACCGTCATCTGAGTGCCAATTTCCCCCTGCCACATTAAGATGGTGGGGGGAATCATTCCGCAAGCATTGGAGCACAAAGACCGTCCGCCACACTTCCGACACAGGCAATCATTGCGATTGCCTGGCGAAGCGGACTGGACCTGGAAAATGGTGGCGGTGCCAAACAGGCCCCATCCGCCAGATTACAATGCTGGCATCAGCCAGTCTTTCCATGGCAGTTTCAGCAGAGATTGAATTTGGGGGCACGCAATATTGTTGGGGAAGCGGTGCATGGGGGGGTACCCATGGTACCCCAAAACATTTCCCAGCACTAAGTGGCAGGCACCTTGTGGTGCCTGTCACATAGTGCAGGGAAATGCACTGCACTGCATGACATATTAACATTGCGAATGGTGCTGCAGCCTGCAGCACCGTCTACAATGTTAAAGCCCCGGAATGTGTCCCCCATACTGGCGGGCGCATCGTTATTTCAGTGGTGGGACCGCCGCATGACTGGCAGGCGGTCCCGACCACCGCAACGATGCCCCATAGTAATGACCCCATAAATTACTCATGTTAGGAATTCTTTTTACTGGATTCCAGCCATTAAGAATATACAATCCAACATTGACTGTCTGGGTATAAGTGCCTTCAGTATCTCGCTCCAGCCTAGCTCAAAAGACTGGTTCATGCCCGCCTACTGAAATATAATCTCAGTATTATGAAAAATGTCTGGTGATCCCACGCTACCACCTTGACTCCAAAGAAATACTGTTGTTTTCTGTTCAGGATCCTGTCCTCTAAGGATCCCTCGCTCCTGTAGGAAACCCAGCATCATCTGCCGTGCTGCACTGCCCATGCCTAGCACATGCCTACTACAGCCCAGTGGGGCCCTCTTCTGCTGCAAGGTGATGTTGCAGCTTTTATATGTAAGCAAATGGTTGGAGGGAGTGTTTATTTTCATGTAAAAGCTGTAACCTGTAATCAGTAAGATGCACAGTGAGGTGTAATGGTTAAAATCTAGATCCTGCTCGAGTCCAGTCCATGCCCCTAAAATTCATGGTCCAATTTGGAAGATCGGCGGTGTTCTGGCGGTCCTGAAGGTGGTCACAGTGGCTGAGAAGTGAGTATAAATTACGGGTTGTGCATCATATGTCACACTTGAGGTGTTTTGTAGACATTGTGCTACTTATTCACAATGGTAAACTTAGACCTAGGTCCACGTTTACTACTTTTTTGTTATTCACAAAGGTCAATTACTACTAGTAACTGTACTACTAGTAAACTTACTACTAGTAAAATTACAAGTAGTAAAGTTACTAATAGTAACTTACACTTGTGAATACCCAGAAGAAATAAAACTTAGATTTGAGTCGAAGTTTACTACTTAAGTCTAAGTTAACTGTTTTTTGGTAGTCATGAAAGTTAAGTTACTACTCGTAACTTTACAACTAATAAACTTACTTCTAGCAAGTTGCTAGTAGTATAGCTGCTACTAGCAAAATCATTAGTAATAAAGTTACTAGTAGCAACTTACCTTTGTAAATACCAAAAAGTAGTAAATTTAGACTTAAGTCTAAGTTTACTTTTGTGAATCAAGCCTGTGTGTTTTGCATTACAGAGAGGTATAGGTGACGTCAGAAGATGTCGCACTGCAATTGGTCGATAGGTGTAGGTGCAGTGCCAGTAGTGGATGTTGCGTCATCATGTGCCACGCTGAGATTGGGTACCAGTGCCAATATATAATAAATAGTGATTTGGTAAAAATAAACATTTGTTTAAAACCCATTTTTTTCCTTTGATTGTTGAAATTGGCATAAAAAATGAAATGTATTAGGGCCTTTAGAAATTTGGTGAGGGGTGATGTGTGATTTCCCGTGCAAGAGGGCAAGGAAGCTCCATCAGATGGCATGCCAGGTAATTACATGGCCATAAATGTCAGACTCCACACATGTATATGGCTTAAACAATGGAACAAGTTGCCACTATTCTAGCACCAACAGCTATTGGTATGACTGTCCCAGTTACTACTATCCCAGTTGTGCCCGTCCCTGGAAGGACGACTCCCGTTAGGACTACTCAGACACTTCCTGCTCTAGCGGCCCGATAAATGTGGCTCCAATGCCTATAGCTTCGGGACCTACTGGTGAATGCCTAACACTGTTATTACACCTACAACGCAGAATTTACCGGTGACAGTTTGGAACCCAACAAATTTAGGACAAGGACTTTAGTGACCAAGTTGCTCGAGGTGCAAAGGAATTCTTGGACTTTGGAGTGATACATCAATTATTTGGGGAGTCTCAAAACAGTGGAGAGACTGAGGTAGTTGAAGATGAACCAGTGGTCTGGTTGAGTTTGAGACCATTTCACATTTCTTGGTTGAGGCTAGAGTCAGAGGAATCAATTGGGAGAGGTGGGGGTCTTAACCATAGTTATGCGGACCAATATCAGCAGAATGAACTTCTGTTTTTGAGCAAAAGAATTACCTGTCGTACGGCTCAACCACATGACCAATTAACAAAATTGACAAATGAGTAAAACATAGACGTTTCTAGAGGTAAACACTTTCAGAGGAGCTTTCAAGCTCAGTTAGATGATGAAGCAATTGTGAGCATGAGGACTTCAAAGATGAAGCTACATGTTAAGGAACTAGTAGATTCCATATAGAATTGGAGTAGCCTACACAAACTAAGAGAGTGGGCCAGGAAAAGAGAAAAAAAGAAAAAAAGAAAGAAATGGTAGAAGTTGGGGGTATGATAATAATATTACCAGCACTTCCAGTGGAAGTACTGCAACGACGTACCCTTTAACGGAGGTACATGGGGAGGGATATGCGCATGTACCCTGTAGTCAAGTTGATCTTACCACATTTAACCTGCGGGAGTGCCCTGACATGTGGTACACTCGGGTTGATTGGTTTGTAAAAAGTGTAAAAGTATTGTTGGAGAATTTGAACACCTTTTTCCATACAGTGGTACCCTGTAATTTATGAGCTTTGTGCAAAGTGTTGATATAATGGCCAAATGTTGAACATCAGAGAGTGGCTAGGACAATTGCACCATCTCCTATTGTAATACAGAAGTACGAACAAGTGATTAATTTCTTGAAAATGAGAAGGTTCCACAAAAGGAGACTGACAGTTTTCAAATTAATCGAACTACTGAAGAGGCTAAGGAATCAGTGCATGCTTATTATGAGCGTTTGTTACAAGTGTTTAGACAACATAGCAGTGTTGACTACACAGAAAGGGGTGATATGAGTAATTATGTGTCATAGTTTGACATCATCAAGGTGTGGGACTGTTCTGGCTCATCGCGAATGTGGTCCAAATTTCATGTGCAGTGCGCATTACCCTAGCATATTACAGAAAGTGACCCTCCAGGACTTGCTAACATTCTTTTGAATCTGCAAAGGAGATGAATGTTCCATTTAAGTGGAGGTCGCCTGCTGCTACCAGCTGCCGTCAAACCACTCAACTGGATCCATCACCGTCTGTTTATGATGGAAGCCGAGAAGCTATTTTAAGGGTGGTGTTCGGTAGTATGGGCCTCTTTGTAGTACAAGAGTGCCCATGCGCTCCCATACCCATGCAACCTGACTGACCACAAATGGGCAGTCCTTGGGGGTCCTCGAGACCACCATATATCTGCCCCGTGCTAAAGTCTGCAAATATTTTATTTTCTGTGATCGGTCCCTCTGTGCACCCTTGTGCTGCATACTGCAGGGGTCCAGCAAGATAATATTACGGAGGTCTGGAAGGCCTAGACCTCTCTGATCCATGTCCAGCTGTAGCAGCTCTAGTTTCACTCTACTGCGTATCCTGGCCCATACAAGGGATGCTAGAAGGCTTTTCAAAGTATTAAATGTGACATTTGGAATGCGACAGAAGGAATTGTGCAGTACATGTAGGCAGCGCGGCAATAGGACCATTTTCGCCAGGGCTACTCGGCCCATAACAGGTAGTGGGAGGTGTTTCCAGAAGGGTATTGATGTATGTAGGGCTGCGATTACTGTTCCCATATTCAAGGTATATTGGGCATCGGGGGTATGGACAACTTGAATGCCCAAGTAGTGGAAATGGTCGCACCCCCACACAAATGTCAATGTTGGGAGTTCCGCAATGTCCCTCTCAGCTAGCCCTGCCAGGAGGAACATAACTGATTTCTGGTTATTGATAGACAATCCTGGAGCTGCCCCAAACTCCGTCAACAATGTCAGGAGTGCCAGTATGGCCAACGTAGGGTGATGCATATAAAGCAGTGCGTCATCGGCATATAAAGATATGACAAGAGTTTTTATACAGTCTGTGAGCAGGTTTTTTAGTGTTCAGAAATTTGGCGCTCAACTTCTCACGGTAAAGTTTCAGAGTAACGTAGCTTTAGGGTAGGTGCTTCTTGGTCAGAGGAAAACCTTAACCTCTGTAAGGAGAAGAGGTTCAGGGACCTCCCTCTTTTGTGATTGAGCAAGAATCCAGAGCACACTATGCGTATTAAATGAAATTTCAATCTTCAAGTTTGTCATACATATGGGATAGATCAGACCAAACGTACATTTTCAAACGTTTTATTAATCAACAGTGTTCTCTTCTCGGGAATCACTGTACCTGTCACTATAGCCTACACGTGTTTCATCACAGCATGTGGCTGTGAATCTTCAGGGCTATAAAGGATATATAAAAAAACTAATGAAAAAGAAAAATAATAAACAAAAATAATAATGTAAAAACATACACGAAGAATGTGTGGAATGAAAGGACACCAGTGATGTGGAAACCAACAAGGACAGGTGGGAGAAAGACAGAAGTGACTTTTGCAATGTTTGTTCATATGAGCGTTCTTATATTTATATTTTCTTATCTCTACATCTGTGCAATAGATTTGTGTTAAGTGACATACGGCGTATACACGGTTGGATGATCCTATAGTGAGTGAACCTTTGTTCCATTCCTAAGTAAACAAGAGTGTGTAGTGAGGTGACTTACTATTACTAAGTATTTTACTTTAGGTAATTCTGACTTTAAACAACGTAATTTCATTATGCCTGACACTCAAAGTCTAAATAACCCCCTACTACGGAGTTAGCAGTCTATTAGGTACCCGTTTATAAGGGTGTCCAAAATTAGCAAGAGTGAGCAATTTATCGTTAAAGTATAAAACCATCCTCCATTGCTGTAATCATTAGTACACTATAATCTCTACTTCTCATTATATTGACGTTTTCACCATGTAAATTACATTGTATATTTTAAGATTTAAATAACGCATATTTACTCCTTCATACATAACTTGTTCGATTAAATCCAATAGCATAGTGATAATTAGCATAGTTACTAAGCAATTGTCGGTTAAAAAAGCCTGAATTTACAACATTATTCTCTGTATCTCCCCTAACTAGTATGTAAGAAATACCGTTTTTCTCAAAGCATACGCACAGTCAAAGCCGTGTCACTTAATTATATCACTACGGGTAACTATAACTCAAAACTTAATCGTTACGTTCAATGCAAAGGATTTGATGGTAAAGAAGGGCTTAAGTAGGCAGCTGCGAAAGAAAGCGTGAGAAAAAAAGGGGGGGGGGCTGGTTTACCTGATCGTAATGATCGAGGCGCGTTGTCTGGAAGTAAAAAATAAATAAACTGTAATCAGACAGAGAGAAAAATGGTATAGACAATTAAGGGGAGTAGCCATGGGCTCAAGGTTTTCCCCATCTTTTGCTAACATCTACATGGGAGCTCTTGAAGCTGAGATGATCTGGAGCATCAAGGGCAGCAAATGGATTGACTACATATTGTACTGGGGTCGCTACATAGACGATTGCCTTCTAATTTGGTCAGGAACTGAAACTACACTCAAGGAATTCTGTGTATATCTGAATGACAATGAGATGAACATGCGATTCACCACACACTTCAGCACTTCTAATGTATCCTTTCTAGACTTAGAACTATACATCAAGAATGGGACTCTGCATAGTAGACTATTCCGCTAAAAAACAGCATGTAACTCAATTCTTCATAGTAACAGTTGTCATCCTATTCATCAAATTAACGGAATCCCATATGGAGAGTTCATACGAGCAAGACGGAACTGTAGTGAAGAAAAAGAATTTGAAACCTGCATACAAGATATGCAGTCCAGGTTTTCAAACAGAGGTTATAAGCCTCAAATCATTTCTAAAGCAGATAAAAAGATTAAAAAAACAAGTCGGGAATCAACATTAATAGCCAGACACCCAAGAACTGATAACAGTCAATAACCGGTGAGACTCATCACAGACTTCAATGAATTGAGTCCTGTGGTACGAAAAAGCTTTCATAAACACTGGGGGATCCTTAGTGCAGACAGAACGTTAATCAGCGCCATAGGAAATCATCCTCAAATAACCTTTCGCAGAGGAAGGAATCTTAAAAACAGACTAAGCCCAACTGTGCCCAAGGTTACAAGAACATGTGATTGGCTGACCCAAAAATCTAAAGGTTTTTTCAAATGTGGTATGTGCTCAATGTGCAGATGGGCAAACCATGGAACCAAGACATTTTTAGACCATAGATCGAAACTGTATACAATCGAGACAAACATTAACTGCGACACTAAGTTTACTGTGTACATCATTGAATGTGCCTGTAAAAGCAGATATGTGGGAAGCTCAATTAGGGCACTTAAAGAACGCATTCGAGAACACGCAAGAGCATATGCCACTAAGGATCCAAGATACCCCATGGCTATACATATGGCCTCATGTCCTTCACAAGGAGATATCAAATCATTTACCTTCTATGGCATTGATGTTGTACAACCTTCAGTAAGAGGTGGGAACAGGGAACTACGCCTTAGAAGACAAGAGGCACTATGGATCATGCGTCTAGATACAACCAACAGAGGCCAGAACACTGATGATGAACTGCATTTCTTCTTGGGATCTGACAACTAGGATGATCCCTTACCAGACATTAAGTATCTTTATTGTATTTTAAAAAAATGTCCAGCTGAAACTTCCATGAGAAATGATATGTTATTATTCTTGTACCGAATTCATTTAATTTCTCCTTGTAAAAAGACATGCTTAAACTGCTAGTTGAGGTCAAATATGGTAATCAATGTCAAAGCAATGACTATGCAAATGATGCCGATACACCTTATCGAAGGGAAGTACATCCCTACTAGATATCCGAGATTTTGACGGTACTATTTTCTTTTCCTCCCATTTTGGGAGTTGTTCTACAATCTTCTGCCGATTTTCATCCCCACCAGATTAAGTCACTATCCCAATCTATAAAGTTGGACTCTAACAACAGTCCGATCCCTTATATGGGTCACTCTTACCGATTCTCCATACCTTTTAGTCAGCTGCGTAACAAATTATATATATGACCCCTCTACTTAGCCTCCTAAAACAAAATTGGCGATTCTGGTGACTCTACTAATTAAAAAAACAATTTAAAAAAAATTTGATAATTTTAATTTCGCTTTTCACCCCCTCTCCCCCTTTTTGTTTGGGCTTTCACAGTGAATCCGCTCGAAAGCAGGGCCATGGTTGTAGTGGTAGTAACTCTTCCATTTTTGCCGGTAACTTGAGAAACTGAGCAGTCTAGTCTTTTTGCTAACTGCCCTTTGTAAATGGGCGGGATCCGCTGTTTGTTTGTTCCCGCACTTGGAAACCGAAGCTGCACCAAGCTTGGCCACGGGCAACAAACGGGTAAGAATCTAAAACGATCCCCGCGGAGATCACTGCCTCCCATCACCCACTTAGACAATTTACGAAACGCACTCGTGCAACAAAATCCTTTCTTTTTCCAGCCCAAAATATATAGATTACTAACGCTGTGAAATCCCACACCCAACATTGTGACTGACGGCAACCGAATACCATCGGTGCCGTTCTCGTTTCAACAGAAACTAACCGATAAGGACCGGGTCGGAATTATCACCGGTCAACCGGTGAGTCCCTTTTACCATAGAATCGGGATATGATCTCATGTCAACTCACTTTTGTTTTACTGTACCAACAATCTCCGTTTCCTCTGTCTGATTACAGTTTATTTATTTTTTACTTCCAGACAACGCGCCTCGATCATTACGATCAGGTAAACCAGCCCCCCCCTTTTTTTCTCACGCTTTCTTTCGCAGCTGCCTACTTAAGCCCTTCTTTACCATCAAATCCTTTGCATTGAACGTAACGATTAAGTTTTGAGTTATAGTTACCCGTAGTGATATAATTAAGTGACACGGCTTTGACTGTGCGGATGCTTTGAGAAAAACGGTATTTCTTACATACTAGTTAGGGGAGATACAGAGAATAATGTTGTAAATTCAGGCTTTTTTAACCGACAATTGCTTAGTAACTATGCTAATTATCACTATGCTATTGGATTTAATCGAACAAGTTATGTATGAAGGAGTAAATATGCGTTATTTAAATCTTAAAATATACAATGTAATTTACATGGTGAAAACGTCAATATAATGAGAAGTAGAGATTATAGTGTACTAATGATTACAGCAATGGAGGATGGTTTTATACTTTAACGATAAATTGCTCACTCTTGCTAATTTTGGACACCCTTATAAACGGGTACCTAATAGACTGCTAACTCCGTAGTAGGGGGTTATTTAGACTTTGAGTGTCAGGCATAATGAAATTACGTTGTTTAAAGTCAGAATTACCTAAAGTAAAATACTTAGTAATAGTAAGTCACCTCACTACACACTCTTGTTTACTTAGGAATGGAACAAAGGTTCACTCACTATAGGATCATCCAACCATGTATACGCCGTATGTCACTTAACACAAATCTATTGCACAGATGTAGAGATAAGAAAATATAAATATAAGAACGCTCATATGAACAAACATTGCAAAAGTCACTTCTGTCTTTCTCCCACCTGTCCTTGTTGGTTTCCACATCACTGGTGTCCTTTCATTCCACACATACTTCGTGTATGTTTTTACATTATTATTTTTGTTTATTATTTTTCTTTTTCATTTGTTTTTTTATATATCCTTTATAGCCCTGAAGATTCACAGCCACATGCTGTGATGAAACACGTGTAGGCTATAGTGACAGGTACAGTGATTCCCGAGAAGAGAACACTGTTGATTAATAAAACGTTTGAAAATTTACGTTTGGTCTGATCTATCCCATATGTATGACAAACTTGAAGATTGAAATTTCATTTAATACGCATAGTGTGCTCTGGATTCTTGCTCAATCACAAAAGAGGGAGGTCCCTGAACCTCTTCTCCTTACAGAGGTTAAGGTTTTCCTCTGACCAAGAAGCACCTACCCTAAAGCTACGTTACTCTGAAACTTTACCGTGAGAAGTTGAGCGCCAACTTTCTGAACACTAAAAAACCTGCTCACAGACTGTATAAAAACTCTTGACTCAGAAAGGCAGCCACTACGGTCTTCGATTTACCTACTACCAGATTCAAAATGGATAGGGATAAGATCGCCTCCGAGATGTTTGAAAATCTCTCTAAAAGTACACATCCAACTACTGCCAATACAAGTGGAAAGCAACAAAAAGGAACCAGCTTAAAACAAAAATTTCTCAAACTAGAAAGGCTCAAAAAAACAGAAAACTCACGCTGGTGGGATGGCGCGACATTGAAACAATACCTAAGGGTACAAAGAATTCCAAGAGGTCTTCGATCACAGACCTTCCCTACCTTTGATGACCTTGATGACGACCTCCTGAACAAATGGGAGGAATCAGTAACCATGAATTCCACCAACTTGATGAGAATTTTAATAGAAAACGCAGATCGGAATGTAACGAAATTACAGGCAGAAATTGTGGAACTAGAGAAGGAGATAGAAGCCCTCAATCTTAAGGATGCAACCGAAAAAAACTATAAGATTCTGGAAGAGATCCTGATCAAGCACCAAAATGACATTAAAGACCGCAAGGCAAGACAAATACGCAGAGATGAAGCTGATTATCGAGAAGGCAGAGTGTTCACCTTCGCCAAGAAATATGATCAACAATTCCAAAAACCAGCTAGCAACCAACAAACTGCCAGAGCTGGTGCGTCCAATATCTCCTCGAGCAACACTTCTCTCAGTAGTGTTCCTGAAACTGAGAGTGAGCCAGAAGACAACACGACCGCCAATCAAGATTCTAGAACCATGCCAACAACCTCCGGAGCCAGCAATACTTTTTCTCGGGAAGTCAGGACAATGAAAATAACAAATCGCACAAGAGTAAACCAAACCTACACAAAACCCGCAGAGGCCAGAGAGGAGGACAAAGACGATTACAGAGAGAGACTGAGGTCCGGCAACAAGAAGTGAGAGATACACTTGATCAGGATGTACAGGTGACTAACCTCTCATCTGTAAACCTGGACAGACACATGATTTCCTTATTGAGCAAAGGTCTCAGTTTTAATCCTACGGATCAAGGTGATCCATGTAGGATGAAGATTGATTTGTTCAAATACATTAGAGGACTAAAATTAAAGAAGCATTTCTGGGGCACACCAACAGAAAGTGCCACTTCCACTGAAGATCTAGAAGAGGTTTCCATCAACCCTATAAGTATTCAAGAAGTCCTGGCATCACACTTACTATTGTCAATCACGGATTTTGATGATCCTCCAAATTCGTTCAACGACTTACTAACCGACTTGGAACTGAAGACCAATAGCACTATAGATAGTGGCCTAAAAAATAAATCGAAATGGACACCCACCTTGCCCAGTGGCAACACTATTGACACTTTTTACAAACTAGTATTGGAAGACATTAACAAGTATGAGAATAAAATCTCCAAACAGGGACACAAAAACAAAGATAATCTAACCAGAGAAGAGAGAATAGCTTTAAAAACGTTGAGTGATAACCAGGACATTGTCATCCGCGAAGCGGATAAAGGGGGAAATGTAGTGGTCATGAATAGAATAGACTCCAATGCAGAAATTCTCTCTCAACTTTCTGACAATTCTTGTTATGAAGCTATTCCCAGCAATCCCATGGGTCCTGTAACAATACTAATCAATAACTATCTGAGAGATTGGAAGGAGGCAGGTCTGATAAACGATGCGGAATACATGTATCTGAAAGTCACACGTCCATCTTATCCGTGGCTATATACCCTGCCCAAAGTCCATAAAACTGCTGTTTTTCCTCCAGGGAGACCAATTGTATCGGGGATTGGGGGTCCAACAGAGAGACTTTCCCAATACGTTGACAAATTCCTGAATGCACTGGTGAAAAATTTGCCATCCTATATACAGGATTCTAAACACATCTTAAGTATCTTAACAGACATCACATGGCAACCTGGATTGATAATGGCGACCCTTGACGTGGTTTCGCTTTATACCTCCATTGAACCGGACCAATGATTAAAAGCTGTAACCAAAGCATTAAACACCAGACCACTCACACTGCTTGAACATTCCAAAATGCTGGTAACAATGATGGACATCATTCTGAATCAAAATTTCTTTGTATTTGAGAAAAAATGGTATAGACAAATAAGGGGAGTAGCCATGGGCTCAAGGTTTTCCCCATCTTTTGCTAACATCTACATTGGAGCTCTTGAAGCTGAGATGATCTGGAGCATCAAGGGCAGCAAATGGATTGACTACATATTGTACTGGGGTCGCTACATAGACGATTGCCTTCTAATTTGGTCAGGAACTGAAACTACACTCAAGGAATTCTGTGTATATCTGAATGACAATGAGATGAACATGCGATTCACCACACACATCAGCACTTCTAATGTGTCCTTTCTAGACTTAGAACTATACATCAAGAATGGGACTCTGCATAGTAGACTATTCCGCAAAAAAACAGCATGTAACTCAATTCTTCATAGTAACAGTTGTCATCCTATTCATCAAATTAACGGAATCCCATATGGAGAGTTCATGCGAGCAAGACGGAACTGTAGTGAAGAAAAAGAATTTGAAACCTGCATACAAGATATGCAGTCCAGGTTTTCAAACAGAGGTTATAAGCCTCAAATCATTCCTAAAGCAGATAAAAAGATTAAAAAAACAAGTCGGGAATCAACATTAGTAGCCAGACACCCAAGAACTGATAACAGTCAACAACCGGTGAGACTCATCACAGACTTCAATGAATTGAGTCCTGTGGTACGAAAAAGCTTTCATAAACACTGGGGGATCCTTAGTGCAGACAGAACGTTAATCAGCGCCATAGGAAATCATCCTCAAATAACCTTTCGCAGAGGAAGGAATCTTAAAAACAGACTAAGCCCAACTATGCCCAAGGTTACAAGAACATGTGATTGGCTGACCCAAAAATCTAAAGGTTTTTTCAAATGTGGTATGTGCTCAATGTGCAGATGGGCAAACCATGGAACCAAGACATTTTTATACCATAGATCGAAACTGTATACAATCAAGACAAACATTAACTGCGACACTAAGTTTACTGTGTACATCATTGAATGTGCCTGTAAAAGCAGATATGTGGGAAGCTCAATTAGGGCACTTAAAGAACGCATTCGAGAACACGCAAGAGCATATGCCACTAAGGATCCAAGATACCCCATGGCTATACATATGGCCTCATGTCCTTCACAAGGAGATATCAAATCATTTACCTTCTATGGCATTGATGTTGTACAACCTTCAGTAAGAGGTGGGAACAGGGAACTACGCCTTAGAAGACAAGAGGCACTATGGATCATGCGTCTAGATACAACCAACAGAGGCCAGAACACTGATGATGAACTGCATTTCTTCTTGGGATCTGACAACTAGGATGATCCCTTACCAGACATTAAGTATCTTTATTGTATTTTAAAAAAATGTCCAGCTGAAACTTCCATGAGAAATGATATGTTATTATTCTTGTACCGAATTCATTTAATTTCTCCTTGTAAAAAGACATGCTTAAACTGCTAGTTGAGGTCAAATATGGTAATCAATGTCAAAGCAATGACTATGCAAATGATGCCGATACACCTTATCGAAGGGAAGTACATCCCTACTAGATATCCGAGATTTTGACGGTACTATTTTCTTTTCCTCCCATTTTGGGAGTTGTTCTACAATCTTCTGCCGATTTTCATCCCCACCAGATTAAGTCACTATCCCAATCTATAAAGTTGGACTCTAACAACAGTCCGATCCCTTATATGGGTCACTCTTACCGATTCTCCATACCTTTTAGTCAGCTGCGTAACAAATTATATATATGACCCCTCTACTTAGCCTCCTAAAACAAAATTGGCGATTCTGGTGACTCTACTAATTAAAAAAACAATTTAAATTTTTTTTTAAATAATTTTATTTTCACTTTTCACCCCCTCTCCCCCTTTTTGTTTGGGCTTTCACAGTGAATCCGCTCGAAAGCAGGGCCATGGTTGTAGTGGTAGTAACTCTTCCATTTTTGCCGGTAACTTGAGATACTGAGCAGTCTAGTCTTTTTGCTAACTGCCCTTTGTAAATGGGCGGGATCCGCTGTTTGTTTGTTCCCGCACTTGGAAACCGAAGCTGCACCAAGCTTGGCCACGGGCAACAAACGGGTAAGAATCTAAAACGATCCCCACGGGGATCACTGCCTCCCATCACCCACTTAGACAATTTACGAAACGCACTCGTGCAACAAAATCCTTTCTTTTTCCAGCCCAAAATATATAGATTACTAACGCTGTGAAATCCCACACCCAACATTGTGACTGACGGCAACCGAATACCATCGGTGCCGTTCTCGTTTCAACAGAAACTACCCGATAAGGACCGGGTCGGAATTATCACCGGTCAACCGGTGAGTCCCTTTTACCATAGAATCGGGATATGATCTCATGTCAACTCACTTTTGTTTTACTGTACCAACAATCTCCGTTTCCTCTGTCTGATTACAGTTTATTTATTTTTTACTTCCAGACAACGCACCTCGATCATTACGATCAGGTAAACCAGCACCCCCCTTTTTTTCTCACGCTTTCTTTCGCAGCTGCCTACTTAAGCCCTTCTTTACCATCAAATCCTTTGCATTGAACGTAACGATTAAGTTTTGAGTTATAGTTACCCGTAGTGATATAATTAAGTGGCACGGCTTTGACTGTGCGTATGCTTTGAGAAAAACGGTATTTCTTACATACTAGTTAGGGGAGATACAGAGAATAATGTTGTAAATTCAGGCTTTTTTAACCGACAATTGCTTAGTAACTATGCTAATTATCACTATGCTATTGGATTTAATCGAACAAGTTATGTATGAAGAAGTAAATATGCGTTATTTAAATCTTAAAATATACAATGTAATTTACATGGTGAAAACGTCAATATAATGAGAAGTAGAGATTATAGTGTACTAATGATTACAGCAATGGAGGATGGTTTTATACTTTAACGATAAATTGCTCACTCTTGCTAATTTTGGACACCCTTATAAACGGGTACCTAATAGACTGCTAACTCCGTAGTAGGGGGTTATTTAGACTTTGAGTGTCAGGCATAATGAAATTACGTTGTTTAAAGTCAGAATTACCTAAAGTAAAATACTTAGTAATAGTAAGTCACCTCACTACACACTCTTGTTTACTTAGGAATGGAACAAAGGTTCACTCACTATAGGATCATCCAACCGTGTATACGCCGTATGTCACTTAACACAAATCTATTGCACAGATGTAGAGATAAGAAAATATAAATATAAGAACGCTCATATGAACAAACATTGCAAAAGTCACTTCTGTCTTTCTCCCACCTGTCCTTGTTGGTTTCCACATCACTGGTGTCCTTTCATTCCACACATACTTCGTGTATGTTTTTACATTATTATTTTTGTTTATTATTTTTCTTTTTCATTTGTTTTTTTATATATCCTTTATAGCCCTGAAGATTCACAGCCACATGCTGTGATGAAACACGTGTAGGCTATAGTGACAGGTACAGTGATTCCCGAGAAGAGAACACTGTTGATTAATAAAACGTTTGAAAATTTACGTTTGGTCTGATCTATCCCATATGTATGACAAACTTGAAGATTGAAATTTCATTTAATACGCATAGTGTGCTCTGGATTCTTGCTCAATCACAAAAGAGGGAGGTCCCTGAACCTCTTCTCCTTACAGAGGTTAAGGTTTTCCTCTGACCAAGAAGCACCTACCCTAAAGCTACGTTACTCTGAAACTTTACTGTGAGAAGTTGAGCGCCAAATTTCTGAACACTAAAAAACCTGCTCACAGACTGTATAAAAACTCTTGACTCAGAAAGGCAGCCACTACGGTCTTCGATTTACCTACTACCAGATTCAAAATGGATAGGGATAAGATCGCCTCCGAGATGTTTGAAAATCTCTCTAAAAGTACACATCCAACTACTGCCAATACAAGTGGAAATCAACAAAAAGGAACCAGCTTAAAACAAAAATTTCTCAAACTAGAAAGGCTCAAAAAAACTGAAAACTCACGCTGGTGGGATGGCGCGACATTGAAACAATACCTAAGGGTACAAAGAATTCCAAGAGGTCTTCGATCACAGACCTTCCCTACCTTTGATGACCTTGATGACGACCTCCAGAACAAATGGGAGGAATCAGTAACCATGTATCCCACCAACTTGATGAGAATTTTAATAGAAAACGCAGATCGGAATATAACGAAATTACAGGCAGAAATTGTGGAACTAGAGAAGGAGATAGAAGCCCTCAATCTTAAGGATGCAACCGAAAAAAACTATAAGATTCTGGAAGAGATCCTGATCAAGCACCAAAATGACATTAAAGACCGCAAGGCAAGACAAATACGCAGAGATGAAGCTGATTATTGAGAAGGCAGAGTATTCACCTTCGCCAAGAAATATGATCAACAATTCCAAAAACCAGCTAGCAACCAACAAACTGCCAGAGCTGGTGCGTCCAATATCTCCTCGAGCAACACTTCTCTCAGTAGTGTTCCTGAAACTGAGAGTGAGCCAGAAGACACACGACCGCCAATCAAGATTCTAGAACCATGCCAACAACCTCCGGAGCCAGCAATACTTTTTCTCGGGAAGTCAGGACAATGAAAATAACAAATCGCACAAGAGTAAACCAAACCTACACAAAACCCGCAGAGGCCAGAGAGGAGGACAAAGACGATTACAGAGAGAGACTGAGGTCCGGCAACAAGAAGTGAGAGATACACTTGATCAGGATGTACAGGTGACTAACCTCTCATCTGTAAACCTGGACAGACACATGATTTCCTTATTGAGCAAAGGTCTCAGTTTTAATCCTACGGATCAAGGTGATCCATGTAGGATGAAGATTGATTTGTTCAAATACATTAGAGGACTAAAATTAAAGAAGCATTTCGGGGGCACACCAACAGAAAGTGCCACTTCCACTGAAGATCTAGAAGAGGTTTCCATCAACCCTATAAGTATTCAAGAAGTCCTGGCATCACACTTACTATTGTCAATCGCGGATTTTGATGATCCTCCAAATTCGTTCAACGACTTACTAACCGACTTGGAACTGAAGACCAATAGCACTATAGATAGTGGCCTAAAAAATAAATCGAAATGGACACCCACCTTGCCCAGTGGCAACACTATTGACACTTTTTACAAACTAGTATTGGAAGACATTAACAAGTATGAGAATAAAATCTCCAAACAGGGACACAAAAACAAAGATAATCTAACCAGAGAAGAGAGAATAGCTTTAAAAACTTTGATTGATAACCAGGACATTGTCATCCGCGAAGCGGAAAAAGGGGGAAATGTAGTGGTCATGAATAGAATAGACTCCAATGCAGAAATTCTCTCTCAACTTTCTGACAATTCTTGTTATGAAGCTATTCCCAGCAATCCCATGGGTCCTGTAACAATACTAATCAATAACTATCTGAGAGATTGGAAGGAGGCAGGTCTGATAAACGATGCGGAATACATGTATCTGAAAGTCACACGTCCATCTTATCCGTGGCTATATACCCTGCCCAAAGTCCATAAAACTGCTGTTTTTCCTCCAGGGAGACCAATTGTATCGGGGATTGGGGGTCCAACAGAGAGACTTTCCCAATACGTTGACAAATTCCTGAATCCACTGGTGAAAAATTTGCCATCCTATATACAGGATTCTAAACACATCTTAAGTATCTTAACAGACGTCACATGGCAACCTGGATTGATAATGGCGACCCTTGACGTGGTTTCGCTTTATACCTCCATTGAACCGGACCAAGGATTAAAAGCTGTAACCAAAGCATTAAACACCAGACCAATCACACTGCTTGAACATTCCAAAATGCTGGTAACAATGATTGACATCATTCTGAATCAAAATTTCTTTGTATTTGAGAAAAAATGGTATAGACAAATAAGGGGAGTAGCCATGGGCTCAAGGTTTTCCCCATCTTTTGCTAACATCTACATGGGAGCTCTTGAAGCTGAGATGATCTGGAGCATCAAGGGCAGCAAATAGATTGACTACATATTGTACTGGGGTCGCTACATAGACGATTGCCTTCTAATTTGGTCAGGAACTGAAACTACACTCAAGGAATTCTGTGTATATCTGAATGACAATGAGATGAACATGCGATTCACCACACACATCAGCACTTCTAATGTGTCCTTTCTAGACTTAGAACTATACATCAAGAATGGGACTCTGCATAGTAGACTATTCCACAAAAAAACAGCATGTAACTCAATTCTTCATAGTAACAGTTGTCATCCTATTCATCAAATTAACGGAATCCCATATGGAGAGTTCATGCGAGCAAGACGGAACTGTAGTGAAGAAAAAGAATTTGAAACCTGCATACAAGATATGCAGTCCAGGTTTTCAAACAGAGGTTATAAGCCTCAAATCATTTCTAAAGCAGATAAAAAAATTAAAAAAACAAGTCGGGAATCAACATTAATAGCCAGACACCCAAGAACTGATAACAGTCAACAACCGGTGAGACTCATCACAGACTTTAACGAATTGAGTCCTGTGGTACGAAAAAGCTTTCATAAACACTGGGGGATCCTTAGTGCAGACAGAACGTTAATCAGCGCCATAGGAAATCATCCTCAAATAACCTTTCGCAGAGGAAGGAATCTTAAAAACAGACTAAGCCCAACTGTGCCCAAGGTTACAAGAACATGTGATTGGCTGACCCAAAAATCTAAAGGTTTTTTCAAATGTGGTATGTGCTCAATGTGCAGATGAGCAAACCATGGAACCAAGACATTTTTAGACCATAGATCAAAACTGTATACAATCAAGACAAACATTAACTGCGACACTAAGTTTACTGTGTACATCATTGAATGTGCCTGTAAAAGCAGATATGTGGGAAGCTCAATTAGGGCACTTAAAGAACGCATTCGAGAACACGCAAGAGCATATGCCACTAAGGATCCAAGATACCCCATGGCTATACATATGGCCTCATGTCCTTCACAAGGAGATATCAAATCATTTACCTTCTATGGCATTGATGTTGTACAACCTTCAGTAAGAGGTGGGAACAGGGAACTACGCCTTAGAAGACAAGAGGCACTATGGATCATGCGTCTAGATACAACCAACAGAGGCCAGAACACTGATGATGAACTGCATTTCTTCTTGGGATCTGACAACTAGGATGATCCCTTACCAGACATTAAGTATCTTTATTGTATTTTAAAAAAATGTCCAGCTGAAACTTCCATGAGAAATGATATGTTATTATTCTTGTACCGAATTCATTTAATTTCTCCTTGTAAAAAGACATGCTTAAACTGCTAGTTGAGGTCAAATATGGTAATCAATGTCAAAGCAATGACTATGCAAATGATGCCGATACACCTTATCGAAGGGAAGTACATCCCTACTAGATATCCGAGATTTTGACGGTACTATTTTCTTTTCCTCCCATTTTGGGAGTTGTTCTACAATCTTCTGCCGATTTTCATCCCCACCAGATTAAGTCACTATCCCAATCTATAAAGTTGGACTCTAACAACAGTCCGATCCCTTATATGGGTCACTCTTACCGATTCTCCATACCTTTTAGTCAGCTGCGTAACAAATTATATATATGACCCCTCTACTTAGCCTCCTAAAACAAAATTGGCGATTCTGGTGACTCTACTAATTAAAAAAACAATTTTAAAAAAATTTGATAATTTTATTTTCGCTGTTCACCCCCTCTCCCCCTTTTTGTTTGGGCTTTCACAGTGAATCCGCTCGAAAGCAGGGCCATGGTTGTAGTGGTAGTAACTCTTCCATTTTTGCCGGTAACTTCAGATACTGAGCAGTCTAGTCTTTTTGCTAACTGCCCTTTGTAAATGGGCGGGATCCGCTGTTTGTTTGTTCCCACACTTGGAAACCGAAGCTGCACCAAGCTTGGCCACGGGCAACAAACGGGTAAGAATCTAAAACGATCCCCGCGGGGATCACTGCCTCCCATCACCCACTTAGACAATTTACGAAACGCACTCGTGCAACAAAATCCTTTCTTTTTCCAGCCCAAAATATATAGATTACTAACGCTGTGAAATCCCACACCCAACATTGTGACTGACGGCAACCGAATATCATCGGTGCCGTTCTCGTTTCAACAGAAACTACCCGATAAGGACCGGGTCGGAATTATCACCGGTCAACCGGTGAGTCCCTTTTACCATAGAATCGGGATATGATCTCATGTCAACTCACTTTTGTTTTACTGTACCAACAATCTCCGTTTCCTCTGTCTGATTACAGTTTATTTATTTTTTACTTCCAGACAACGCGCCTCGATCATTACGATCAGGTAAACCAGCCCCCCCCCCTTTTTTTCTCACGCTTTCTTTCGCAGCTGCCTACTTAAGTCCTTCTTTACAATCAAATCCTTTGCATTGAACGTAATGATTAAGTTTTGAGTTATAGTTACCCGTAGTGATATAATTAAGTGGCACAGCTTTGACTGTGCGTATGCTTTGAGAAAAACGGTATTTCTTACATACTAGTTAGGGGAGATACAGAGAATAATGTTGTAAATTCAGGCTTTTTTAACCGACAATTGCTTAGTAACTATGCTAATTATCACTATGCTATTGGATTTAATCGAACAAGTTATGTATGAAGGAGTAAATATGCGTTATTTAAATCTTAAAATATACAATGTAATTTACATGGTGAAAACGTCAATATAATGAGAAGTAGAGATTATAGTGTACTAATGATTACAGCAATGGAGGATGGTTTTATACTTTAACGATAAATTGCTCACTCTTGCTAATTTTGGACACCCTTATAAACGGGTACCTAATAGACTGCTAACTCCGTAGTAGGGGGTTATTTAGACTTTGAGTGTCAGGCATAATGAAATTACGTTGTTTAAAGTCAGAATTACCTAAAGTAAAATACTTAGTAATAGTAAGTCACCTCACTACAAACTCTTGTTTACTTAGGAATGGAACAAAGGTTCACTCACTATAGGATCATCCAACCGTGTATACGCCGTATGTCACTTAACACAAATCTATGGCACAGATGTAGAGATAAGAAATATAAATATAAGAACGCTCATATGAACAAACATTGCAAAAGTCACTTCTGTCTTTCTCCCACCTGTCCTTGTTGGTTTCCACATCACTGGTGTCCTTTCATTCCACACATACTTCGTGTATGTTTTTACATTATTATTTTTGTTTATTATTTTTCTTTTTCATTTGTTTTTTTATATATCCTTTATAGCCCTGAAGATTCACAGCCACATGCTGTGATGAAACACGTGTAGGCTATAGTGACAGGTACAGTGATTCCCGAGAAGAGAACACTGTTGATTAATAAAACGTTTGAAAATTTACGTTTGGTCTGATCTATCCCATATGTATGACAAACTTGAAGATTGAAATTTCATTTAATACGCATAGTGTGCTCTGGATTCTTGCTCAATCACAAAAGAGGGAGGTCCCTGAACCTCTTCTCCTTACAGAGGTTAAGGTTTTCCTCTGACCAAGAAGCACCTACCCTAAAGCTACGTTACTCTGAAACTTTACCGTGAGAAGTTGAGCGCCAACTTTCTGAACACTAAAAAACCTGCTCACAGACTGTATAAAAACTCTTGACTCAGAAAGGCAGCCACTACGGTCTTCGATTTACCTACTACCAGATTCAAAATGGATAGGGATAAGATCGCCTCCGAGATGTTTGAAAATCTCTCTAAAAATACACATCCAACTACTGCCAATACAAGTGGAAAGCAACAAAAAGGAACCAGCTTAAAACAAAAATTTCTCAAACTAGAAAGGCTCAAAAAAACAGAAAACTCACGCTGGTGGGATGGCGCGACATTGAAACAATACCTAAGGGTACAAAGAATTCCAAGAGGTCTTCGATCACAGACCTTCCCTACCTTTGATGACCTTGATGACGACCTCCTGAACAAATGGGAGGAATCAGTAACCATGAATTCCACCAACTTGATGAGAATTTTAATAGAAAACGCAGATCGGAATGTAACGAAATTACAGGCAGAAATTGTGGAACTAGAGAAGGAGATAGAAGCCCTCAATCTTAAGGATGCAACCGAAAAAAACTATAAGATTCTGGAAGAGATCCTGATCAAGCACCAAAATGACATTAAAGACCGCAAGGCAAGACAAATACGCAGAGATGAAGCTGATTATCGAGAAGGCAGAGTGTTCACCTTCGCCAAGAAATATGATCAACAATTCCAAAAACCAGCTAGCAACCAACAAACTGCCAGAGCTGGTGCGTCCAATATCTCCTCGAGCAACACTTCTCTCAGTAGTGTTCCTGAAACTGAGAGTGAGCCAGAAGACAACACGACCGCCAATCAAGATTCTAGAACCATGCCAACAACCTCCGGAGCCAGCAATACTTTTTCTCGGGAAGTCAGGACAATGAAAATAACAAATCGCACAAGAGTAAACCAAACCTACACAAAACCCGCAGAGGCCAGAGAGGAGGACAAAGACGATTACAGAGAGAGACTGAGGTCCGGCAACAAGAAGTGAGAGATACACTTGATCAGGATGTACAGGTGACTAACCTCTCATCTGTAAACCTGGACAGACACATGATTTCCTTATTGAGCAAAGGTCTCAGTTTTAATCCTACGGATCAAGGTGATCCATGTAGGATGAAGATTGATTTGTTCAAATACATTAGAGGACTAAAATTAAAGAAGCATTTCTGGGGCACACCAACAGAAAGTGCCACTTCCACTGAAGATCTAGAAGAGGTTTCCATCAACCCTATAAGTATTCAAGAAGTCCTGGCATCACACTTACTATTGTCAATCACGGATTTTGATGATCCTCCAAATTCGTTCAACGACTTACTAACCGACTTGGAACTGAAGACCAATAGCACTATAGATAGTGGCCTAAAAAATAAATCGAAATGGACACCCACCTTGCCCAGTGGCAACACTATTGACACTTTTTACAAACTAGTATTGGAAGACATTAACAAGTATGAGAATAAAATCTCCAAACAGGGACACAAAAACAAAGATAATCTAACCAGAGAAGAGAGAATAGCTTTAAAAACGTTGAGTGATAACCAGGACATTGTCATCCGCGAAGCGGATAAAGGGGGAAATGTAGTGGTCATGAATAGAATAGACTCCAATGCAGAAATTCTCTCTCAACTTTCTGACAATTCTTGTTATGAAGCTATTCCCAGCAATCCCATGGGTCCTGTAACAATACTAATCAATAACTATCTGAGAGATTGGAAGGAGGCAGGTCTGATAAACGATGCGGAATACATGTATCTGAAAGTCACACGTCCATCTTATCCGTGGCTATATACCCTGCCCAAAGTCCATAAAACTGCTGTTTTTCCTCCAGGGAGACCAATTGTATCGGGGATTGGGGGTCCAACAGAGAGACTTTCCCAATACGTTGACAAATTCCTGAATGCACTGGTGAAAAATTTGCCATCCTATATACAGGATTCTAAACACATCTTAAGTATCTTAACAGACATCACATGGCAACCTGGATTGATAATGGCGACCCTTGACGTGGTTTCGCTTTATACCTCCATTGAACCGGACCAATGATTAAAAGCTGTAACCAAAGCATTAAACACCAGACCACTCACACTGCTTGAACATTCCAAAATGCTGGTAACAATGATGGACATCATTCTGAATCAAAATTTCTTTGTATTTGAGAAAAAATGGTATAGACAAATAAGGGGAGTAGCCATGGGCTCAAGGTTTTCCCCATCTTTTGCTAACATCTACATTGGAGCTCTTGAAGCTGAGATGATCTGGAGCATCAAGGGCAGCAAATGGATTGACTACATATTGTACTGGGGTCGCTACATAGACGATTGCCTTCTAATTTGGTCAGGAACTGAAACTACACTCAAGGAATTCTGTGTATATCTGAATGACAATGAGATGAACATGCGATTCACCACACACATCAGCACTTCTAATGTGTCCTTTCTAGACTTAGAACTATACATCAAGAATGGGACTCTGCATAGTAGACTATTCCGCAAAAAAACAGCATGTAACTCAATTCTTCATAGTAACAGTTGTCATCCTATTCATCAAATTAACGGAATCCCATATGGAGAGTTCATGCGAGCAAGACGGAACTGTAGTGAAGAAAAAGAATTTGAAACCTGCATACAAGATATGCAGTCCAGGTTTTCAAACAGAGGTTATAAGCCTCAAATCATTCCTAAAGCAGATAAAAAGATTAAAAAAACAAGTCGGGAATCAACATTAGTAGCCAGACACCCAAGAACTGATAACAGTCAACAACCGGTGAGACTCATCACAGACTTCAATGAATTGAGTCCTGTGGTACGAAAAAGCTTTCATAAACACTGGGGGATCCTTAGTGCAGACAGAACGTTAATCAGCGCCATAGGAAATCATCCTCAAATAACCTTTCGCAGAGGAAGGAATCTTAAAAACAGACTAAGCCCAACTATGCCCAAGGTTACAAGAACATGTGATTGGCTGACCCAAAAATCTAAAGGTTTTTTCAAATGTGGTATGTGCTCAATGTGCAGATGGGCAAACCATGGAACCAAGACATTTTTATACCATAGATCGAAACTGTATACAATCAAGACAAACATTAACTGCGACACTAAGTTTACTGTGTACATCATTGAATGTGCCTGTAAAAGCAGATATGTGGGAAGCTCAATTAGGGCACTTAAAGAACGCATTCGAGAACACGCAAGAGCATATGCCACTAAGGATCCAAGATACCCCATGGCTATACATATGGCCTCATGTCCTTCACAAGGAGATATCAAATCATTTACCTTCTATGGCATTGATGTTGTACAACCTTCAGTAAGAGGTGGGAACAGGGAACTACGCCTTAGAAGACAAGAGGCACTATGGATCATGCGTCTAGATACAACCAACAGAGGCCAGAACACTGATGATGAACTGCATTTCTTCTTGGGATCTGACAACTAGGATGATCCCTTACCAGACATTAAGTATCTTTATTGTATTTTAAAAAAATGTCCAGCTGAAACTTCCATGAGAAATGATATGTTATTATTCTTGTACCGAATTCATTTAATTTCTCCTTGTAAAAAGACATGCTTAAACTGCTAGTTGAGGTCAAATATGGTAATCAATGTCAAAGCAATGACTATGCAAATGATGCCGATACACCTTATCGAAGGGAAGTACATCCCTACTAGATATCCGAGATTTTGACGGTACTATTTTCTTTTCCTCCCATTTTGGGAGTTGTTCTACAATCTTCTGCCGATTTTCATCCCCACCAGATTAAGTCACTATCCCAATCTATAAAGTTGGACTCTAACAACAGTCCGATCCCTTATATGGGTCACTCTTACCGATTCTCCATACCTTTTAGTCAGCTGCGTAACAAATTATATATATGACCCCTCTACTTAGCCTCCTAAAACAAAATTGGCGATTCTGGTGACTCTACTAATTAAAAAAACAATTTAAATTTTTTTTTAAATAATTTTATTTTCACTTTTCACCCCCTCTCCCCCTTTTTGTTTGGGCTTTCACAGTGAATCCGCTCGAAAGCAGGGCCATGGTTGTAGTGGTAGTAACTCTTCCATTTTTGCCGGTAACTTGAGATACTGAGCAGTCTAGTCTTTTTGCTAACTGCCCTTTGTAAATGGGCGGGATCCGCTGTTTGTTTGTTCCCGCACTTGGAAACCGAAGCTGCACCAAGCTTGGCCACGGGCAACAAACGGGTAAGAATCTAAAACGATCCCCACGGGGATCACTGCCTCCCATCACCCACTTAGACAATTTACGAAACGCACTCGTGCAACAAAATCCTTTCTTTTTCCAGCCCAAAATATATAGATTACTAACGCTGTGAAATCCCACACCCAACATTGTGACTGACGGCAACCGAATACCATCGGTGCCGTTCTCGTTTCAACAGAAACTACCCGATAAGGACCGGGTCGGAATTATCACCGGTCAACCGGTGAGTCCCTTTTACCATAGAATCGGGATATGATCTCATGTCAACTCACTTTTGTTTTACTGTACCAACAATCTCCGTTTCCTCTGTCTGATTACAGTTTATTTATTTTTTACTTCCAGACAACGCACCTCGATCATTACGATCAGGTAAACCAGCACCCCCCTTTTTTTCTCACGCTTTCTTTCGCAGCTGCCTACTTAAGCCCTTCTTTACCATCAAATCCTTTGCATTGAACGTAACGATTAAGTTTTGAGTTATAGTTACCCGTAGTGATATAATTAAGTGGCACGGCTTTGACTGTGCGTATGCTTTGAGAAAAACGGTATTTCTTACATACTAGTTAGGGGAGATACAGAGAATAATGTTGTAAATTCAGGCTTTTTTAACCGACAATTGCTTAGTAACTATGCTAATTATCACTATGCTATTGGATTTAATCGAACAAGTTATGTATGAAGAAGTAAATATGCGTTATTTAAATCTTAAAATATACAATGTAATTTACATGGTGAAAACGTCAATATAATGAGAAGTAGAGATTATAGTGTACTAATGATTACAGCAATGGAGGATGGTTTTATACTTTAACGATAAATTGCTCACTCTTGCTAATTTTGGACACCCTTATAAACGGGTACCTAATAGACTGCTAACTCCGTAGTAGGGGGTTATTTAGACTTTGAGTGTCAGGCATAATGAAATTACGTTGTTTAAAGTCAGAATTACCTAAAGTAAAATACTTAGTAATAGTAAGTCACCTCACTACACACTCTTGTTTACTTAGGAATGGAACAAAGGTTCACTCACTATAGGATCATCCAACCGTGTATACGCCGTATGTCACTTAACACAAATCTATTGCACAGATGTAGAGATAAGAAAATATAAATATAAGAACGCTCATATGAACAAACATTGCAAAAGTCACTTCTGTCTTTCTCCCACCTGTCCTTGTTGGTTTCCACATCACTGGTGTCCTTTCATTCCACACATACTTCGTGTATGTTTTTACATTATTATTTTTGTTTATTATTTTTCTTTTTCATTTGTTTTTTTATATATCCTTTATAGCCCTGAAGATTCACAGCCACATGCTGTGATGAAACACGTGTAGGCTATAGTGACAGGTACAGTGATTCCCGAGAAGAGAACACTGTTGATTAATAAAACGTTTGAAAATTTACGTTTGGTCTGATCTATCCCATATGTATGACAAACTTGAAGATTGAAATTTCATTTAATACGCATAGTGTGCTCTGGATTCTTGCTCAATCACAAAAGAGGGAGGTCCCTGAACCTCTTCTCCTTACAGAGGTTAAGGTTTTCCTCTGACCAAGAAGCACCTACCCTAAAGCTACGTTACTCTGAAACTTTACTGTGAGAAGTTGAGCGCCAAATTTCTGAACACTAAAAAACCTGCTCACAGACTGTATAAAAACTCTTGACTCAGAAAGGCAGCCACTACGGTCTTCGATTTACCTACTACCAGATTCAAAATGGATAGGGATAAGATCGCCTCCGAGATGTTTGAAAATCTCTCTAAAAGTACACATCCAACTACTGCCAATACAAGTGGAAATCAACAAAAAGGAACCAGCTTAAAACAAAAATTTCTCAAACTAGAAAGGCTCAAAAAAACTGAAAACTCACGCTGGTGGGATGGCGCGACATTGAAACAATACCTAAGGGTACAAAGAATTCCAAGAGGTCTTCGATCACAGACCTTCCCTACCTTTGATGACCTTGATGACGACCTCCAGAACAAATGGGAGGAATCAGTAACCATGTATCCCACCAACTTGATGAGAATTTTAATAGAAAACGCAGATCGGAATATAACGAAATTACAGGCAGAAATTGTGGAACTAGAGAAGGAGATAGAAGCCCTCAATCTTAAGGATGCAACCGAAAAAAACTATAAGATTCTGGAAGAGATCCTGATCAAGCACCAAAATGACATTAAAGACCGCAAGGCAAGACAAATACGCAGAGATGAAGCTGATTATTGAGAAGGCAGAGTATTCACCTTCGCCAAGAAATATGATCAACAATTCCAAAAACCAGCTAGCAACCAACAAACTGCCAGAGCTGGTGCGTCCAATATCTCCTCGAGCAACACTTCTCTCAGTAGTGTTCCTGAAACTGAGAGTGAGCCAGAAGACACACGACCGCCAATCAAGATTCTAGAACCATGCCAACAACCTCCGGAGCCAGCAATACTTTTTCTCGGGAAGTCAGGACAATGAAAATAACAAATCGCACAAGAGTAAACCAAACCTACACAAAACCCGCAGAGGCCAGAGAGGAGGACAAAGACGATTACAGAGAGAGACTGAGGTCCGGCAACAAGAAGTGAGAGATACACTTGATCAGGATGTACAGGTGACTAACCTCTCATCTGTAAACCTGGACAGACACATGATTTCCTTATTGAGCAAAGGTCTCAGTTTTAATCCTACGGATCAAGGTGATCCATGTAGGATGAAGATTGATTTGTTCAAATACATTAGAGGACTAAAATTAAAGAAGCATTTCGGGGGCACACCAACAGAAAGTGCCACTTCCACTGAAGATCTAGAAGAGGTTTCCATCAACCCTATAAGTATTCAAGAAGTCCTGGCATCACACTTACTATTGTCAATCGCGGATTTTGATGATCCTCCAAATTCGTTCAACGACTTACTAACCGACTTGGAACTGAAGACCAATAGCACTATAGATAGTGGCCTAAAAAATAAATCGAAATGGACACCCACCTTGCCCAGTGGCAACACTATTGACACTTTTTACAAACTAGTATTGGAAGACATTAACAAGTATGAGAATAAAATCTCCAAACAGGGACACAAAAACAAAGATAATCTAACCAGAGAAGAGAGAATAGCTTTAAAAACTTTGATTGATAACCAGGACATTGTCATCCGCGAAGCGGAAAAAGGGGGAAATGTAGTGGTCATGAATAGAATAGACTCCAATGCAGAAATTCTCTCTCAACTTTCTGACAATTCTTGTTATGAAGCTATTCCCAGCAATCCCATGGGTCCTGTAACAATACTAATCAATAACTATCTGAGAGATTGGAAGGAGGCAGGTCTGATAAACGATGCGGAATACATGTATCTGAAAGTCACACGTCCATCTTATCCGTGGCTATATACCCTGCCCAAAGTCCATAAAACTGCTGTTTTTCCTCCAGGGAGACCAATTGTATCGGGGATTGGGGGTCCAACAGAGAGACTTTCCCAATACGTTGACAAATTCCTGAATCCACTGGTGAAAAATTTGCCATCCTATATACAGGATTCTAAACACATCTTAAGTATCTTAACAGACGTCACATGGCAACCTGGATTGATAATGGCGACCCTTGACGTGGTTTCGCTTTATACCTCCATTGAACCGGACCAAGGATTAAAAGCTGTAACCAAAGCATTAAACACCAGACCAATCACACTGCTTGAACATTCCAAAATGCTGGTAACAATGATTGACATCATTCTGAATCAAAATTTCTTTGTATTTGAGAAAAAATGGTATAGACAAATAAGGGGAGTAGCCATGGGCTCAAGGTTTTCCCCATCTTTTGCTAACATCTACATGGGAGCTCTTGAAGCTGAGATGATCTGGAGCATCAAGGGCAGCAAATAGATTGACTACATATTGTACTGGGGTCGCTACATAGACGATTGCCTTCTAATTTGGTCAGGAACTGAAACTACACTCAAGGAATTCTGTGTATATCTGAATGACAATGAGATGAACATGCGATTCACCACACACATCAGCACTTCTAATGTGTCCTTTCTAGACTTAGAACTATACATCAAGAATGGGACTCTGCATAGTAGACTATTCCACAAAAAAACAGCATGTAACTCAATTCTTCATAGTAACAGTTGTCATCCTATTCATCAAATTAACGGAATCCCATATGGAGAGTTCATGCGAGCAAGACGGAACTGTAGTGAAGAAAAAGAATTTGAAACCTGCATACAAGATATGCAGTCCAGGTTTTCAAACAGAGGTTATAAGCCTCAAATCATTTCTAAAGCAGATAAAAAAATTAAAAAAACAAGTCGGGAATCAACATTAATAGCCAGACACCCAAGAACTGATAACAGTCAACAACCGGTGAGACTCATCACAGACTTTAACGAATTGAGTCCTGTGGTACGAAAAAGCTTTCATAAACACTGGGGGATCCTTAGTGCAGACAGAACGTTAATCAGCGCCATAGGAAATCATCCTCAAATAACCTTTCGCAGAGGAAGGAATCTTAAAAACAGACTAAGCCCAACTGTGCCCAAGGTTACAAGAACATGTGATTGGCTGACCCAAAAATCTAAAGGTTTTTTCAAATGTGGTATGTGCTCAATGTGCAGATGAGCAAACCATGGAACCAAGACATTTTTAGACCATAGATCAAAACTGTATACAATCAAGACAAACATTAACTGCGACACTAAGTTTACTGTGTACATCATTGAATGTGCCTGTAAAAGCAGATATGTGGGAAGCTCAATTAGGGCACTTAAAGAACGCATTCGAGAACACGCAAGAGCATATGCCACTAAGGATCCAAGATACCCCATGGCTATACATATGGCCTCATGTCCTTCACAAGGAGATATCAAATCATTTACCTTCTATGGCATTGATGTTGTACAACCTTCAGTAAGAGGTGGGAACAGGGAACTACGCCTTAGAAGACAAGAGGCACTATGGATCATGCGTCTAGATACAACCAACAGAGGCCAGAACACTGATGATGAACTGCATTTCTTCTTGGGATCTGACAACTAGGATGATCCCTTACCAGACATTAAGTATCTTTATTGTATTTTAAAAAAATGTCCAGCTGAAACTTCCATGAGAAATGATATGTTATTATTCTTGTACCGAATTCATTTAATTTCTCCTTGTAAAAAGACATGCTTAAACTGCTAGTTGAGGTCAAATATGGTAATCAATGTCAAAGCAATGACTATGCAAATGATGCCGATACACCTTATCGAAGGGAAGTACATCCCTACTAGATATCCGAGATTTTGACGGTACTATTTTCTTTTCCTCCCATTTTGGGAGTTGTTCTACAATCTTCTGCCGATTTTCATCCCCACCAGATTAAGTCACTATCCCAATCTATAAAGTTGGACTCTAACAACAGTCCGATCCCTTATATGGGTCACTCTTACCGATTCTCCATACCTTTTAGTCAGCTGCGTAACAAATTATATATATGACCCCTCTACTTAGCCTCCTAAAACAAAATTGGCGATTCTGGTGACTCTACTAATTAAAAAAACAATTTTAAAAAAATTTGATAATTTTATTTTCGCTGTTCACCCCCTCTCCCCCTTTTTGTTTGGGCTTTCACAGTGAATCCGCTCGAAAGCAGGGCCATGGTTGTAGTGGTAGTAACTCTTCCATTTTTGCCGGTAACTTCAGATACTGAGCAGTCTAGTCTTTTTGCTAACTGCCCTTTGTAAATGGGCGGGATCCGCTGTTTGTTTGTTCCCACACTTGGAAACCGAAGCTGCACCAAGCTTGGCCACGGGCAACAAACGGGTAAGAATCTAAAACGATCCCCGCGGGGATCACTGCCTCCCATCACCCACTTAGACAATTTACGAAACGCACTCGTGCAACAAAATCCTTTCTTTTTCCAGCCCAAAATATATAGATTACTAACGCTGTGAAATCCCACACCCAACATTGTGACTGACGGCAACCGAATATCATCGGTGCCGTTCTCGTTTCAACAGAAACTACCCGATAAGGACCGGGTCGGAATTATCACCGGTCAACCGGTGAGTCCCTTTTACCATAGAATCGGGATATGATCTCATGTCAACTCACTTTTGTTTTACTGTACCAACAATCTCCGTTTCCTCTGTCTGATTACAGTTTATTTATTTTTTACTTCCAGACAACGCGCCTCGATCATTACGATCAGGTAAACCAGCCCCCCCCCCTTTTTTTCTCACGCTTTCTTTCGCAGCTGCCTACTTAAGTCCTTCTTTACAATCAAATCCTTTGCATTGAACGTAATGATTAAGTTTTGAGTTATAGTTACCCGTAGTGATATAATTAAGTGGCACAGCTTTGACTGTGCGTATGCTTTGAGAAAAACGGTATTTCTTACATACTAGTTAGGGGAGATACAGAGAATAATGTTGTAAATTCAGGCTTTTTTAACCGACAATTGCTTAGTAACTATGCTAATTATCACTATGCTATTGGATTTAATCGAACAAGTTATGTATGAAGGAGTAAATATGCGTTATTTAAATCTTAAAATATACAATGTAATTTACATGGTGAAAACGTCAATATAATGAGAAGTAGAGATTATAGTGTACTAATGATTACAGCAATGGAGGATGGTTTTATACTTTAACGATAAATTGCTCACTCTTGCTAATTTTGGACACCCTTATAAACGGGTACCTAATAGACTGCTAACTCCGTAGTAGGGGGTTATTTAGACTTTGAGTGTCAGGCATAATGAAATTACGTTGTTTAAAGTCAGAATTACCTAAAGTAAAATACTTAGTAATAGTAAGTCACCTCACTACAAACTCTTGTTTACTTAGGAATGGAACAAAGGTTCACTCACTATAGGATCATCCAACCGTGTATACGCCGTATGTCACTTAACACAAATCTATGGCACAGATGTAGAGATAAGAAATATAAATATAAGAACGCTCATATGAACAAACATTGCAAAAGTCACTTCTGTCTTTCTCCCACCTGTCCTTGTTGGTTTCCACATCACTGGTGTCCTTTCATTCCACACATACTTCGTGTATGTTTTTACATTATTATTTTTGTTTATTATTTTTCTTTTTCATTTGTTTTTTTATATATCCTTTATAGCCCTGAAGATTCACAGCCACATGCTGTGATGAAACACGTGTAGGCTATAGTGACAGGTACAGTGATTCCCGAGAAGAGAACACTGTTGATTAATAAAACGTTTGAAAATTTACGTTTGGTCTGATCTATCCCATATGTATGACAAACTTGAAGATTGAAATTTCATTTAATACGCATAGTTTGCTCTGGATTCTTGCTCAAGATATGACAAGAGTTGTCCTCCCACAACTATACCCCACCGGGCCATGTCTCGTCGCAGCCGGATTGCTTATGGCTTCATCACTAGTGTGAAAAGGAGTGGGGACAGAGGGAATCCTTGTCTTGTGCCCCGCTCTACGGGGATTAGTGTAGAGACCACTCCGCCACTGAGTACCCTAGCAGTTGGGTGAGAGTATAAAAGACAAACCCAGGAGATAAAATCTGGTCTCAGCCCCATTCTATTTAATACCTACCGTAGATAATCCCATAGTAGGGTATCAAAGCTTTCTCGATATCCAAGGTGACCTCAGCCAGCTGAATATCCATGGCAGCTACGGAGTGGAGTATATGGGAGAGTCTGCGGAAGTTTGTGCACTAGCTGGGTAACCATCCCATTCAAATGCAGTGACAATACTTTGGCCAGAAGTTTTGTATCTACCCCTAGCATGGATAGGTGGCAGTATGAGCCTGGTTCGGGGAGCATGACTTTTTGTGCTTCCCACGTGGAGGATGGAGCTGCCCCCACAAGTTTGGCCTTGTGCAAAGTCTTTAGTAGTCTTGGGAGTAGTATATCTGCAAACGTCTGTTAATATTCCACTGGAAGGCCATCTGGCCCCGGGGCCTTACAGCGTGCCATATTCTGTACTGCTTCTCGGAGGTCTTCGAGATGGATATCTCCCCCTAGTTTGTCACGTTGGTCATCGGTGAGGCATGGTAGGAGTATCTCGTCAAGAAATTGTTCTATTTCCAACCTATCAACCACCCGGTCCTTTAGAGACTGTTTCCAGGTGTTTGCGGAGCAAGGAGTTTAAGGGTGACTGTGTATTTACGAGGGTCCCGTCGGCTCTTCTCAGCGCTAATATAATCAGGGGTGTTCTTGCTTAAGGAGCCATACCAGAAGTTTACCTGATGTATCCCCGTCCCGGTGCAGGAGTTAGCGGTATTCCTGGCAGACCAGGCAATCCAGTCTGAGCCATATGGCTCCCCCTCATCTCGTGACTCCGCAGCTGGGCCATTATTTTGCAGTTCGGCCAATGGATTCTCGGCTTCCGTGAGATCTTTCTCTAGCCACTTTCTCATACCACCCACCTTCAACAGGCCTTCTCCATATGTCACTACATTTAAGGCATTCCATTCTTAGCCCCTGGCATCAGTGGACAGCCAGTTGGTACAAAAGTAGCCTCGAATCATCTCTTCAAGCTCTGCTTGAAAGATATAATCTTTCATGGTTTCCGGTTGCAGTCGCCAAAATGGTACCTTCGGTCGGCAGCTCCTGGTCCCCCATTGCAATAACACAGGGGAGTGGTCTGAGTGGAATCTCCCTAATATCTTTATCTGTATAGTGGCTGTGGCAAGCAAAAAGCAATCCAAGCGACTGTAGACTCAGCAAGCTCGGGTGTAGCACGTATACCCTTGCTTTTCTGGATGTACACCGCCACCATTCCATGCATCCCATGCCGTTCATAACCCCCTGGAGAGCAGTTGACATATTGGGTTTTGTGGGTATTTTTCGGGGTTTCTGTCTAATGTGCTGTCTAACACACAGTTAAAATCGCCTGCCCACAAAAGTGGAATTCCTGCACACTATGGCAATAGTTGTTCCTCCAGATCACCATCATCTATATTTGGGGCGTATACATTCAACAAACATATTTCAGTTCCCTCTATTTTTCTTTGTACCAAGACATATTGTCCCACTATATCTGCTGTGCAGCCAAGGATCCCTCGAGTGTATGTGGAATAGGTGGCGGGGAACGTCTGACCTCTCCACTTTTTTGGGTAATCTTTGGGATTCCAAGTCAGACAAATGCGTTTCTTGCAGCATGGCTATCTGCAGCCCACGCCTTTGAAGATGAGTTTGTACTCTATACAGATTCACAAATTAATTTAGCCCCGGTACATTCCATGTCACAAAACTAAAACGGGTCATTTATTTATCTGAATTCTTACAAAAGATCTACTTTGCCCCCCCCTGCCCCCACCCCCCCCCCCCCACCAATGCCGCTTTCTGAACAAAACATCATTCTCGAACATCTTCCCCCCCACTGACCAGGTAAACACATAATGAACCAACCTTGCGTCCCGAATCATTGCTCAAAGCACAACTCCCACTTTGTAACAGAAATTAAGCAGAACAAATAGGCACCAGTCTATTCAATTATAACAAATCTGTCATTTATAATGAAAAGACGCATGCAGTATCAGATAAACCAATCACACATGCGGGGAATGAGATTTTGATACCGTTTCTGATCACCTAGATACCTATCTCATTCATCCAATTTTGATTCGATTATTATCTGTCATTGAGTAAAAGGCAAACCCCACATAAGTTAAATCAACCCCATAGACTGACGCAACTCTGAAGAACCACTTACGACTGATAAAGTTTAAAAAGTTTAATATAAAATCAGAATCAATTGCATATACAATCCTCTCAGGATAAGATTCAACAAGTATACAGGAACTAAAAGGAACATAAATTCCCTAAAGAATCTTAGTCTACAAAAGAAAACGATTAAAATCAATTCCAGAATCAGCAAATTGAATAGCATAGACACAAAGTGGATCGGTTGCGTCATCTACAAAAAGAATAAACAAGTTAAATCTGTCCCTACTCTATGCTAGATGACATCCCTACTAGCAAGTCCTTTTACCTAAAAAGGTGTCAGCAATTTGACTTCCAAAAGAAGTTCAAACTCTCTTAGCCTCTAATGGTAACCTATGTCGTGAAGCAGTACCCTCTCTGCCTACCCATCCGCTCTCTAAGGGTCCTCGGCCTACTGCTCTCTTGCGCTCTGCTCTTTCTCTCTGACTCCTCAGGCCATCTGCGCTAACTTCTCCCCTGGGTGCTGTCCCTAAATACACAATCACAGTATAGGTGGAACGCCCCTTTGACGCCCACCACATACACATTCACATGATCTCATTCCGGTTCCTTCCATAGCTTCGTCTCTTCGCGTCGTCCGTTAAGTTGACCTTGCTTCTTAGGCGCCATCTTCGTCTTCTTTCTGGTGACTTCATTGACATTCCAGTTGACACTTTCAGAGCAAAGTCTATCACCTCAAAAGAACTCTATTCATTACCGTTGTGATTATAACCTCCTTTGGTCCTGTGAACGGTCACTTAAAACAAGACTCCAAATTCCAAGCGTCTCTTATCTCATTTCGGCCATAAACTTCATCCAGCATTGTCACTCTAAATTTAACAAGACCTTTGACTCTTGGCTCGCACGTTCAGATCAAAGCTATCCCTATTCCTGTGAGCCCACTAAATTACATGCAGCGGACTACACTCTTGCGAACCCTTGGTCAGTTAGGTTAAAATCACACATGACCACACTATGCTAACATTTCTACAAACTCTTCTACACAGTATGACTTTTCACACACATATATTTATTTGAATTAGCAAATCATTTGATACTTGAATCCATATTACATAGAATACAACATTATACTCTCGTTCTTATGCAGTGCTATATGGTCTGCACATTTCTTCACATTACATTTCGTCTTCTTCTGTTTAATAATTACATACGTACATCTATTCAGCACGTTCTACTGTTCTTAGCATTTCTACACATTTCTATATTAGCCCAACCTATATATATACAGGCCTTTCTAATACTAATGTATTCTAGTGTAAATACAAGTACATTTCCTATTACATTGGTTACATCGGCTAACTTTACGCTACAAGTGCTACGTTTATGCGATATGCTTGTAAATATGATACAGATATACTTTTCATTCAAATTGCGCTCTCTCAGTTCCCCCCTTTGATGACCTCTAGGGGTCATCACTAACACCTCAATTTGAATGACACCTTACACAGAACTAGTTACAAGACTCCCTCTTTTTATCGTCTCGAGAGCTCTCAAACTTTTATACTGTTGATCTTGTAAAGCAGCTAATCTCCTTTCTTGCTCTCTCATGGACCTTTGTAACCGGTTCGTCCTATACCATTTGTACAGTTTCACTAACCCCAACAATGTGATTATGCAAATCAATATTATTAATACAGGTTTCAATATATACCACACAACACTTTTACCTAGATTGGCAAACCAATCTCCAACTTTGCCCATTCCATGACCTACTTTTTCCCAAACATTTACTCTTGTTAAATCTTCGATTTCTTTATGTATCTCTGTAATGTTCTGTATGACTTTCTCAAGTGGTTTTGAATTGTCTGGAATGTAAGTACAACATTCCTGGACCTTCAAAGCCTTGCAGACTCCGCCCTCTTTTGCTAGCAGAACGTCTAAAGCAAGACGGTTCTGAAGAACCATTGCTCTAATCGACTGCATCTCTCCTTCTACTAGCATCAATGACCTTGCAGTACTTGCAGATAATCTATCCACAACTGTAGCTAGTCTCCTGATTTTAACATCGTTAAGTACCAAACCTAAAATAGGAAACATTGCTCCAAATATGTCTCCAACTACCTCAGCATCTCCTACTTCTCTTTTCGCTCTTATCGAAGCCTTTCCTTCTATAATCCCTAAATCCTTTGCATGATATATTTTGGGGAAGACAATTGCCAAATAACATGAACCATACCAATTGTCAGGCAATTTTACATAGGCACTTCTTCCACATACAAAATATACATTAGGAATCGCTTGCATCCCTTTCATAAAATCTTTCGTATAGTACTCTAACCTAAAAGCATGTTCGCAATTAACTTCACCTACAAATACACTCTCATAATATGTCTTGCTTCGAGTTAAACATAACTTTCCTTTCTGCGTTCTATCCAAAGCTATTGGACCATTGCTACCTTTCCTTTTATGTGCCTTTTCTTCTTCGGTCCAATCTGTTTTCCACTGTCCTGACATCTTCAGAATCTTCTGCCTCCTGTATCTGTCATCTACTTGTCCAATGAATTTCTTCTCAATCTCTGACACTTTGCAAGTCAGATTATTTCTGCGTGCATATGAAGTATCTAATGTATCCCAAGGAAGAAAGAATTTTGCCAATCTATCTTCCTTTTTGTAGTAGTCCCACTTATTCATTTGTTTATAATTCGGGACTTCAGGCAGTACCGAATCATAATTTGAAAAGTAGTACTCAAACCCTTCTCTACCATAAAATATACTGAGCAGTAAACTACATGTTATCCCATATGTCAGTGGGAGATGATGATATCTGATGCCTTCATCTACAGAAGCCGGCAATTGCATACAAACATAACAATCTTTGGCCTCCATGGCATCGATATACTCATACAATAGTTTGGCATATGCGTTTGACCTAAAATTTCCCTGCGACTCGTCTACATGTAATCTACGAGCTTCATCTGCCAGTAACACCTTTTCACGGATTACATTGCTCTCCTCCTTCTTCCCAACAAGAGCAGGTTTCAAAGTCGTTACAGGCTTTACATCTGTTGTCTCCTTTACGCTTGTATGTCCTACTATGTATGATATGGTAACTACTGTAATAATAAGAAAAATTACTACTGCTATTAGTGTACCTATTATGCATTTGGCTTTTCGATTTGGGTTGCCATTCTCCATGTTATCAAACAATGTAGCTCTTTCTTTCTCGTGGAAAAGTTTTCTTTTTCAAGTCTTTATTTTCTTTGTTTTATTTCTCAGTCTGTGAAGCGCTCTTAATCAAAAAAAGTCTCTTTTTCACAACAATGTCTTTTTAACTTCAGCAACAGACAACCCTAACCCTTCTCCGTCCTCTAAATGTAATCCCTAATTTTATTCTTCTTTCCACTCGGCGCTAGGTTATCTTCTTCTTTATAGCTTAAACACAAAAGTCTTTATGCATCTACAATGATTCTCGTACCTGCAGCTCTAATAACATATTCCAATAGTTCTAAACGAATGACTTTTTCTTCTTGTGCTGGTATTTGATGACCAAAAGTCGGAAACTCTAATCGATTCAGCACTAAGTCTTTGATCCGACTTAGGTAAAGGGGAATGGGAAGTGTGAAGGTCAGTAACCCCTCAGTCTCGATTCCAGGCGTCAACATCCATATCTCCACCGCCACAATCGGATCGAGATTGATCACCTGCACTTCTCTCACTCTCCCAGATCTCTGTCCCCAAGACATCTGCTAGATAAGTCCACTCTGGGGTGGCGTATCTTCTGCAGGGCACACGTACCCTCCTGGATCTTCTCGGACTCTCAGAGCCTGAGTCCGTAACTTCTTCGTCTTGATCTGAATCTTCAGCGATCGGGACAAGGGTGCTCTCTGGATTTGCTCTCAAGCTTGACCTTCTCCTTCTTTCCGGCCAACTAGCTTCTCCATTCCTTGTCCTCCTGCTCCTTGTTCTTGGACTCGTTTCTTGATCACTTATAGCTTGTTCGGTATCTGACTCGAACTCCCAGCTACTTTCCTCTTCTGAGGCAGCTTCGGTCTCATTGGTGTCTCGACTATCATCAGCCTGTTCCGACACAGGCTCAGCCTCTTCAATCACCTCTACAGCTTGACTTTCCCTCTCTGTGGCTTCTCCGCTTTCTGCTGGATTTTCATCCGAGAGAGGAGCTGTTTCTTCCAGAGGTGCTGGAACTCTTCGGGTGTGTGAGGCGTGTATCCAGTTGGGCAAGCCTCCACACTTTACTGCAGTGTTCGTAACTAGTATGACTTGGAATGGTCCACGCCAGCGCACGTCTAGACAGTTCTTCCTGACATGCTTCTTCACCAGGACCCAGTCCCCTGGACACAGGTCATGGCACAGGTCTTGAGCTGATGGAACCTCTGCAGCCTGGACCTGGAGGGACACAGAATGAATGGCATCAGATAGTCCCTTGCAGTAGTCCAAGATCAAATCATCGGTGATGTTCAACAATGCTGCAGTCGGAACCGATGGCAGTCTCATAGCTCTCCCCATTAGCACTTCGTGTGGAGAGAGACCTGTTCTTCTATCTGGTGTGCTACGTATGCTCATAAGGACCAATGGAAGTGCATCAGGCCAACTCAGGGATGTCGATGAACAAACTTTGGCGAGTCTGGACTTTATTGTGCTGTTGATTTGTTCTACAATCCCGAAGCTTCTGGTCGATAACTACAATGGAGCTTCTGGTCTATGCTCAAGGCTGAACATAACATCTTCACTATTTCACTGTTGAAATGAGTTCCTCTGTCCGATTCCAAAGAGGCTGGCACCCCAAACCTCGGTATTAACTCTCTAAGCAACAATTTTGCTACTGTGAGTGTATCGCACCTACGTGTAGGATAAGCTTCAACCCATCTGGAAAATATACAGACAATCACTAAGACGTATCTGAGTCGATTGCACCTAGGCATTTCAATAAAATCCAGCTGCATTCTATTGAAAGGCCCCCCAGACCTCCCTATGTGACTCAATGTGACTGGTGTTCTTTTCCCTACGTTTAGTTGCTGACAGATCGCACAACGCTGACATACTGCTTCTGCCGCTACTCTAAACTTCGGATTATACCACGTTTGTCTGAATACTCTCACCATAGCATCTCTACCTATGTGTGCTGGTCCATGCAATCTCCTTGCCATTGGACTAACAAGTTCGTTTGGTAAAACTGCTCTCCCATCTGCAGAAATCCAAAAATTCATCTCACTTTTGGTACATCCAGCTGTTTCCCATGCTTTCTTCTCAAAATCAGGCGCATTCTCCTGGACACACTTCAGTTCATCCCACGTATCTACAGTGTCTAACAACATAGTCAAATCAGTTCTTTCTTGTATTCCCCCCACTTCTACATTGGTGTGAGAATACCCCTGTTCCGCACAATAACGTGCGACCTCATCTGCGTATCGGTTACCTTGCGACACAAAATCTGTATTCTTTGTGTGCGCGGCGCATTTGACAACCGCAATAGCTGTTGGTCCTTGTAATGCTTCTAACAATAATCTCACAAATTCTCCATTCCTAATAGGAGAACCCGAGGAGGTCATGTAACCTCTTTGAGACCACAACTGCCCATAGTCATGAACTACCCCGAAACCATATTGGCTATCGGTGTATATGGTGACTCGAATTTTGTTGCCTGCTAAACAGGCACGGGTCAAAGCAATGATTTCAGCTACCTGAGCGGAATGTACTCCTTCCAGGCAGGCGGCTTCCACTACTCCGGTAATTGTACAAACTGCATATGCTGCTCTCAGCTGACCGATATCGTCTCTTACGCATGAACCATCAACAAAGAATATTTCATCGGGGTCAGTCAATGGCTCATCTACGATATCTGGTCTCGGTTTGGTGCATAGTTCAGTCACATCAAGGCAGTCATGATCTGTACAAATTTCATCATCAATATCATTTGGAAGTGGCATCAAAGTAGCAGGATTCAAAACAGAGCATCTCTTCAGGGTCACATTCTCAGCAGCCAATATGACTTGCTCGTAGCGTGTGAGCCTGCTATTCGTCAGATGCTGCGTCTTGGTCCTGGTCATTAACAATTCCACAGAATGCGGTACGTACACCACTAACTGATGTCCCATAACCACATTTTCACACCTTTCAATGCTGACACCCGTTGCAGCAACGGATTTGAGACATCCGGGCAACGCTGCGGCTACTGGATCTAATGTAGCCGAAAAATATGCAACTGGTCTACGGGCATTTCCGTGTATCTGGGCCAAAACTGCTAAAGCGCAACCTTCCCTTTCACAGCAGTAAAGCAAGAATGGTTTCTCGTAGTCAGGCATTCCCAAAGCCGGGGCACGACACAAGTCTTCCCTCAGCTGCAAAAATTCCATCAAACAATCTTTGTCCCATGGTACCGGATCACTCACCCCCTTGTGCGTCAGTTTTTGTAAAGGTTTTGCCTTCAGTGAAAAGTTGGCTATCCACTGCCGACAATAACCGACCATGCCTAGGAACATCCTGACTTCTCTTTGTGTTTTAGGCGCATTCATTTTCATGATCCCCTCTATTCTGTCTGGAGACACCTTCCGTTTTCCCTTTTCAATCCTGTGGCCCAAGTATTGCACTTCGGTCAAACAATACTGCAATTTACTTGGAGACACCTTGTGTCCATTCTCGGCCAAGTGATTTAGTAAGGTGATGGTGTCTGTTTTGCAAGCTTCCTCAGTTTCTGACGCCACAAGTAGGTCGTCTATGTACTGGACCAGAACCGAGTTCATAGGCAGTACTAGACTTTCAAGATTTTTCTTCAGCAGCTGGTTAAAAATCGATGGGCTTTCTGTATACCCCTGGGGAATACGACACCATGTTAAAACGCGATTTTCCAGCTTAAAAGCGAACAGATACTGGCTCTCCTCATCTAAAGGGATTGAAAAGAAAGCCTGGCACAAGTCTATCACTGTGAACCATTCAGCTTGGAACGGTATCTGAAACAATATCACTGATGGATTCGGTACCACTGGACAACATGAAACAACAATATTATTAATCTTTCGAAGGTCCTGCACTATTCTGTATTTCCCACTAGGCTTCTGCAAACCCATAATCGGGGAGTTACATGGACTTCCCACGATCTCCTTCAGTATTCCCTGTTTAATCATGGATTCGATCACAGGCTTTAATCCTGCAATCGTCTCCGGTGTCAACTTATATTGTGGTGTTCTTGGGTACTCGGCATTGGGCTTTACCATAATCTTTACCGGTTCTACTCCTTTGATCAGTCCTATTTCTTCTCCAGTAAAATCCCACACCTCAGCTGACACCGTCTCCTTCAAATCCTGTGGAAGCTCCTCCACCGTTAAGGTAGGGTATAGTTCCACGCATCCCTGCGAGTTTACAACCTTAAAGTCGGCATCATCATCGTTAGTCTGCACTTCTACTCCTTCAGGTGTGCAATATATGGTGCAGTTTAGTTTGCACAACAGATCTCTTCCTAACAGACACACAGGGCTAGAATCACAAATCACAAACTGGTGTTCATCACTATATTTCCCTATTTTCACTGACACTGGTTCGGTCAGAGGATTCGTCATTCTCCTATTTGCGACTCCTACCACCTGGATCGTTTCTCCCGACATTGGCAGACCTGGGACTACCGCCGATCTCAAAGTGGATCGAGTGGCCCCCGTATCCACCAAAAAGGTCGTAGGACATCCAGCCACCTCAGCTTCGACGTATGGTCCTCTCTGATCTACCTCCAGGGCTGCTCCTAGAGTACAGTCTTCTTCTCTATTCACTCGTTGTCCCGTAAGAGGATCAACGTAGTAGCATTCTTCTCCTCCTACGAACAGTGGCAGTTGTCTATAGGTTTTTCCTCCATTTGCAATGCGAGGCGGTTGAGGGAACTGAGCTCGAGGAGTCTGAGTCCCCCCTTTGACAAACTTCCCCTTCGGAACCACTGTTCCCTTTACCATGCTGTTCTGAACCTCATCCTCCTCTTGTTCTAATTCCCCCGTCTCGACATTATAGGGACACTCGCGTCTCCAGTGTCCTACCTCGTTACACTGATGGCACCTCGTTGTCTTTTTCAGTGTCGCAATATCTACCCTCGGTCTCGGTCTTTCCTCCTCATCTCTGCTCTGATTATTCTGTTTCTTTCCTAGTGTTCCTGTTCCCTGTTGTCGCTGTCCACCCTTTCCAGCTGATTGCATCTGCACCAGCATCAGCTTCTCCTTAAGTTTCTTTGCTTTCGAATCTATTTCATCGCTACAGTACCTCGCATACCTCAGAATCTCATCTAAAGGTTTGTTTTGCCAACAGATCAAATGATGCTGAATCATTAAGCTTATGTCTGGTCGCAATCCTAGGACAAACTTCGACACGAACTGTCCTATGTCTTTGGGGTCCATCACATCCAATCCACTGTACTGTTTGAATGCTTTCAGCAATCTCTCATAGAACTCGTGAACGGTCTCTTTAGGTTCCTGAGTGGTTCGATCTATCTTAACCCAGTCTATGTCCTGCAACGGCACCTTCTCTTTTAACCATGCAATTACCCTCTCGTACTTTTCCATGACTCTCTCGGATGGACCATTCGTCCGGGCATCCCTCTCGGGTTCACAAATGGGCCATTCGACACTAAGTTTGCATGCCGTCCACAAATCTCCGGGTACTACAATGTCAAACAGGGTGTTCAAGTCGACCCACAGCACTTTAGAGATCTTCACGAACCTCTCTACCTGTTTGTACCACTCAACGGGATTCTCCCTTAGCTTTGGAAAGGAATTGGTAAATGCCGCTAAATCCCCCCTACTCCAGGGCACATGCACGTAGCTTCCGTTCGCGATTTCTCGCAAAGGGAAAGCTTCCATTCGCATTAGCTCTCCATCCGGGGACCTCGTAAGTGTACTCCTTCTGACGGATCCCCTCTTGGACCATCTTTCCTCCCATTTATCCAAATTCCTCCACAATCTGATACTCAGGATCAGTTCCTTTATGTGTATTTTCAGCCCAATCGCCCTACGCTCATCTAGATCCTGATCCGTGCAATTTAGCCTATGGTTACCCTGTAAAGCTTTAGTTCGTGAAAGGTCTATCATATACCTGTTTGCCAAATTAGATACATTTTCATGAACTGACCTCGCTTTCCGAGTAACGTCCTTAGACATAAACAGTATTTCATCCGGTTCGTACAGCTCTATCCTTTCCATTGGCAATGTGCCGTCTATTATTTCCTCTAAGTCTGATTTTAAACTCATTACATCAAGCCGCTTTGCTTTTATCTCAGCTCTCAGTACCTCACTCCTAGGTGGTTCCTTCACATCCCTCTCACCCCCACTACGAGTCCTACGTCTAGGTACAGGTGAGTTATGAGGCGTCCTTCTTGCTTCTCTTTGTTCCCACCTCTCTAAATCCCAAGCTTTCCCATCTTCCCTTGGGGTATGGTGGAACAATGATCTATTCCCCATCACTGCATCCTGTCTTTTCGGTTCCGTCTCTTTAGATGCGAGATAGGATCCTCCGTTCTGTTCTATATCACTGCAACTCCCTTGCTGTCTGGTGTCGCTCAATAAACGATAAGATCCTTCACGGTCCTCCATGTTCCCGCGATCTCGTCCGTGATCACCGGATGCATGGCGAGACCCTTCGCAACTCCCTATATTCTCGTGACTCCAATGTCGCACATTTTCGCCCGGGGCATGGTGAGTGCACCTGAAACTATCTCGGTACTCCTGCGTCTTTCGTTCTCCCTCACTAAGGATGAGGCGAGGCACTCCCCCACACCCTGTACTCTTGTCTTCACACATTTGTCTATTGCCACTGGTGGTATGGCAAGTATCTCCTTTGCTTCCTTGACTCCCTCCCTCCCACTCCGGACTGCTTTCGCCAGCTCCGCAGTGAGAGAGGATCCTGTTATCCTGATCTCTCCATTCTGTTTCTATTCTTTTATTCTGAGTCTCTACGGCAGCATCCCATTCTTTCAAGTACTCCCTTAATTCCTTAAAGGATTTCGGTTTCGGTCCCCTCAGATCCATCTGTCCTCTTTGACCCCCCTGTTCTATCCAGGGACCCGTTACTGGATCCAATGGGGTACTCCGACTCCTTGGTCCTAGCAACTGCTTTTGGGAATTGATCGTATTATTCCTACTTTCCATCTCTGCCCTTTCCCTGTCCCATTGTGCCTGTTCCTCCTGCTGGGCTCCCTCTGGGTTGTAGATTGACACTATAGGACCTATGGTAACAGGTACTTGTAGAGCATCCGGCAATTGGTACGACCTTGCATGCTCCGTTTCTGGCACCTTCTGGACCACAAACCTTCCTACTACTCTCTGTACGGGACTAGATTGGGATACTTCCTCACTTTCTTGGGGTCCCATTCTGATGTGGGGAGCGGTTTATATTCCCCCCACCTAGCCCCGTCCCCTTGCTGTAGTTCGGGACTTTCGGCTTCTCTGTTGTACGGAGGTGGTCTATCTAATAATAACCTCTCTATCAGATCCTCATCCGGCTCGCTATCCTCATCTTCTTCTAGAGGTTTCTTTTCTCCCGTAGCCTCTAGCATTGGGTACAGTTTGTCTGCTTCTATCTTTTGCACTCTCCATTTTTTAGCTTCATCGTCCCATTTAGCATCCTGCACTGCTTTTACCGATCGTCTCACTCTTTCTTGGCGTCTATTCAAGCTCTTATCATGTGCCGCTCTGAACCATGCATTGAGGGCTTCGAACTGTGTTGGCCTCGGTAGAGGTCTCGTTGCGAGCATTACCGCTTTCAGTTGGTTCAATGCTTCTACCCTAAACGTCCCGTATCTCGGGAACGTCAGTTCCTCATTTCCTTCTGTTAGCTTACTCCACTCGGAGATCCATAATATTGAGTGTAAGCCTACATTCACAGCCATATAATAAGCTGGTGTGCCTTCTGGTGGGGCTTCTTCCCCTGCATACAAGTTTCCTCTATCTCTATTAAAGATCGCCCTTAAACGTTTAAAACACTTCATTTTCAAGAATCTACGATTTTCCTTAATTACTCTTCCTTATTTACTTCCCGATGACAAACCACCAATCCCAGCGCGGCTCTACGCTGACGTCACTCGTCCCCTCTGCAGCAGTTCCCCTCCTTTCTCAGCTTGCCTCGCGGTCTTGCATACGTCTCATTCACACACCGAAAAATGACTACTTCCGTCCAAGCGATCACTTTTCTTGACTGTACGTCCACAGTCTAACTGTAATTGTCACCTCAACTGACGAGACGTCTTCCTCTCACTTCAGACGCTCGCCTTAACTGATAGGTTACTTACACACAGTAAACGTCCGACCAGCGTCCGTTACTCATACACTCACTCTGACACTCCCCCTATCAACGGTCCTGCGGGCGATCAATGGTACCTCATGACCCCCTTTACAATGGTAGACAATTACTCTGGGTGTTCGATACACCCGAACCACTTAAGCCCTTCTCTGGACTTAAGATTTTATCTGGTTGCGCGCGCTCACAACCTTCCCTCAATCACACTACAGGCATTCAACTCCGCTTGACATTACAACACAGGTACAACATAAAACACCGCAATCTGGCAACGCATGACCCTTATACTCACTCTCGACCGACTCTGCTGCTTTTCTCTCGCACCGTCAGCACCTTCCTCGGCAGGGATTCTTCTTCTGGTCGTTGATGACTAGGGACCTTGGGGTAATCTAGACCTGAGCTAGGTTGCCTTCCTCAAGAAGAAAACCATCTTTCTCTGCTACCAACTGCGGGGAATGAGATTTTGATACCTTTTCTGATCACCTAGATACCTATCTCATTCATCCAATTTTGGATCGATTATTATCTGTCATTGAGTAAAAGGCAAACCCCACATAAGTTAAATCAACCCCATAGACTGACGCAACTCTGAAGAACCACTTACGACTGATAAAGTTTAAAAAGTTTTATATAAAATCAGAATCAATTGCATATACAATCCTCTCAGGATAAGATTCAACAAGTATACAGGAACTAAAAGGAACATAAATTCCCTAAAGAATCTTAGTCTACAAAAGAAAACGATTAAAATCAATTCCAGAATCAGCAAATTGATTAGCATAGACACAAAGTGGATCGGTTGCGTCATCTACAAAAAGAATAAACAAGTTAAATCTGTCCCTACTCTATGCTAGATGACATCCCTACTAGCAAGTCCTTTTACCTAAAAAGGTGTCAGCAGTTTGACTTCCAAAAGAAGTTCAAACTCTCTTAGCCTCTAATGGTAACCTATGTCGAGAAGCAGTACCCTCTCTGCCTACCCATCCGCTCTCTAAGGGTCCTCGGCCTACTGCTCTCTTGCGCTCTGCTCTTTCTCTCTGACTCCTCAGGCCATCTGCGCTATTTTCTCCCCTGGGTGCTGTCCCTAAATACACAATCACAGTATAGGTGGAACGCCCCTTTGACGCCCACCACATACACATTCACATGATCTCATTCCGGTTCCTTCCATAGCTTCGTCTCTTCGCGTCGTCCGTTAAGTTGACCTTGCTTCTTAGGCGCCATCTTCGTCTTCTTTCTGGTGACTTCATTGACATTCCAGTTGACACTTTCAGAGCAAAGTCTATCACCTCAAAAGAACTCTATTCATTACCGTTGTGATTATAACCTCCTTTGGTCCTGTGAACGGTCACTTAAAACAAGACTCCAAATTCCAAGCGTCTCTTATCTCATTTCGGCCATAAACTTCATCCAGCATTGTCACTCTAAATTTAACAAGACCTTTGACTCTTGGCTCGCACGTTCAGATCAAAGCTATCCCTATTCCTGTGAGCCCACTAAATTACATGCAGCGGACTACACTCTTGCGAACCCTTGGTCAGTTAGGTTAAAATCACACATGACCACACTATGCTAACATTTCTACAAACTCTTCTACACAGTATGACTTTTCACACACATATATTTATTTGAATTAGCAAATCATTTGATACTTGAATCCATATTACATAGAATACAACATTATACTCTCGTTCTTATGCAGTGCTATATGGTCTGCACATTTCTTCACATTACATTTCGTCTTCTTCTGTTTAATAATTACATACGTACATCTATTCAGCACGTTCTACTGTTCTTAGCATTTCTACACATTTCTATATTAGCCCAACCTATATATATACGGGCCTTTCTAATACTAATGTATTCTAGTGTAAATACAAGTACATTTCCTATTACATTGGTTACATCGGCTAACTTTACGCTACAAGTGCTACGTTTATGCGATATGCTTGTAAATATGGTACAGATATACTTTTCATTCAAATTGCGCTCTCTCACACACCTTCGTGCTAAGCCACACCACAACTATATCACTATTACCCAGTGCCGGGATGAGGAGATGTCTGTCTGCTCCACTATCTGTGAAATACTGGTGCACCCATCCACCGCCTGTTACATCACACACATAGTCACACCCGCTCCGTTTCTGCAGTCTCCTCCAACTCTAACACAGCGAAGAGAATCAGAGGTGGGCAGCAATAAAGAGAAAGAAGGAAAGACGGAAAAGGCAAGCAAAAGGGGGGGGAGTGGGGAGAGAATGAGGGGCCAAGATGAGGTGAAAAAGAAGAAAAGGAAAGATACAGAGTGAGGAGTGGCGGCCCGCCGCCTAGTGCATCGGTGCCTAATCCGCAGATTTATTTAAAAAAAGTTTTACATAGCACTAGCTTGACCCGTAAGTATCAGAGCGCTTTCCATAGACACAGTAAACAGCAGAAGGACATTACATTACATGGTAGGCCGGCAGCAAAGAAGCAAACCACAGAAAAAAATGCAGCATGGGAAATAAATAAGCTGAGCAGCGGACGGGGAGAGAGCAATAAAAAAAAGGCGAGAGTGACATAGTCCGGTCACCCACCTTCCTTCAATCTCCAGAGAGAGAGGAAACAACTGGGATAAAGAAGACTAGGTTAGTTGACGTTGGTTATGAAAGTATTTGAAAGGAGATAGAGTTTCAGGTCCCTTTTGAAACAGGAGGAGGGGTTGCATCTGAGGACTCCAGGGAGAGTGTTCCATATCCTGGGAGCGGTGCCAGAAAATGATCGGTATTGGGTGGTTTTCTTTTTCAATTTCGGAGGAATAAGAAGGAGTGCGTTGGAGCTTCTTAGTGTCCTGGATTGACCTGCTCTACTCAGTTTGTTATTTAGGTTTTTGGGGTCAGGAGAGTGAAGGGTTTTGTGTGTGATGCAGGCCAATTTATAGATACATCTCCCTTCCCTGGGAAGACAATTGAAGCAGTTGAGAACTGGAGTTATGTGTTCAAATCTTTTAACTCCAGATACGAGTCGAACAGACATGCTCAGCTCTGCTCTTAGAGGGGCTAGGTGAGCTTTTGGAGTCCCTGTATGGATGTCGTTCCCGTAGTCGATTTTAGAGAGAACTAGGGATTGGACTACTGTCTTGAGGTCATCGTGGGGTAGAAAAGTTTTCAGTTTCTTGAGGTGTTTTAGAGAGAAGGGAGCACTTTTTGCAGAGTTTTTGATGTGAGCCTCCATTGATAAGTTCATGTCAAGGGTGATGCCTAGAGACGTAACTGAGTCGGATAGGGTAAGGGGGCAGTTTAGGACATCCAGATTCTTGAGCCACTCTTGGATTAGACAATGGTTACTTTTTGGAGAGAATAGGATTAGTTCTGTTTTGTCAGGGTTGAACTTCAAGTGGTTAACGTAGAACCAAGTTTGGATCTCGGTAAGGGTGGTATTGAGGAGTCGGATGTCGCTGGGAGACTTGATTCTGAAATAGATTTGGGTGTTGTCCGTGTAAAGGTGATAATTCACTCCAGCTTTTTTCAATATGATTGTGAGGGGCTCCATGAAGAGATTGAAGAGGGACGGAAAGAGGATCGAGCCTTATGGGACCCCAAGTGTGACTTTAGTTGGCTTTGAGACACAGGAGTTAATTTTAATTTGTTGAGAGCCGTGTTGAAGGAAGGAGGTGAACCATTTTAGTACTGTGCTATTAATGTCGGACCGTTTCGACAGGGTCTCCAAAAGGGCTGGATGGGTTACTGTGTCGAATGCGGTAGATAGGTCAATAAGGATGAGTAGGCAGGCATCGCCTTCATCTAGGGCCTTGTGAATGTCGTTGCCGATGTTGAGCATAGCTGTTTCCGTGCTACAGCCTTTTCTGAAACCAGATTGAAAGGCATCAAGGAGGTTGAACTCATCAATGTGATTATTGAGTTGGAGTAGAACACATTTCTCCAATGTTTTTGCAAGGAATGGGAGGTTAGAGATAAGTCTGAGGTTGTTAAGATCATTAGGGTAAGCCCCAGGTTCCTTGGAAAGGGGTGTGATTTGTCCTAGTTGAAGGAAGTCTGGGACACAGCCTGAGGTGAGAGAGGCGTTGATGGTTTTTGTCCAGAAAGGGGAAATGGTGTGGTTGAGTTCTTTTATAATTGTGGAAGGGAGGGGGTCCATGGTGTGGAGGAAGGTTTTAGATTGGAAATTATATTGAAGACCTCGTTTACCGACATTAGCTCAAAGTCGGCCCAATGTGCATTGTTTTTTAGCTGGAGGTAGGTCTGATTGTCCGTGTTAAGAGCTCTTTCCGAGTGGTCCAGGGAGGTTGAAGGGGGGCAGGTTAAGGGGTAAGGGGTGTTAGCAGTTTGTAAGAAGGATTAATCAATTTTAGAGACTTTTTTGGTGAAGAAGGTGGCTTTGATTTTTTGAGAGGGAGTGCAGTTAGTTTGGCTTTTAGCAATGTTTAAGAGTCCTCTTGGTCTGTTTTTCGCCAGATCTAGTTGGCTGCGGAAAAAAGATGCCTTTTTACTGAAGATGTGTTTTTTGTATGACCGTTGAGCAGATTCGTAGCGCTTCTCCTACGCTGCTTGTGTTATTTGCATTCTTCCAGCTGGACTACCATAGCGCCGCATTGTGCATTAAACTCGCTCTGTCCTCAGCGCTGCTTTGCTGCTTTTTGATTTCTCTGTGCCCAATTTCATAGCGCCGTTTGTTACTCTTAATGTGCTGTGCTCATAGCGCTACTCTATCTCAGCCATTTCATTTCTAAAATATATGTTTTTGTCATAGCGCCCCACTGCTCGCCCCAACCTCTCCCTGCGTTAAGTATTTGTTGTTGTTGCAGCCATTTGCTTCCTGTGACGTCCTAGCCCGTCCCTCCAATCACGCTCCCGCCTCCCAGCTGAGCCTGCCTCCCACAGATAGATTAGACCGACCCCTCCCCTCCGAGAGCTGTGACCGTCCTGACTTGTGCACATACGGTTGCTCCCCTCTGTCCTCCTGCTGGGTATCGTAGCGCTTCTCCTACGCTGCTTGTGTTATTTGCATTCTTCCAGCTGGACTACCATAGCGCCGCATTGTGCATTAAACTCGCTCTGTCCTCAGCGCTGCTTTGCTGCTTTTTGATTGCTCTGTGCCCAATTTCATAGCGCCGTTTGTTGCTCTTAATGTGCTGTGCTCATAGCGCTACTCTATCTCAGCCATTTCATTTCTAAAATATATGTTTTTGTCATAGCGCCCCACTGCTCGCCCCAACCTCTCCCTGCGTTAAGTATTTGTTGTTGTTGCAGCCATTTGCTTCCTGTGACGTCCTAGCCCGTCCTTCCAATCACGCTCCCGCCTCCCAGCTGAGCCTGCCTCGCCCCTCCCCTTCAACTATCCACTTATGACAGTGGCATTTGCGCGCAGCGTTCACGCGCAGCGATCGCGCCCCAGTCGCGCCGAAGGTGCGCCAAAGGTAAGCCCGTCTACGCCCGTCCGCGCCTGGACCGCGCCCAGCGCCAGACCCCCTGGCCCCCGTACCACCCTCCCCTCCCGCATTACTTATGATGCCACCACCCTCCTAGCCCTTAACCCCGGCCGACTCCCCAACTGCGTCCAAGCCGCTCCTGGACACACCCATGGACCCTTCTCTTGCAACTCCTGCAAGTTCGACGGCACCAAGAACAACTCCTCATCTACGAACACACAACAGATATCCGACCCCAACCACCTAAAATGCATCCTGCTCAACACCCGCTCAGTCCACAGGCACGCCATCGACCTCTGGAATCTACTAGACACCATCTCTCCGGACGTCGCCTTCCTAACAGAAACATGGATGAACGCCTCCTCAGCCCCAGACATCACCATTGCCATCCCGGAAGGCTATAAAATCATCCGTAAGGACCGGACCGACCAAACAGGAGGAGGCATCGCTATAGTCCATAAGAAATCCATCCGCATCTCAACCAGCTCAGACGCCAATCTCGCCAACACTGAACACCTTCACTTCCAGATCCACATCGACCCCAAGACCACACTCAGAGGCACCCTCTTCTACAGGCCACCAGGACCCCGCGCACAATTTAGTGAAGACATCACGGACTTCATCACTCCACACACGCTCCCCTCCAAGGATTACATCCTTTTGGGAGACCTCAACTTTCACCTTGAAAAGAGCAACGACCGCTACACCACCTCCCTCTTGGACAACCTCGCCAACCTCGGACTTAAACAACTTGTCACTACCCCCACCCACATCGCAGGTCACACACTCGACCCTATCTTCACCTCCAGCAAACACGTCTCCTTCAGCCACACCACAGCTCTCCTCTGGACTGACCACAGCTGCGTTCACTTTACCTACAACAAGTCCACATTCAACAACCATCCCCAACCCACTCTGCGAAGAAACTGGAACAAAGTCACCATCGACCAGATCTCCTCATCGCTTCTTCAATACCCCCCCGCCCACTCCTCAAACCCCGACCAAGCAGCCACTAACTTCACCCAATGGTTATCCAACAGTGCCGACACCCTAGCACCACTGAAAAAACGACAAACCAAACTAGGCAGCAAGAAGGCCTCCTGGTTCAACGATGATCTTAAGAAATCCAAGAAACTCTGTCGCTCCCTTGAGAAGGCCTGGAAAAAAGACCTAAACACCAACACCAAAGACGCCTTCAAAAACGCCACCCGCATACACCACCAACTGATCCGGAATGCCAAGAAAGCCGCTTTCAAGGACCGGCTAGATAGCAACGCCCACAACAGCAAAGAATTATTCAACATCGTCAAGGAATTTACCAACCCCTCAGCCAACTCCAATGACATCACCCCCTCTCAAGCCCTCTGCGACTCCCTAGCCTCATTCTTCCACAACAAAATTGCAGACATCCACAACAGCTTCGACAACCGACCCGAAGACCAACCCACGCAACCCTCTGCAGGACCCCCACCCCCTTTGAATACCCTCAATGACTGGAACCCTATCTCCACTGAAGACACCATCCGTCTGATGAACTCTATCCACTCAGGATCCCCCACAGACCCATGCCCTCACCACATCTTTAACAAAGCAGACTCCATTATAGCACCACACCTCCGAGACGTCATCAATTGCTCCCTCAACTCCGCAACCTTCCCGGAAAGTTGGAAACACGCCGAACTCAGCGCCCTTCTGAAGAAACCCACAGCTGACCCCACCGAACTCAAAAACTACCGCCCTATCTCGCTCCTTCCATTCCCGGCCAAAGTCATCGAGAAAGCGGTCAACAACCAGCTCGCTGCCTTCCTCGAAAACAACAAATCCCTCGACTCCTCACAATCCGGCTTCCGAGCCAAACACAGCACTGAAACCGCCCTCATCGCTGCAACAGACGACATTCGAACTCTACTGGACAATGGAGACACAGTCGCCCTCATCCTCCTCGACCTCTCCGCAGCCTTCGACACAGTCTGTCATAGCACCCTTCTACAACGCCTCAGAAACGTCGGAATCCAAGGAAAAGCACTGGAATGGATCACCTCGTTCCTCACCGGAAGAACCCAGAGAGTCCGCCTTCCACCATTCAAGTCAGAGGCCTCTGAAGTCATCTGCGGCGTACCACAAGGATCTTCACTCAGCCCCACCCTCTTCAACGTATACATGAGCCCACTCGCGACCATCGCACCCCAACACAACCTCAACATCATCTCCTACGCCGATGACACTCAACTGATCCTATCTCTCACCAGAGACCCTAACACTGCCAAAACCAACCTGCATGAAGGAATGAAAGAAGTTGCCGAATGGATGAAGCACAGCCGTCTGAAACTGAACTCAGACAAAACAGAAGTCCTCATCCTAGGCACCTCCCCCTCCGCCTGGGATGACTCTTGGTGGCCGGAGGCCCTTGGAAAAGCACCCATCCCGACGGACCACGCACGGAACCTGGGAGTCATCCTAGATTCCTCACTCTCAATGAACAGACAAGTCAACGCCGTTTCTTCATCCTGCTTCAACATTCTTCGTATGCTCAAAAAAACATTTCGTTGGATCCCCACCGAAACTAGAAAAACAGTCACCCACGCACTGGTCACGAGCCGCCTGGACTACGGAAACACCCTATACGCCGGCACCACCGCAAAACTCCAGAAAAAACTCCAACGCATCCAGAACGCTTCAGCCAGGCTCATATTAGACATCCCGCGTAAAGAACACATCTCTGGGCACCTGAAAAACCTCCACTGGCTCCCCATCAATAAGAGGATTACTTTCCGTCTTCTAACCCACGCACACAAAGCACTTTACGAAATTGGACCCAAATGCCTCAACACACGACTGTCCTTCTACACCCCCTCCCGCCAGCTACGATCCTCAAACCAAGCCCTTGCCACTGTACCTCGCATCAACAAAACCACCATGGGAGGGAGATCCTTCTCCTACCTGGCAGCTAAAACCTGGAACTCACTTCCCACTCACCTTCGCCTTACTCAGAACCACCTAGCATTCAGAAAGCAACTTAAAACATGGATATTCGAGAAGTAATTCCCCTCCCTTCTTCAAGCGCCTTGAGACCCTCTGGGTATGTAGCGCGCTATCCAAATCTCTTGACTTGACTTGACTTGACTTGCAGGGAAGAGGGGTTTTGTCTCCAAGATCTTTCCCTTTGTCTCAGTTGGCGCCGTTCATCATTCAGCTCCACGTTAAACCAGGGTTTTGATTTGGTTCTCCTCAGTTGTTTGAGTTTGAGAGGAACTACTTGGTCTAAGACCTCTGTCATTCTTGAGTTGAAGTGAGAAGTGAGGTCATCAGCCATCCATGATGAGGGATGGAGTTGAAGATGGGGATGAATCTTGGCTTCAAGTTCGGATGCTTCTGGTTAAGAGTTTAGGTTTGACAACACAAATAGGTTGGAGGCTGGCAAGTGTATCAATCTTGAACAGAATGAGATGATGGTTGGACCAGTCAATGGGAGTAATCTCTTTCAAGGAGATCAGATCGTTGTTTGTTATGATCGCATCTCACTTTTGATGTGAGTTGGTTTATTGCAGAGTTGCTTGGGGTTATATATTTCCAGAAGGTTGGAAAGGTTCAGGACAGTGGAGTCTTCTGGGACGTTTACTTAAAAAAGGAAAGGGAGGTCTCCTTAAGAATCCAATTGGGGACAAGGAGGAAATTACTGGAAACAAAAAGGTCCCTAAGATCTGGCTCTCTGATATAGTGTAGATGGTAAAAACAAGTATTTGCATCCGCTTAAAGCTTTAGGACAAACGAACCACTGGTGCCACAAGTATCAGTATACAATCATAAAAATACTAGAAAAACAAATTATAAAAATACATCATTTATTACATGCAATACATTGTTTTGTACAAAAGGTTAAAAATCATCAGCACCTTGATCACATGAAAACAAGAGTTGTTGACGCAGCGTTTCGGTTTGTACAATTGACACCTTCTTCAGGACAGTTTTTCTCAGATGTTATGAGTAGTTCACAAGACACCTCAGTTTGCTGACGCTCACACTTCCAGCTCTAGGATCGTGGAGTCTATTTCCTCAATTATGAAGGATCAATAGCCTTATTAAAAAAGTTCATTGTGATATTCAAGTTTGTATAGTTTATATATGTACACTGGAGCCACCATTGTTTGTATTTGTCAGACGATACGATAAGAATTTTTTTATTATGGATGGGGTTGCATACGTGATTGAATCAGACAGTATCCCGATATATTCGGTGATGTCTTTTAGTAGTGGCATTTCAATTTACCATCTACAGACGAGAAAGCGGCCTCCCTGCTCCGAGTGTCCAGGTTACATCAATGTTGGTTCGTTTGTCCTAAAGCTTTAAGCGGATGCAAGTACTTGTGTTTACCATCTACACTACATCAGAGAGTCAGATCTTAGGGACCTTTTTGTTTCCAGTCTTCTGGGTCGGTCCAGTGGATATTGAGGTCACCCTAGAACACGTCCCTGGTGTCTGTCAAGGAGAATCGTGTTATTAGGTCTGTTAGTTCTTCGGGGAAAAGGGTACGCTCTCCGGGAGGATGGTAGATGGTGTGGAATTTGATGGGTGGGGTGCCCTTGGTGGTGAGTTCAATGCATAGGTATTCAAATGATAGGTGTTCTGCAGGTTTGAGTTTGGTAATCCGTATTCCATCTCTATGAATGATGGCTAGCCCCCCCCCAGTTTTGATCGACCTGTCTTGTCTGATGAAGTTGTACCCTGGAAGGGTGACAGTGGCGTAACGAAACTTGAGGGGGGCCCCCTGCAAAGCACACGTAGGGGGCCCCCTCCCCCTGTGGCGCAGCCCACCATCTACCACTTTGCCCTACCACCCAAAAATCTAGTATATTTTCATTTGAAACCTCCAACATTTAACTGAAATGCATTTGTATTGTCTTTCTCTAACATACAAGCTATGCCATTTGTAACAATAGTCAAAAGCAGATTATTTGACTGAGGCACCAATCAGAACAATGCCAAGGAGCGATCCTATTGTCTCAGGAACTGCCTATGGCTGAAGAACAAAAAACAACTATGAAGGGTCTGAAATAGAATTGATATTAATCGGCAGTACCTTGAAACTTTTCAAAGACAAACCCAAACCTGCAATTCCATAAAAACTGGACGGACAATATACATGAGAAGTACACAAGATATAACTCAGTGTCCTGCGAAAGTCAAGAGAAATAGACTGGTGAATTATCTGCATGCAACACACTAGCGACTGTCAAGGGTTGTGCAGGATAATAACGTGAACTGAGGAAGCAATTTCAATCATAATGTATTTATTAGTAAGCATTGCAAAAGAGGCAGGCAAAAAAGGCTGAGCAGCAAAACTGTTTGGATGCCAACAGCCACCCTCTTCTTATTCCTGGTTGGTATAGATCCAGCAGCAGGGGGCAGAAGGAGGTTCTTGTTTACGCCTTGAAATGCTGGAAAGCGCTTCCGCTGCACATTCAAAATGCCCCCAACACACAGGTCTTTCGGAAACTGCTGAAAACCTGCCTCTTTAACTCTCCTGAGCCCTCCCTCTGTGCCTGTCAAGTCCTTTTGAGCTAGCGCCAAGACACCTCTGGGTATTCATTGTGCTTTAGAAGTCCTAACATAACACAATACATCACAACATATCACTCATTACATACTAAATCATAGCACATTACTCATAACATAACACATCACTCATAACACATCACAACAAATTACTCATAACACAACATATCACTCATAACAGATCAGTCTTCACAACACATTACTCATAACATAAAACATCACACCACATCCCTCTTCTCACAACACATCACTCATATCACAAAACATCACTCATAACACAACATATCACAACACATTATTCTTATCACAACACATCCCTCATATCACAAAACAACACTCAGAACACAACATATCACAACATATCACAATACATAACATAACACAATACATCACTCATAACACAACACATCACACACACCTCTCATAACACAACACATTACTCATAACACAACACATACTTCATAACACAACACATCATAACACATCACTCATAACACAATACACCACTCATATCACATCACAACACATCACTCACATCATGTCATCCCACAACATAACACATCACTCATATTACAACACATCACTCATAACACAGCACATCATAACACATCACTCATATTACAACACATCACTCATTACAAATCACAATACATCACATAACACAACACAACACATCACTCATAACACAACACATCGCACACATCACTCATAACACAACACATTACTCATAACAAAACACAACACATAATTCATATCACAACACATCATAACACATCACTCATAATACAATACACCACTCATATTACATCACAACGCATCACTCACATCACGTCACCCCACAACATAACACATCACTCATATTACAACACATTACTCATATCACTCCACATCATAACACAGCACACCACAACACATTGCTCATAACACAACACATCACTCCACATCATAACACATCACTCATACCACAACACTACACTCATAGTCATATCACAACACATCACTCATATCACAACACATCACTCATAACACAACACGTTACTTTCACAACACATCACTCATTTCACAACACATCACTCATTTCACAACACATCACTCATTTCACAACACATCACTCATATCACTCCACATCATAATACATCACTACACATCATAATAAATCACTTCACATCATAACACATCACTCCAAATCATAACACATCACTCCAAATCATAACACATCACTTCACATCACTCCACATCACAACACATCATAATATATCACGCACATCATAACACATCACTCCACAGCATAACACAGCACAACTTATCACTCCACATCACAACACTTCACTACACATCATACTACATCACTCCGCATCATAACACATCCCTCATATCGCAACACATCACTGCACATCATAACACATAACACTTTTGCCAACTTCTGTGAGGAGGCTTGAAAAGTAGAGTGCCTACACAGTCCCTGAGATCAACAGCTCATCTATAATCTTTACTTTCATGAAAATCTAGCAACCATTCAAATCTATTCCAGGTTTTAATATCTTTCCCACAAAGATGTTTTCTGAAAAGGACGCCAACCACAGGGTTTGGTTAGATTAAAGGTAGATGACAGAGTGTCTCTTTTCATGGTTGCTGCCACTGACCGACACCAAGTCACTGTTCAGTTTTTCCATTTCCAATCCCAATAATTTTGTGTCCAGGAGGGTTGTAGTATCTGTACAAGTAAAGTGAATGAATGAATGAATGAATGAATGAAAAGAAAATGGATGGATAAATGAATGGTCACATTTCTAAAGCAGAATAGCTGCACAAAAGCCCGTCCTAGCACTTATGTAAAGCAGCAACTTACATAACGCACTATTACTGTGGTAAATAAATATTTACCGTCGGAATTTCTATGCAGTAAAGTTCAATAAAATAACTCACTCGGAAATGAGAGGCAGAATCCGTGGTGTCTGAGTTATAAGGGTTTTTATTCCATAAAATGGAATGGTTCGAACCATGGTATCATGTTCCTTTCACCATTAAGGATCAGGAAGGGATAGACAATACTTTATTAACAGAGTACAATATATATAGTCAATGCATATAGTGGTGATGGATACAGAAGGCGTAACAGCTGAGAGAAACGAGATAAGAACACATGTGCGTAACAGAAAGGCGTGCACGAGGGCGTACACAGAGGTGTGTGCTAGAAACGTCACATGAAAGTGTCACAAGTGGGTGGATACATAGTGGAATCTTGCAATGTCAGCAGAAATCTGTAGCAAGGATGCGCGCGCAGCAGCATGACGTGTGACTGACGTGAGGCTGGAGGGTGCAGGGGACTTGACATTTAGCACTAGAGGAAGAGACAGAAGTCTGGCATGTCAGATCAACTCGTTCCCAAATCATATCTGATATCTTATGTTTAGGGAACTATATTATCTAGAAGGAAAGGTCTCTTGGGCAGAGGCTACTCTATACTGTCTATTAATGCGTGCATATGTGATTACGTGTCTGCGTGTAATGCGAGGGGCCGTGGGCCTACCATGGTAACGGGAGCAATGAATTACTTGCATGGAGACAGAAAGGCCGGGCCCTTTGCTCTGCAGCCGGGGAATTGTTTATCTATTCTGCTAGACTGGAATGTGTTTTCGAGGAGTTGAGCTCGGCTATACTGATAACTTGAAGGCAAAATACTGTCTTTGGCAGGCAAGCAGGCCGAGCCGGGCACCGCTCGCCACGCAGGGAGTAGGACAGAGGTCAGGGATGTATCCTACGTTGCAGCTTTCAGGAGGCAGAGAGCAGAAAGGGCTCGATGGCAGAAATCAGGGCCTAGCTCTGCAGGGCTAGGAAAATGTGAAAGTGCACCATGAAAAGACATTGGCAAGGCATACTTAGGAACTGAATTATCGATCCATTCATGGTGGATCTGAAAGAGGACATGTTAACGTTGGACGCAAATGTATTTGCGTCTTCATAGCTGGTTGTGGAGGGAACATACATGTACTTGAAGCACGTACATGGAGACGGTGGGGTTCACGTTAGGGGACACAATTTACCATAAAAATTCATATTACCTCATTCACTATTACTTAAATCTCATTTAAAAGGCATCTTCTCAGCTGCTTTCTGAAGCAAGTCTCACTCTTAGGAAGATGGACCTATGAAGATGGGATACTGTCCCAGGTGTATTCGGACAGGTTGGTAAATGCCCCCTTTAACTAGTCTAAACCCAGGAATCTTTAGTAGAGAGGATTTAGACGATCTCAAAGTCCACAATGGACAGTGACCCATGAACCTTTCTCTGAGGTGACTAGTCTTAGTGCTGCTTTCTGAAAATGAAATTGTGCGAAACAAAGAAGCCGCGTGCAGAGGGTCGTCTTACACATTCCTAAAGTGCTGGAAAGAACCATCTTCAACATGGAAGGTCCTTTACAGTTCCACAAACCGTACGGTGCTGTTTGGGATGGTGGCAGCATAAGTTAAAATATTCCTCCCTCTCAACCTTACCATGCATGAGAGCAGCAAGGCACAAAAAACAAGCATTTGCAAAGCAATAGGTCTCGCTTTTGCGAGAGTCTGAACTATTCACATTGTAAATGACAATGCCTTTTATTTATGTGTTTTGAAAACTTGTAAGCGATGCGTAAACATGCCCTCTATACTTACAGCCGTTGCCTACGAGAAGCGAAGCCGGCAATAACTACGCCTCTTTTACTGCCAGCCTTGCTTCTCGTAAGCAAGGACTATCTGCACAAAGTGTTTATTTACGCACTGCTTGCAGGTTTTCAAAACACATAAATAAAAGGCATAGGGGCATACGTATCAAAATACTTATTTGCGATTCTCAAATAGCGATTTTTTGAGAATCGCTATTTGAAAATTGCAAAATGGTATGTATCTAAAAAAATCGCACTTTTTGGGCGATTTCTTAATATTCCTTAATTGCGAATAGCAAAATTCGAATTTGCAATTAAGGAATACAAAGTCAAAGTCAAAGTCAAAGTTTTTTATTTTGTTTCGGTACTCTTTCGAGGACCACAAAATCATTTAAAAGAAAAATACATATTACATTAACATACAATTTAATACATTTTCAGTGTTATTTTAAAAAATTTATAAATCTTGTTACAAACATATTCGTTAGGTGGATTAGCACACATGGAGATGAAATCCCTTGCTTTCGTGATCCTGCAGGACCGATATATTGGTTCTAAGCATGTTACCCTAGCAGTAACAACAACTTTATTAGGACATACAAAGAGCATGTGTTCTAAGTTCTGTTTACCCCCCGAACATAGGTTACATTGAGAGGAACTGTTTGGTTTCCAGGTGGAGGTAAAAGATAACAAAGGGAGAATACCCAGACGTAGCATCATGATCGTACGCCTTACGCCATGGGTAAGAGTGTATTCCAGATATGGCAATTTTAACTTATATTCTTGGGAGTCAGCAAAAGGTTTGTACAAAGATAGTTTAGTACAATGTAAATGATCTAACTCATAACTTAATTTTGGGGAAAATGTTTTTAAAAATAGTTTGAGTTGTGCGGGTGTCCAAGAGGATAACATTTCTGCACTAATTTTTGCTAAACAAAACGCCTCTCCCAAGTTTTTCACAAAAGTAGAGTTGATGGCATCCTCTCTAAAGATCTCAATTTTTAGCAGATGTCGTAGGGTCCCCGTATTAGAATGCAGAAGGTTATAGGCCCACCTTATGAGGCTTGCTATTGATATTGCAAATGCGCTGGTGATCGTACATTCAAGCCTTAGGGCCTGTACAGGTGTTGAGTTAGAAACTTTCAATAGCTTTTTTAGTGTTTTCCCTTCATTTGTATCCATATAACTCCATTGTTTTAGGGGAATATGTTCTGAGGCGTAAGATAGAACCGGAGATATTTTGGCTCTATAAATTTTTATCAGTGCTGAGAAATGCCTACTTCCAGTCTTCCTATACAGGCGTGATATGGCACCTGCGTGTAGGTCACATTTCCTTTTTAGATGGGTGATTTGCTTCTTGTTACTCAAGTTATGCGTAAAGATTCTTCCAAGATAAGTATATTCCTTTGTCTGTTCCAAGATCTCGCTTCCCAGTTTCCATTGGAACCTCACTTCTTTATTCTTTTTTGTAAATGCAACTACTTTAGTTTTATTAATGTTTGGAGTTAGAAAGTGATCTTTCGAGTAATTGTATAAAGCGTCCAAGAGATTTTGGAGACCAAAGGGTGTCAGATCAAACAAGACAATATCGTCCGCATAAAGTAAACAATGTATCGGATGAGATGCCATTTTCGGTGGGGTGCTTTGCCCTTGTTGTAAGTGCGACGGCAGGTCGCTCAGGTAAAGAGAGAATAAAATCGGGGCCAACAGACACCCTTGCTTTAAGCCATTAGATGTATGTATTATTTTTGACATGCCCCTCTCGCCCCCCATTTGGACACGGCACCAGGTATTGCTATGTAGGTTCACGATTAGTTGCAATAAAGGCTCTGAGATACCCATTTTTCTCAGTTTCGACCATAATGTCGGCCTATCGACCCTGTCGAACGCTGTTGAATAGTCGATGAAGGCAGCATATATTGTTTGCGATTTCCCGGTTACGTATTTGTCTAGTAGAAATTGAAAGATGGCTATATTATCCGTAACCGAGTGATTCGATCGGAACCCGGCTTGAAACATGGGAATTAGTCCAGTTGAAAAAGCCCAAAGCTTTAACCGGTCAAGAATTTCAGCCGCAAAGATCTTTCCGCCAGAATCCATTAAGGCAATTTGTCTATAATTGCCAGCAATAGTCCTTTTTCCTTTTTTATAAATAGGAATTATTGTGCTTCCTTTCCACGAGTTTGGGATGTTCCCAGAGTCGAATATGTAATTAAATAGTGGCGCTAACATCTGACCCCAAGCTTTATGGTCAGCTTGATAAACCTTTATCGGGATCTGGTCAGGACCGGATGCACCCGTACTTCGTGCCTTTTTGATATTCAAGGCAATTGACTCTGCCGAAGCCCTGGAGAGTTTTATATCATTGTTTTCCTTTTTCTGTTCAAATGCCTTTCTCGCACTACCCTTCATGTTGGATTTATACAGATCATTTAAAAATGTGTCCCAGTCTTCTTCTGAGACGGGGATTGCTTCGAGCTTCTTTTTAGTTCCCGTCATCTTGGCTATCAAGGACCAATATTTTCGTTGGTTGCATTGCCTTGCTGCAATTTGAATGTCCATCCAGTTACGGTCCTGTATCAACCTTTCCTGTCTGGCACGTTGCCTACGGATTTGGTTCTTTAATTTGTTTATTTCCGCTTTATATAATGGTGTTTTACACAAGTACTGAGCCCGAATCATCCTGTTTAGCATTTTTACCGTTGGCTGATTGCAGTTTTTGTGCTTGCTGACGCACTTTCTTTGTGCAGGTCTGTCCTGTTTTAATTTGCTTTGTATTGCATTTTTGAGTTCATTTAGTACAATTTCATAGTTTTTGATAGGATCTTCAGAGTAGATATTGGTTAACAATTGGGATTGTGTGATTAATACTTTCAAATAGTCCAAGTTTTCCGCCTCCCAATAAATCCGACGCTGGACTGGATTTACTTCTATTATGGGTTTACTGAATATTGGGTCGGTCTGGTAAGTGATTGGTGGCATCCAGAGTGTTGTTAAGCAGAGAATGGCATGATCACTTTCATCATTAAATTTGACAGACAAGTCAGAAATTTGTTCTCTTAACTCATTCCCACATATAAAGTAGTCTAAGATGGAGGAGACTCCATTTCCTTGTCTTGTGAATGAAGCTGGCTTGTCTCCATTAATATTTCCATTTAGAATTATCCCATTTATAGTTGGGAGGAACGATAGTAACAGGCTTCCTCTTTTATCCGACTTCACTCCTTTTGGAAGTTGCGGGAGTGCTATTTCCAATGATTCCTCCTTAAATAACGTTGACCATTTCTTTATCTCGCTATTTGATATTTTGGCGTTTAGGTCACCCATCAAAATATATGGTAGATGATGTTGATCTTCGAGGATGTTGGATATGGTTTCTAATAGATGATCAAATAAAGAGTCATGTTTTTTACTTGGTGGAGCATAAATGTTGAAAAGTAATATTTTCTTATAAGTGCCTGTAGGCTGTAATCTGAGTTGAATTTTGATACATTGTAGGTTGTGCGAATATGAATCAATACTTTCTTGTGACCAGCAATAGTCTTCTTTCAGTAGGATTGCCATACCTCCTTTCGCGTGACCCCTTTTAGATTTTTTTGCTGGGTTTTCGTAGACGTAATACCCTTTTTGCGTAAAGGAGGTGGTTGACCATGTTTCCTGCAACGCTAGAATGTCTGGATTATCTTTTGTTACACCTTTCATTTTATTGTGAGTTTTCCCGGCCATATTCCATAGCGATATTTTCAGACCTTTGTTAAACCTGACGTTGATGTAATTTGTCCATTTTGTTGCCGTTTAATACTTCTGGTAACCACTTAAGGAATACTTTCCCATTCATTTCTATGGGCCAGGAGGCCCAGAGGAATGAATGGAAAGTTATTCTTAATCTGCGATTCGCAATTTGAGAATCGCAAATTGAGAATAATTTCAAGGGTGCAAGGGTGTCATAAGGACACCCTGAAGCACCACTGAAATTTACATGTGTGCGCATATGATGCACATACATGCCCCAAGGGCAAGTATTTGCTCGCCACATGGCACCTTCATAAATGGCAAAAAGTGCATTTGTGAAAGAAATCGCAATTTACCACCAACTTCAAGTTGGTGGTAATTTGCCATTTCTTAATTAGAATTCGCACAACTTGGGTGCTTCATACATATTATTTAAAGAATCGCAATTTTGCGATTCCTTAATTTTGCGATGCGATTTCAATCATACACCGTATTTTCCGTTTTTTTGTCACAAACGCTGCTTTTTTGCGAATTGCAGCATTTGCGACCAAAAAAACGTATGATGCATATGCCCCATAGTCATTTACAATGCCAATAGCTCAAACTCTTGCAAATGCAAAACCTATTGCATTGCAAATGCTTGCTAGAACTGCGGTTGCTCAGCGTCGGCAGGACGCTGTCAACTTAAAGCCCTGCTGATTACACATCACTTTGTGCGCTCTTGCTGCACGCTCTTTATGACTGTTGGTCAGTGTGCATGGGTGCAGGCATGTGTGTTGGACTTTGTGAAAAGTGACTTGTGGGGGTGTTGGTCTGTCTGCATGCCTTGTGGGACAATGTATTTTCCTTCTGTGTATATCCACTATATCAAAGCCATCATACCTGTTGACCTTTTTCTGTGCTTGCTGATGGTGTGAAAGTTTGAATTTAAATTAATATATCTTGCAATTGTAATCCAGACTTGACCAGTAGAACCCACCCATTTGACCTCGAGCCCCTGTTGATGCTAGTCTTGAAATAAACTAAGGGCGTTTTGAGGATAATTCCAATAAAACCGTTTAACCTCTGGAAAGGGCGGATAATCAGGTCTTTGTGGTAATGTGCATTTCTCTGTGGGTTGCCCCGGCTCCACCCCCCCTCCCCCCCCCCCACTCCCCCCAGCCCCGCACCCCCCCACCCCCCATAGGATTAGCTGCAGTGGTGTCACCCTCAGTTGTTTAACGGAGACGCTCCCGAGAACCTAAACATCTCGGGTTTGAGAGCTCTTTCATGCTATGAATTACCAACAAGCCACCTTTCTATCTCTTCCGGGGCACTTTACGCAATATTCGCAGACTCGGCTCCATTAAGTGCACAGTTAGTCTCACGCATTTTATCAACATTGTGGTGGTCGAAGGCTGGCAGGCTGGGGACAATTGAGGGGTTGTACGTAACACTAAACAGTAACTAGTCAGCGTGTTAATGTGTTTCTGCTGCTTGTTCTAGCAAAGCTTAACCATTACATCAACTCTGTGTTTTTGTACTGAATTCATCCTTTATGCACACATGTGCGGGGAACGGGATTTTGATATCAATTTATGATTATGATAAATTTAATAAAGAATCCCATTCATCTGTTTTGGACCGATAATATCTGTCATTGAGGAAAGGACCACCCCCGCATTGGTCAGACAAACCCCATTAACTGACGCCACTCTTAAGAACCACTTACAACTGGTGAAGTTTCAAAAGTTTATATAAAGATTAATTTGAATACGATACAATCCACTTAGGATAAAATCTCAAAGTATGCAATACAAAACCAATTAAAATATCGGTGGCTTTAAGCTTCGGTGTGAAATGGTTCCTTCTGCGTCATCTGCAGTAAGACAAAACAATAATCAAGTTAAAACTGTCCCTACTCTATGTTATGTGACAATCCTACTTTGCAAGTTTCTTCCCTAAAAAGGTGTCAGCAGTTTGACTCCCTAAGAAGTTCAAACTCTCTCTAGCCTCTAAAGGAAATCTTAAGTTTCAGAAGCAGTACCCTATCTGCCTACCCATCTGCTCTCTAAGGGTCCTCGGCCTACTGCTCCCTTGCGCTGTGATGTCTCAGCGCATCTGCTCAAGGCATCTACCCTCGCCCTGGCTCTGAGCAATTCGTCTCGCTGTTCCTAATCTCCCAATTGCTACCTCCTCCCCGGGGTGCTGTCCCTAAAATACACAATCACCGTGTGAGTGGAACGCCCCTTGACGCCCACCACGGACTTCCCCCGATGATGTCAACTTCCTGCTTCTTCCATTGGTCCACTCTTCGCGTCGTCCGTTAAGTTGACCCTTCTCCTTTGGATGTCATCTTCATCATTTCATCGTCGACATTTATTGACTCTCTCAGCTCAAGTGTCATAGGAACTTAGACAAGGCCTTAACTTATCTGTACACCTCTTAACCTTCTAGATCATATGAATGGTCTTGTCAAAACATAGTCCACTTCAACGTATACCTCTCCTCACGTTCGAACAACAAGTTCCGTCCGGCATTGTCACCTTAAATCTAACAAGTGCTAGACTTCTCGGCTCTCACGTTCACATCAACTATTTACGACCTTCACAAGACCACTAAATTACATTCATGTGACTATGCTCCTTCGGACTCTTGGTCAGTCAGGTTAGAAACACAAATGACCCAAGCTCTTCCAACATTCCTATAGAAACTCTCTCGACGGTATAACCCTTGGCCTACATTCATATATTCGTACTTTAACAAAAGCCCTAGTTATACTTAAACACATTCTACATTAGACATATACTTATATAGAATACGACTACATAGAACATAACTTATGCATTTTCCTTGGTTACATCTTTATGTAAGTTCTCTTATACATTTATCCACGTTTACGTCTTTCCACGTTATTTCCTCGCCGCTTCTCTCAATGTAAAGTTACACATTTTAAGTTACACACGTACACGAATTCTACTGTGCACGCTCTATATTTCATAAGCATTTATACACATTTCTATACATTTGCCCTTCATGTATACGGGGTTTCTAAACTTAATGCATTTTAACGTGTGAATACATTTACATTTCCTATCCCATGTTATCACATTCGTTGGCCCTTATGCTATAGTTGCCAACTTTACATTACGATGTGCGTTTCATTCCTACGTTTATAACATATAAGTCTAAATATGGCTACTATATACCTTTCGTTCAAATTGCGCTCTCTCAGTTCCCCCCTTTGATGACTTTTAGGAGTCATCACTAAAAGCAATTTGAATACATAGTTTATACTGAACTAGTTACATCTGTTCCTCTTTTTATCGATTCAAGCGTTCTCAGACTTTTATACTGTTGATCTTGTAAAACAGCTAGTCTCCTTTCTTGGTCTCTCATCGATCTTTGTAACTTGTTCGACCTATACCATTTATACAATTTTACTAATCCTAATAATATAATTATACAAATTACTACTATTAATACAGGCTTTAAAATGTACCAGACTATACCCTTGCTTATATTAGCAAACCAACTTCCAACCTTGCCTACTCCATTTCCTACTTTTTCCCAAACATTTATTTTTGATAAATCTTCAATTTCTTGATGAATCTGTGTAATGTTCTGTATGACTTTCTCAAGTGGTTTTGAATTATCAGGAATATAAGTACAACATTCCTGAACTTTCAAAGCCTTACAAACTCCGCCTTCCTTTGCTAATATTACATCTAAAGCAAGTCTGTTTTGTAATACCATTGCTCTAATCGACTGCATTTCACCTTCTACTAACATTAAAGATCTTGCAGTGCTGGCAGACAATCTATCCACGACCGTCGCTAACCTTCTAATCTTAACATCGTTAAGAATCAAACCTAACAATGGAAACATCGCTCCAAATACATCTCCTACTACTTCTGCATCTCCTACTTCTCTTTTCGTTCTCCTCGAAGCCTTTCCTTCTATGACCGCCAAATCCTTTGCATGATATATTTTGGGGAAGACAATTGCCAAGTAACACGAACCATACCAATTATCTGGAAGTTTTACATAGGCATTTCTCCCACATACAAAATACACATTCGGAATAGCTTGCATCCCTTTCATAAAATCCTTTGTGTAGTACTCTAACCTAAAAGAGTGCTCACAACTAACTTCACCTACAAATTCACTCTCATAATACGTTTTGCTTCGAGTTAAACATAACTTTCCTTTCTGCGTTCTATCCAATGCTATTGGACCATTACTACCTTTCTTTTTATGTGCCTTCTCTTCTTCCGTCCAGTCTATTTTCCATTGTCCTGACATTTTTAGAATCTTCTGCCGTCTGCATCGATCATCTACTTGTGCTATAAACCTTTTCTCTACCTCTGATACTTTGCAAGTCAGATTATTTCTACGTGCATATGATGTATCTAACGTATCCCAAGGAAGAAAGAATTTAGCTAGTCTATCTTCCTTTTTGTAGTAGTCCCACTTATTCATTTGCTTATAATTCGGAACTTCAGGCAGTACCGAATCATAATTCGAAAAGTAGTACTCAAATCCTTCTCTACCATAAAATATACTAAGCAGTAAACTACATGTGATCCCATAAGTCAATGGGAGATGGTGATACCTAATGCCTTCGTCTACAGAAGCCGGCAATTGCATACAAACGTAGCAATCTTTGGCCTCCATGGCATCGATATATTCATACAATAACTTGGCATATGCATTTGACCTAAAGTTTCCCTGTGACTCGTCTATGTGTAATCTACGAGCTTCATCTGCAAGTAACGCCTTTTCACGTATAACATTGCTCTCCTCCTTCTTTCCCACAAGAGCAGGTTTCAAAGTCGTTACAATTTTTACATTCGCTATTCTTTTATCGTTTTCATGGCCTGTCATGTAAGATATCGTTACTACTATGATTATGAGAAATATCACTATTGCTATAAGTGTACCTACTATACATCTAGCTTTTCTGTTTAGGTTGCCGTTCTCCATGTTATCAAAACAGTGTCCCTCGTTCTCCAGCGAAAGTTCTCTTTCCAGTCTTTGGTTACTTGTTTGCTTTCACAGTCTTTAAAGTGCTTGTTATCAACAGGTATCTTTTTCACCACAATGTCTTTTCTCTTCTTAGCAACAGACAACCCTAGCCCTTCTCCGTCCTCTAAATGTAATCCCTAATTTTATTCTTCTTTCCACTCGGCGCTAGGTTATCTTCTTCTTTATAACATACGTACAGAAAGTCTTTTATGCATCAACAATTATTGACGGACCTGCAGCTTTCACAACAATAATTAACAGTTCAAAACGAATAACTTTTTCTTCTTCTTCGGTCATTTGCTGACCAACTGTTGGAAATTGTAGTCTTTTTAACACCAAATCTTGAATTTTACTCAAACGTGGGGGTCGGGGAAGTGTGAAAGTCAGTAACCCCTCAGTCTCAAGCCCAGGCGCCAACATCCATATCTCCACTGTCACGACTGGATCGAGAGTGGTTACCTTCACACTCTTCACTCTCCCAGATTTCTGTCCCCAATACATCTGCTAGATAAGTCCACTCTGGGGTGGCGTACCTTCTGCAGGGCACACGTACCCTCCTTGATCTTCGTGGACTCTCAGTTCCTGAATCTGTCGTCTCTTCCTCCTGATCCGATTCTTCAGCGATCGGGGCAAGAGTTCTTTCCTTTTTCCTTTCCGAAGTTGGCCTTTTCCTTCTCTCCGGCCAACTAGCTTCTTTGTTTTCCCTCTTCCCGCTCTTTGTTACAGGACCCGTCTCCTGGTCACTCTCAACTTGTTCAGTTTCTGATTCGGTCTCCCAGTTACTGTCTTCTCCTGAGACGACTTCGGTCTCGCTAGTGTCCCGACCTTCGTCACCCTGTTCCAACACAGTTTCAGTTTCTTCGCTCACCTCCACAGCTTGGCTTTTCCCCTCTATGGCTTCTCCGCTTCCCGCCGGATTCTCATCCGAGAGAGGAGCTGTGTCTTCTGGAGGTGTTGGCACTCTTCGGGTGTGTGAGGCATGTATCCAGTTTGGCAGCCCTCCACACTTCACTGCAGTATTCGTTACAAGTATAACTTGAAACGGTCCTCGCCAACGCACGTCTAAGCAGTTCTTCCTGACGTGTTTCTTCACCAGGACCCAGTCCCCTGGACTCAGGTCATGGCACAAGTCTTGTATTGATGGAACCTCTGCAGCCTGGACCTGGAGGGACACAGAATTTACGGCATCAGATAGTCCCTTGCAGTAGTCCAAAATCAAATCGTCTGTGATGTTCACTAGCGCTGCAGTCGGAATCGATGGCAACCTCATAGCTCTCCCCATTAGCACTTCATGTGGAGAGAGGCCTGTTCTTCTATCAGGTGTGCTACGTATGCTCATGAGAACTACTGGAAGTGCGTCTGGCCAACTCAGGGATGTCGATGAACAAACTTTAGCCAGTCTGGACTTGATAGTACTGTTAATTTGCTCTACGATCCCTGAAGCTTCCGGTCGATAGCTGCAGTGTAACTTCTGATCGATGTTTAAAGCTGAACACAGCATCTTCACCACTTCGCTATTGAAATGAGTTCCTCTGTCCGATTCCAAAGAGGATGGCACCCCAAACCTCGGTATCAACTCTCTAAGTAACAATTTTGCTACTGTAAGTGTATCGCACCTACGTGTAGGGTAAGCCTCGACCCATCTAGAAAATATGCAAACAATCACTAGCACATATCTAAGTCTGTTGCATGGAGGCATTTCTATGAAGTCAATCTGCATCCTATTGAAAGGCCCCCCAGACCTTCCTATGTGACTCAAGGTAACTGGCGTTCTCTTACCCACATTTAGTTGCTGACAGATCGTACATCGCTGACACACTGCTTCTGCCGCTACTCTAAATTTAGGGTTAAACCACGTTTGCCTGAATACTCTCACCATAGCATCTCTTCCTATGTGAGCTGATCCATGCAATTTTCTTGCCATCGGACTAATGAGTTCATTTGGTAATACTGCCCTTCCGTCGGCAGACACCCAGAAATTCATTTCACTTTTCTCGCACCCAGCTGTTTCCCAGCCCTTTTTCTCATCATCTGGTGTATTTTCCTGTACTGCTCTCAATTCGTCCCATGTATCTATGGTATCTAATAACATGGTCAATTCAGTCATTTCCTGGATTCCCCCCACTTTTGCATCAGTGTGAGAATATCCCTGCTCTGCGCAGTAACGCGCCACCTCATCGGCATATTTATTTCCTAATGATACAAAATCCGTATTCTTCGTATGAGCTACACATTTGACCACAGCTATGGCCATTGGTTTTTGCAAAGCCTCTAACAGAAGTTTCACGAATTCTCCATTCCTAATCGGAGAACCCGAGGAGGTCATGTAACCTCTTTGAGACCACAACTGCCCGTAATCATGAACTACGCCAAATCCATACTGACTATCGGTGTATATAGTGACTCGAAGTCTTTCGCCTGCTAAGCAAGCACGAGTCAAAGCCACAATTTCAGCTACCTGTGCGGAGTGTACTCCTTCCAGGCAAGCGGCTTCTATAACTCTGGTAATCGTGCATACTGCATAAGCTGCTCTCAGCTGACCGACATCGTTTCTTACGCATGAACCATCAACGAAGAAAATTTCGTCTGGGTCTGTCAATGGCTCATCTACGATATCAGGTCTCGGTTTGGTACATAGTTCAGTCACATCGAGGCAGTCATGTTCTGTACAGTTTTCATCTTCCACTTCGTTCGGAAGTGGCATCAAGGTTGCAGGATTCAAGACAGAGCATCTTTTTAGGGTCACATTCTCGGCAGCCAGTATGACCTGCTCGTAGCGTGTGAGCCTGCTATTCGTCAGATGCTGAGTCTTCGTCTTTGTCATTAACAGTTCTACAGAATGTGGTACATACACTTCTAACGGATGACCCATAACTACGCTCTCAGATCTTTCAATGCTGACACCCGTTGCAGCTACGGATTTCAGACATCCGGGCAACGCTGCGGCTACTGGATCTAATGTAGCCGAAAAATACGCCACTGGCCTGCGCGCATCTCCATGGACCTGTGCCAATACCGCTAAAGCGCATCCCTCTCTCTCGCAGCAGTAAAGCAAAAAAGGTTTCTTATAATCCGGCATTCCTAGAGCCGGGGCGCGACATAAGTCCTCCCTCAGCTGCAAAAACGCCATCAAACAATCTTTGTCCCATGGTACCGGATCACTTACTCCTTTGTGCGTCAGTTGTAATAACGGTTTGGCCTTCAGTGAAAAGTTTGCTATCCACTGTCGACAATAACCAACCATGCCTAGAAACATCCTGACTTCTCTTTGTGTTGTAGGCGCGTTCATTTTCATAATCGCCTCAATTCTGTCTGGAGACACCTTCCGCTTTCCCTTCTCAATCCTGTGGCCCAAGTATTGCACCTCAGTCTTACAATATTGCAACTTACTTGGAGACACCTTGTGTCCGTTCTCAGCCAAGTGATTTAACAAGGTGATGGTGTCTTCCTTGCAAGCTTCCTCAGTTTCTGACGCAACAAGGAGATCGTCTATGTACTGGACCAGAACTGAACTCTTGGGCAGTACTAGACTCTCAAGATTTCGTTTCAATAACTGGTTAAAGATCGATGGGCTCTCTGTATACCCCTGAGGGATACGACACCATGTTAAAACGCGATCTTCCAGTTTGAAAGCGAAAAGATATTGGCTCTCTTCATCTAACGGTATCGAAAAGAAAGCCTGACACAAATCTATCACTGTGAACCATTCAGCTTGGAACGGTATCTGAAACAATATCACTGATGGATTCGGTACCACTGGACAACATGAGACAACAATGTTATTAATCTTTCGAAGATCCTGTACTATTCTGTATTTTCCACTAGGTTTCTGCAAACCCATGATCGGGGAGTTACATGGACTTCCCACGATCTCCTTCAGTATTCCCTGTTTAATCATAGATTCGATCACAGGCTTTATCCCTGCAATCGTCTCTGGTGTCAACTTGTATTGTGGTGTTCTTGGATACTCAGCATTGAGTCTTACCAAGATTTTTACCGGTTCTACTCCTTTGATCAATCCTATTTCTTCCCCAGTAAAATCCCACACCTCAGCTGAGACTTTCTCCCTCAGGTCCTGTGGAAGCTCCTCCACTGTTAAGGTGGGATAAAGTTCCACGCATTCCCTTGAGTTTACAACTTTAAAATCAGCGTCCTCATCATTGGTCTGCACTTCTACTCCTTCTGGTGTGCAATGTATCGTGCAATTCAGTTTGCACAGCAAATCTCTCCCTAATAAGCACACAGGACTAGAATCGCAGATCACGAACTGATGTTCGTCACTGTAATTCCCTATCCTCACCGACACTGGTTCGGTCAAGGGATTTGTCATCCTTTTGTTCGCAACTCCTACCACCTGTACCGTTTCTCCTGACATTGGCAGACCCGGGACTACCGCAGATCTCAACGTAGATCGAGTGGCCCCTGTATCCACCAAAAAGGTTGTAGGACATCCCGCTATTTCAGCCTCTACGTATGGTCCTCTCTGATCTACTTCCAAGGCGGCTCCTAGAGTACAGTCTTCGTCCCTACTAGCCCGCTGCCCTGTAAGAGGATCAACGTAGTAACATTCCTCTCCCCCTACAAACAATGGCATCTGTCTGTAGGTTTTTCCTCCGTTCGTGATGCGAGGTGGTTGAGGAAACGGGGCTCGAGGAGTCTGAGTCCCCCCTTTGACAAACTTGCCCTTCGGGACTGTGGCTCCCTTAACCACGTTGTTCTGAACCTCTTCCTCCTCCTGCTCTAATTCCCCTGTCTCAATGTTGTAAGGACACTCGCGTCGCCAGTGTCCCACCTCGTTACACTGATGGCATCTCGTCTTCTTTTTCAGCGTCTCGATATCCATTCTCGGTCTCGGTCTTTCTTCCTCGTCTCTGCTCTGATTATCCTGTTTCCTTGCCTGCGTCCCTGTTCCCTGCTGTCGCTGTTTATCCTTTCCAGCAGCTTGCATTTGCACTAACATTAGCTTTTCTTTAAGCTTCTTTGCCTTCGAGTCTATCTCGTCACTACAATACCTTGCATACCTCAGAATCTCGTCTAAAGGTTTGTTCTGCCAACAGATCAGATGCTGTTGGATCATTAGGCATATTTCTGGTCTTAATCCTAAGACAAACTTTGAAACAAACTGTCCTATGTCCTTGGGATCCATCACATCTAACCCGCTGTATTGCTTGAATGCTTTCAGCAACCTCTCGTAAAACTCATGCACTGTCTCTTTCGGCTCTTGGGTAGTCCGATCTATCTTTACCCAGTCTATGTCTTGTACCGGCACTTTCTCTTTTAGCCACGTTATTACCCTCTCGTATTTTTCCATGACTCTATGAGATGGACCATTCGTCCTGGCTTCTCTCGTTGGCTCACAAGTGGGCCAGTCGACACTAAGCTTGCACGCCGTCCACAAGTCTCCGGGTACTACGATGTCGAACAGTGTGTTCAAATCGACCCACAGTACCTTTGAGATCTTCACGAATCTTTCTACCTGCTTATACCACTCGACAGGATTATCTCTAAGCTTTGGGAAGGAATTGGTGAATGCCGCCAAATCCCCCCTAGTCCAGGGCACATGGACGTAGCTTCCATTCGCGACCTCTCGCAAAGGGAAGGCTTCCATTCGCATCAAATCTGTGTCTTGGGAACCCTCAAGTACACTCCGTCTAACGGAGCCCTTTCTGGACCATCTTTCCTCCCATCTATCTAGATCTCTCCATATTCTGATACTTACGATCAATTCCCTTATGTGTACTTTCAGCGCGATCGTTCTGCGATCATCCAAATCCTGATCTGTGCAAGTTAGCCTGTGGTTACTCTGTAAAGCCTTAGTTCGTGACAGGTCCACCATGTACCTGTTTGCTAAATTAGATAAGTTCTCATGAACTGACCTCGCTCTTCGAGTAATATCTTTGGATAGAAACAGTATCTCATCTGGTGTATATGAGTTTAATCTCTCTAGTTGCACTGTACCATCAATCAATTCATCCAGATCTGCCTTCAAACTCATCACATCAAGCCGTTTCGCTTTTATTTCAGCTTTCAGCATCTCAGTTCTATGTTCTTCCCTCATATCCCTCTCACCTCCACTATGCGCCCTACGCCTGAGCACAGGTGAGTTATGAGGAGCTCTGCTTCCTTCTCTTCGTTCCCACCCTTCGAGATCCCAAGCCTTTCCATCTCCACGTGGGGTATGGTGGAATAACGCTCCGTCCCCCAACCCTACATTCCGATTTCTAAGCTCGGTTTCTCCAGATGTGAGATAGGATCTACCGTTCGATTCTAACCCATTATAACTTGCTTGTTGTCTGGTGTCACTTAATAAACGATAGGGTCCGTCACGGCCCTCCATGTTCCCGTGACCTCTTTCGCGATCACCGGAGGAATGGCGAGACGTTTCGCGACTTCCTATGTTTTCGTGACTCTGACTACTATCTCCGGATGTATGTCGAGACGCTTCGCGACTCTCCATATTTCCGTGACTCCAATGTCTTTCATTCTCACCTGGGGCATGGTGTGTGCACCTGAAGGTATTCCGGTACTCCTGTGTCCTATGTTCCCCTTCACTAAAGGTGACACGAGGCACCTCGCCACACCCTGCACTTCTGTCTTCGCACATTAGCCTATTGCTGTTCTCAGTAGGATAGGTATCTCTTCTGCTCTCTTGGCTTCTTCCCTCCCACTCGGCGCTGCTTTCGCCAGCTCCACAATGAGAGAGAATCCTGTTATCCTGCTCTCTCCACTCGGATCCTGTTTCTAAACTTTTATTCCGAGCTTCTTCGGCAGCGTCCCATTCTCTCAGGTATTCCCTTAGTTCCTTATGGGTTTTCGGTTTAGGACCCCTCAAATCCATTGACCCTCTTCGACCTCGCTGTTCTACTCTGGGACCCGTTGCGGAATCAAATGGGGTACTCCGACTTATTGGTGCTCGTATCTGCCTGTGGGAATTCATTGTGGCATTCCTATTGTCCTCTTCTGCTCTTTCATTATCCCACCGTGCCTGTTCATCCTGCTGGACCCCTTCCGGGTTATAGATTGACACAATAGGACCTATGGTGACCGGAACCTGTAAAGCGTCCGGCATCTGGTATGACCTAGCGCATTGCGTCTCTGGCACGTTCTGGACCACAAGTCTTCCCACTACTCTCTGTTCCGGACTAGTTTGGGGTATCTCTACGGTCTTAGTAGCGTCCCACTCTGATACCGGGATCGACTTATACTCTCCCCACCTAGTTCCGTCTTCTTGCGGTAATATGGGACTCGCAAGTTCACCGCTATATGGAGGTGGTTTATCTGTTAACAACCTGTCTATTAGATCCTCCTCCGACTCACTTTCCTCATCTTCCTGTTCTAGAGGTTTTCTTTCTCCCGTAGCCTCTATCATGGTGAACAATTTGTCCGCTTCTATCTTTTGCACCCTCCATTTCTTGGCTTCATCGTCCCATTTAGCATCCTGCACTGCCTTTACCGATCTTCTCACTCTTTCTTGTCGCCTCTTTACGCCCCTTTCGTGTGCTGTTCTAAACCACACACCAAGAGCTTCAAATTGTGTTGGCCTCGGTAGAGGTCTCATTGAAAGCATCGTCGCCTTCAGTTGGTTCAACACTTCTAATTTAAACGTTCCGAATCTTGGAAACGCCAACTCTTTTTGCCCTTCAGTTAGCCTATGCCACTCAGAAATCCACAGTATTGAATGTAAGCCTACATTTACTGCCATATGATATGCTGGTGTGCCTTCTGGTGGAGCTTCTTCTCCGGCATATAAATTTCTCCTTTTCTTTTTAAAGATTTTCCCTAAACCCTTAAAACACTTCATTTTGCTTGATAACAACCACCAGTCCCTGTGCGACTCTCGCTAATCAGCCTATCCCAGCACGGTTCTACGCTGACGTCACTTGTATCTTCTTCAGCAGCTTCCCTCGTTTCTTAACTCGTCTCACGATTTCGCATGCGTTTTCATTCATACATTGAAAAATGACTACTTCCGTCCAAGCGATCACTTTTCTCTGACTGTACGGCCACAGTCTAACTGTAATTGCTACCTCAACTGGCACAGCGTCTTTCCTCTTACGGTCGGACACTTGCCTCAACTGATAGGTTACTTACGCACAGTAGACGTACGACCAGCGTCCGCTACTCATTCACTCACACATACGCTCCCCCTATCATCGGTCTGTCGGGAAATCAATGGTACCTCATGACCCCCTTTCAGTGGTAGACAAATTACTCTAGGTGTTCGATACACCCGAACCACTTAAGTCCTCTGGACATAAGATTTCATCCAGTTGCGCGCGCTCACAACTTTCCCTCACTCACACTACAGGCATTCAACTCCGCTTGACATTACAACACAGGAACAACATAAAACACCGCAATCTTACAACGCATGACCCTTATACTCACTCTCGACCGATTCTGCTGCTTTTCTCTCGACGCACCGTCAGCACCGTCTTCGGCTGCAATTCTTCTTCTGGTCGACGATGACTAGGGACCTTGGGGTAAACTAACCTGGCCTAGGTCGTCTTCCTCAAGAAGATAACCATCAAACTCTGCTACCAACTGCGGGGAACGGGATTTTGATATCAATTTATGATTATGATAAATTTAATAAAGAATCCCATTCATCTGTTTTGGACCGATAATATCTGTCATTGAGGAAAGGACCACCCCCGCATTGGTTAGACAAACCCCATTAACTGACGCCACTCTTAAGAACCACTTACAACTGGTGAAGTTTCAAAAGTTTATATAAAGATTAATTTGAATACGATACAATCCACTTAGGATAAAATCTCAAAGTATGCAATACAAAACCAATTAAAATATCGGTGGCTTTAAGCTTCGGTGTGAAATGGTTCCTTCTGCGTCATCTGCAGTAAGACAAAACAATAATCAAGTTAAAACTGTCCCTACTCTATGTTATGTGACAATCCTACTTTGCAAGTTTCTTCCCTAAAAAGGTGTCAGCAGTTTGACTCCCTAAGAAGTTCAAACTCTCTCTAGCCTCTAAAGGAAATCTTAAGTTTCAGAAGCAGTACCCTATCTGCCTACCCATCTGCTCTCTAAGGGTCCTCGGCCTACTGCTCCCTTGCGCTGTGATGTCTCAGCGCATCTGCTCAAGGCATCTACCCTCGCCCTGGCTCTGAGCAATTCGTCTCGCTGTTCCTAATCTCCCAATTGCTACCTCCTCCCCGGGGTGCTGTCCCTAAAATACACAATCACCGTGTGAGTGGAACGCCCCTTGACGCCCACCACGGACTTCCCCCGATGATGTCAACTTCCTGCTTCTTCCATTGGTCCACTCTTCGCGTCGTCCGTTAAGTTGACCCTTCTCCTTTGGATGTCATCTTCATCATTTCATCGTCGACATTTATTGACTCTCTCAGCTCAAGTGTCATAGGAACTTAGACAAGGCCTTAACTTATCTGTACACCTCTTAACCTTCTAGATCATATGAATGGTCTTGTCAAAACATAGTCCACTTCAACGTATACCTCTCCTCACGTTCGAACAACAAGTTCCGTCCGGCATTGTCACCTTAAATCTAACAAGTGCTAGACTTCTCGGCTCTCACGTTCACATCAACTATTTACGACCTTCACAAGACCACTAAATTACATTCATGTGACTATGCTCCTTCGGACTCTTGGTCAGTCAGGTTAGAAACACAAATGACCCAAGCTCTTCCAACATTCCTATAGAAACTCTCTCGACGGTATAACCCTTGGCCTACATTCATATATTCGTACTTTAACAAAAGCCCTAGTTATACTTAAACACATTCTACATTAGACATATACTTATATAGAATACGACTACATAGAACATAACTTATGCATTTTCCTTGGTTACATCTTTATGTAAGTTCTCTTATACATTTATCCACGTTTACGTCTTTCCACGTTATTTCCTCGCCGCTTCTCTCAATGTAAAGTTACACATTTTAAGTTACACACGTACACGAATTCTACTGTGCACGCTCTATATTTCATAAGCATTTATACACATTTCTATACATTTGCCCTTCATGTATACGGGGTTTCTAAACTTAATGCATTTTAACGTGTGAATACATTTACATTTCCTATCCCATGTTATCACATTCGTTGGCCCTTATGCTATAGTTGCCAACTTTACATTACGATGTGCGTTTCATTCCTACGTTTATAACATATAAGTCTAAATATGGCTACTATATACCTTTCGTTCAAATTGCGCTCTCTCACATGCAAAGCAAGTAAAGAAACATACGAGCGTGTGCCACATTTCAAAGTCTTATTGCCTTGAGTAATTAAACATTGTTTTTAAAAGTGTAATTACATTGTCAGAATAACAAACATTTATTTAACCGTTTTACAACATGTGACCTTCCCCACTCTTTCATTGCACCTTTTTCCATCCAGTACAATAATAAAATGTAACTTGCAAAACCCCCAGGCTAGTCCTAAAACATTATCTAATATAACTTGCGATCTGTAGAGTTGTAGAAATACACAGTACTGCTTCAGCACACACACACACTACGGTTGCTTCCCACGGACGAGGGCAGTCGCACCCTGACTATGATGTGGTCTTTTTCAGTGCCCGGACTAACTGGCAGTTCTCTTATGACTTTGGTCGTCAAGGGCGACAACTCGCGGGCGCGGCAAGAGCTGGTTGGGCGGGCCAACTAGCTATTGGTTTACTGTTATGATGACATGTTTTTGAAGGCAGCCTTTGAATCTGCTACGTGGTTGGGTTCCTAGGAAGAACAGTCCAATCCCACTTTTCAGCTTTTTCCTGGGTTATGAGGAGGAACTCCTTAAATTGTTGCACATGGATTTCCAAAGGGAATTAATCTTTTCTCCTCTATATTATCATGAGAAAGACCAGCAAGGTACAAAAAAACAGCAGACTGTTCGTCTTTTAATCCCTCCCCTGCTGATGACGGAACCGCTCCATCATCAGCTGCAGTGGTGCTGTGCTGATGACAGAGCGGTTCCGTCATGGCCTGCCCGACGCTCCTGCGCGGCGCGAATTCCGCGCCTGCGCTAAGCGTTCTATTGAGCGGGCGGGGCCATGACGGAACCGCTCCGTCATAAGCACAGCGCAACCGATGCTGGTGACGGAGCGGTTCCGTCACCAGCATGCGCCCGCCGCATTTCCGCCCCGCCCCCTTAGCACTGCGGCAGAATAGCCGCCGCAGTGAAGGGGTTAATGAATATTTATCGGCGAGCGCTCCCTGCTTTTTCAGACCCTGAACCTGTGCCCCCCTCAAAGAGCCCCGAATGAAGGCACTAAAAGCTCTGGCAACGGCCTGCACCGAGGCTCCAAAGAGTGGAGGCTTGTCTCCTGCCTGCCCGACCTCTGACTCGTCTCGGAAAACAGACTGAGAGTCACTCACCTGAGGCCTCTTCAAAAGCAGACGCGAGGGAGCAGCAGGACAGGGCAAGCTAGCCACGCCAGGCAGGGGCTAGCACTATAATAATTAAATTATGCTCGGCGGCCCGGCCGCACGGTGATGACGGTCCACCACTCCTTCAGTAGTGGTCTCGAGCTGGGCTGGATCGGGTCGGGTCTTTTTTTTTTTTTTTTTTTTTAATTTGTTTTTATTGCAGAATTAGAAACCATTGCATACAATAGCTCAACCAGCACACTCATGGTGTCCCCCCGCATAAATCAGAGAAGCTTAGGTTTTGCACAGCCATTCAGCCATCATCCCGGAGGCCGGGCGGCACAATGTTCCAGTTGTTAGCAAGGCATGACGGTGAGCGTCCCTGAGGGACAATGGTCGAAATCTCTTTATGTATCTGCATTTTACCCCCCCAACCCCTAACCATCCCCAACACCATCCAGCATAGTCTAACATCCCGGTTCCGTGGCGACACCGCAATCCCGTCCCCCAGTCCCTGTGAGGCCTTATCGTGTCCGTTCCATGCGCCCTGCCCCTGCTCCGCTATCTACCTACGCTCCACAGACCCATTAGATTGTGACTGGTCCGGAATTGGCCCCGTTCCCGATCTGGATCCCGGCGCCCAACCCACCCCTCAACAGCCCTAGAACAACCCCTGATCCCTCCCCCCCAGCAACCGCTAATGGTGTGTGCCATGTTCCTGACTCTTGCATGGGTCCCGCTACAGATCCGCTCATACCACCGTACTCGTAAGCCTCGCAGTGTCCTCATGCCCTATCCATTCAGTCCTCATCTTCCACCAAGGAGTCTCGGAGAGCCTGTACTATCAATTCCCATGCACGCGCTGATTCCAGGCTCTTTTCGTTGTCAAGCTTGATAGCCTGCCTCATACGGAGCACACTCTCGCATTCAGACCACCTCAGCAAGTCATTCGTCCACCTCCTCACAGACGGCCCATCCCTGGACTTCCAGTGCCAGGTGATCTCTCTCTGCGCCAGTATCAGCCCTAGGTCGATAAATTTACTTGTCACCCTGGTGTTTTTTGTGTGTGGGAACCAGAGCAACAAGCACGCCGCCATATCAAACTCCACCTCCCTGTCGGTCACTGCATTGAGGAGTTCCCCTACTTCCGCCCAATAAGCCTCTAGTTTTGGGCAACCCCCGAACAGGTGATCTATATCCGCCTCCAACGCCAAGCACCTCAGACACCGTGCCTCCTGTACCTGGAAGTACCGTTTGATCTTCTCTGGGGTCAAGTAGGCCCTATGTAGCACATAAAAAAAGGAACCTGCAGGAAGCGTGCATTCCTCGTGCCCTTCCACGTACGCTTAAGGATATGGCCCCACACCGTGTCCGGAATGGGCCTGCCTATGCTCACCTCCCATTTCGCTTTCAGACCCAGGAGCGGTTCCAGCCCCTCATGCAACATCCTATTATGAAGGCAGGTCACCGCTTTAAAGGTGCCGGCGGCCATCACTACATACTGGCAAGCCATAGTCGTTTCCGGTTCGATGAGCCCCCCTCTCCAATGCTTTTGAATGGCCGCCACCACTGCCGCATGCAAGAGGAAGCTCCCATCCGGCAGCCCAAACTGTTCCTGTAGCACCCTGAAGGGCACCAAGGTCCCATCAATATACAGGTCCCCTACCACTTGCAGTCCCAGCTCCTCCCACTCCAATAATGGGGACCAGTCGCCCCCATGCGGCAGTGCCGTCAACATGCCTATCGGTATCTCCGGGGCATACGGTCGGGTCGCCTTCGCCCTCCTCAGACTCCTCTGCCAGCATAGCCTGAGCGTCCGCTCCTCCATGGTGAGGCCTCGCAACTCCAGTTTCTGCTGCATAATAATATAGGCTAGGACATGGCGTTGTATCCCCTGCTCTCGGTCGTGCTCCGGCCCTCTGAACACCCTAGCCACATGCTGTGTAAGAACCTGAAGTTGCGCGGCCAAATAATACAACTCAAAGTCAGGGACAGCCATCCCCCCCTCAAGCTTGGGGCGAAGCAACGTGTTCAGTGCCACTCTATGGCGGCCGTGCCCCCAAAGGAAGTCAATAATCATCGTCCGCAAGTCCCTAAAGATCCTCTGAGGAATCCAAATGGGCAGCGTCCGAAAATAGTACAAGAGCCGTGGAAGCGCCACCATCTTCAGCAGAGCAATCCTACCTAACACCGTCAGGGGGAGGGATGCCCAGAAAGACATATAACCTCTCAGCGCCCGTACACACCGTCCAACATTGCCCTCTAACAAGTCTGCGACCTCGTGGTAGATACGGACTCCCAGATAAGTAAAGCAAGATGGCTCCCAGACCACCCCTACATCATGGGCGGGGCAGGGCGCGTCCGCTCTAAGCGGAAAGACACATGTCTTCGCCCAGTTAACCCTGAGGCCCGACAACCGGCAGCTCAGACAGCATTTCCATCGCCCCTTCCAGGGCCTGTTCCGTGTCCTCCATGTACAGTAGCAGATCGTCCGCATACAGTGATATGTAGTGCAGCTGCCCTCCTCTTGCAATCCCTGCATACATGTCTCCCGACCTGGCACGCACCGCCAGGGGTTCCATCGCCAGTGCAAACAGAAGAGGGGACAGGGAGCACCCCTGTCTCGTCCCCCTACCAACTGGATAAGCAGCAGACACCAGGCTGCCCAGACGTACTCGCGCCGTTGCCGAGGAATACATCACCTTCGTCCATCTGCGAAACCCTTCACCAATGCCGAACCTCTCTAGTACTTCATCCAGATAGACCCATTCCAAACTATCAAAAGCTTTCTCAATGTCTACAGATAACACCGCCTGGGTATCGTCCGTATTCGCTGCACCATCCAGTATCCCAACCAGGCGACGAATATTGAACGCCGTGCTCCTCGTGGGGATAAACCCCGCCTGGTCCCTGTGCACCAGGCCGGTCATATGTGGGGCCCACCTGGTGGCCAAGATCCGGCTTAATATCTTGTAGTCCACCGTCAGCATGGACAGTGGCCTGTAAGACCTCACATCAGTCGCCTCCCTGCCGGGTTTCAGCAACGGCACTATCAGTGCTTCCCTCATTGATCCGGGCAGACCCCCCAACCTGTATGCCTCCGTATACACCACCAGTAGTCTGGGTGCTAAGCTATCAACGTACTTCTGGTAGAATTCTATCGGTAGGCCATCCACCCCAGGTATTTTATTCCTCGCCATATGCTTAATGGCCGACCTGATCTCGGCCAGCGTTATGGGACCACCTAAGTCTTTTGCATCGTCATCGTCTAGTACCGGAAGCTGCATTGACTCCAGATATGCCGCAATTTCGCACGCCTCCACTCCCAACTGACTCTCGTACAACTCCGCGTAGTAGGCCCGAAAGCACTCCAGCACCGCCGTTTGGGAATATACCGTCTCCCCTAGTTCATTTTTGATGCTCAAGACCGGGCAGCCTCTGAGTTCAGGATTAGCGAGCCTAGCCAGAAGCGTGCCCACCTTATCCCTTTCAGCATGCGCTCTAATGGCGTATTGTCTGTAATCATAGCTCCGTAACCGTTCCGTTTCGGTGGCCACCACCTCCTTAGCCTCCAGTAGCCGGGCCTGCAAATCCGGTTGGTCGGGCCTACGCCGCTCCAGATCCCTCAGTTTCTCCTCCGCACTGGCAAGCGCTTTTAATACCGACAATCTAGCATTCGAAAACCTACCCAAGCACACTCCTCTCACCACCACTTTCATCGCGTCCCATTCAGTGGACCTACACGTAGCTGTACCCTCATTCTCACTAAAATACTGATCTATGCCCCGTTGGACTGCGTCACTGAACACCGAGTCCTCCAGGGTGTCGGGCCGGAGCCGCCATGTTGGAATCGCGGAACGCGCCCGCTGCCATTGGACATGCACCAGCAGAGGATTATGATCCGAGATGGTCCTGGCCAGATACTCCGTATGGGAGACCAATGGGGCTAGGGACCCGCTGCACAGCACCGAGTCAATTCTAACATGTAGAGCGTGGAGTGCTGAGAAAAAGGAGTAGTCCCTGCCATCCCTGTGTTGTTCCCGCCACACATCCAACAGTCCCCATCTTTCTTGCCAATCCTTCCTGTGCATGGCTAACTTACGTACAGGGGAATCAACGAGGGGTGGGTGAGATCTGTCTAAGGCCACATCTGTGACCGAATTGAAGTCCCCCCCCAGAATCACAGGACCCGCTAGGAAAGAAGCCAAGGAGCCGGATAAACAATCAAAGAAGCGGGCCTGATCAACATTCGGAGCATATACACAGCTGAGAACCACATCCCGACCATACAACCTCCCCTCTACCGCCACATATCTGCCCTCAGGATCCACCAATTGATTCAGCACCTGAAACGGTATCCCCGCTCTCACCCATATCAGTACCCCTCTAGCAAACGCGGAGTAAGTTGTGCCAAAGACCTGACCCCGCCATCTCTTCTGTAGTGCGGTGCATTCCTGTTTCGTTAAATGAGTCTCCTGCAACATGGCAACCTGAACCCCCCGCCTCACCAAATAAGCATGCACTTTGTGGTGTTTGACCATAGTTCGCAGTCCTCGGACATTCCACGGTAGGCATTTCAAGTTAGGTAACGTCCCCATACCAGCATAGAGCGATCCAGTTCAAGTATAGCCAGTTAATACCCACACCATAGCAGTCGCCCCCCCCGAAACAAACTGTAGAAAAAACTCCCCAAACCCCACTCCCCAGGACGGAGCCCACAAACCCGGTGCCAGCCCCGATCCAAACCTTAAACCAAACACACATCCGACTAACCTGTGGTCGCCACCACAGAAGGCCTTAAGGGCCCTGGGGGGGTGAGTTATCGCCGACCCCAGCAAGTGGAGCCCGCGCCCCGCGCCTTCCATCCCGCAATGCCGATGCGGCACCCTACCTGGCGACCCATCTAGTGCCAACAGGATACCACCCTACCAGAAACAGTGTCTCAAGTCCCATAGAAGAGTCAGCCATGAAAAATCTCATCAGACGTCTGGGGGGTAACCACCGGCCCCTTCAAGCTCTCCGCCTCCGAAAGTTCCTCTCCAGTCCTGCCACCGTCATCGCCAGAGTCCGTCGCCGCCAGTTCACTCTCCGGCTGTGATCTCGTGATGGCCGCCGTCGCCGCCAGCGCCTCTCTTTTGTCTGCAGCCATTTGGGCCTCCCGTTTCTCTCGCTGAAGCCTAGTGCGGGAGCGTATCCTTTGAGACTTCCGGAACCGAGGCGGTTTAGGCTTCTCTCGCCTACTTTTGCTATTCCTGTCCGTGCCAGCTCGGTAAGATTCCAACCACATCCATGCTTCATCCGGAGTTTGAAAAAAGTGCGTGGTCCCATCCAGGATGATCCGCAGCTTGGCCGGGAAGAGCAGGGAGTATTGGATGCCCTCCTCCCTCAGCTCCTTTTTCACCGCCAGAAAGGATGCCCTATTCTTCTGGACCGCCGGAGTGTAGTCCGGGAAGATCGTGACCCTGCTGTTTTCCACCTCATATGGGCCCGAGGCCCGAGGTTTCTGGATGAGGAGGTCCCGGTCCTTATAATGAAGGAGCTTCACCACCATCGGCCTGGGGGGGCGACCAAGTGCTGGTGGGCGAGCCGGCACCCTGTGCGCTCGCTCCAATGTAAAGAAGGAAGTGAGTCCCTCCGGTGCCACCAAAGTCCGGAACCATTCCTCCATGTAGGCCACCGCATCCTCCCCTTCAATTCGTTCCGGCAGGCCTACGATCCGCACGTTATTCCGTCTGTTGCGGCTTTCGGCATCCTCCGCTCGTCGCTCCAGCATGTCCAGCCGGGTCAGGATGTCCGTTATCTTATGTTCCGCAGTCACCACTGCCGGTTTCAGGTCCAATAATAGCTGCTCATGGTCCTTTACCTTATCCGCCAACTTGGCATGAACCGCTCTGAGGAGCCCCAGCCCCGTAGCGACCTGCGCAATGTCCTGCTGCAATGCCTCCTTGGTCGAGGTGATGGCATCCAGAATAGCATCCAGGCGCCGGTTCAGTCTCTGCTCTTGGTCCATCATCGGCGAGGAGGCCTCGCCAACCTGAGATAGTGCGGTCGAGTCCTCCCGGTCCTGCTCCGTGATGGTCCCTCCACCCGCAGCTGCCATCTTAGGTGTCCCCGTCGCCTCTACACGGGCATACCCGGACCTCACCAAGGCCCGATAACCTCCGCTCAGGGGGACGTGCGCATCAGCAATGATCGCGACAGAGTGCTTCCGCAGTGTCCGCAACTCTAAGGATCAGAAGGTCCAGCGCCGTCCACCCCACTGTCGCCAGATCCGGGGGGAGGGGGAGGGGGGAGAAGAAGTAGAGACGAGTGCTCGCCCCCAGTACCCCGATCCAGCGTTGGTCACCAAACTCCCCGCTCCTCAGGTCCGCACCAACAGTTCTTACAACTCCGGTCTCGCATAGGCGGGCCACCCCGCCAGCCGATGCCAATTCCACCCAGTTTCGGTTTCAGAGACCATCGACCCGTGCCGTCGCCATTTTCTTCACACTCTGGGTAACACCTCGGTCGTCGTCTTACTAGGTCTCCGCGGGGCCAGCAGACCCCAAAGTGCTCTCTGCCGCTCACCAGTGGTTCCCCAACTCTTCGTAGGCTAGTTGCGCCGACCAGGGGTCGCCCCAGGTGCGGTTTTCAGGAGAAATAGCGGGATCCTGCGCGGAGCTGCAAGCTCACGCCGCCATCCCGATCGGCGTCCAAGCCACGCCCCAGATCGGGTCGGGTCTTCTGGGATGATTCACCTAGTCACGAGTCCTCAATCACGCCACGCACTTTTAGCTGCAAGACGCATAATAGCATTGTGCCCCACCCGCGCACACGCGGCGGTTTGGAGGGGACAACTGCGCGCCGCCGTGCACGTGCACCATTTAATTTAATTATGAGAGCCTCAGAGGCCCGGACGTGCGCACGGCACTATTTATATAATTAATGAAGGGCACTGCACCTCTGGCCGTGGGCTGTGCGCACCATTTGGAAGAGTCTCAGGGGCTCCGGCCGGTGCCCTGTACCATTTGCATAGCCTCAGGGACATGGCTGGGGCCCGCGCACCATTTGCAGAGCCTCAGGGGCCCCAGCCGTGGACCCCGCAGTGCCCGCACCATTTGCAAGACCCTCAGGGGCCCCGGCCGGGGCCCGCACAATTTCTTAAGAGCCTCACGGGGCCCGCGCACCACCACCATTGTAACGAGCCCAGCCAGGGGCCCCGGCTGGGGCTCCCGTACCATTTGCAGAGCCTCAGGGGCCCCGGCCGGGTCCCGCGCACCAATCAGTTAAGAGCCTCAGCGGGGGCACAGGGCAGTGCGCACAGCGCACCATTAAAATCCATGATGAAGATGATGTATTGTGAGGGGGCCGGGGCGGGGCCCCTGGAGCGCAGGGGCCCCCCCGCAACGCAGGGGCTGCGGGGGCCTGTGTTACGCCCCTGAGGGGTGAGAATGTCAAGAATGGGGATGTAGTGGGCATTGAGCCAGGATTCTGTGAGGAAGGCGATGTCAATTTCTTTAGCGAGAAGAGCTTCAGCAATGTCAGCAGCGTGTTGCACTGCTGATCTGCAGTTTAGGAGCATGCAAGAGAGAGGACAGGGAGCCTCGATGATGGGGGGAGTTAGGTGGATAGAGGTGTATTGAGCAGGGGGTCTAGGCGAGTGGACAGTATTCGCGATTCTGTTAGTGCTGATAATAACAGGGATGTGGACAGGGGCTGACTTCTGGTCCAGCGCGAGGTGGGGGTCATAGAGTTTAATAGGTTTCGGTACCGAAAAGAGTTGGCTATCCCTGTTGGGACTGAGAGCCTGGCTGAATGATGGGCTGGAGGGACGAGGGGTGCTCTGTGGGGCCAATTGAGATGTATTGAGTGAAGTAGGAGCATAACACCTCGGGGGGAGGGAGCATGGTGGCTTGGCCTTGTTGAGAAGGTCTTGTTGTAGGTGAAGAAAATCAGCAGCAAGGGAGGTAATTTTCGGCTCCATTCTGTTCAGTTGCTGTGCTGTAGAGCTGAGGAAGTTTAAGGTTTTAGGCAGGGGTCGAGGATGACTGGGGTCAATGGAGGGAGGTTGAGAAGGGGTGCGGGGTTGGATGGAGGTCATGGGATTAGGAGAGGGGGGAAGTTGTATGCGGGGAGTTCCTATTCGAGGACTTCAGTGTAGGAGAGGTGAGACTGGTGTCCAAGTGAGGAGGAAGCGAAATTCTGTGACGGACATCAGGGTTCCGGACATTGTCAGCGAGATTGGCGGGGAGGCAGGTTGTGAATGTGGGAGTGCGATATCGGAGGGGGGTAGAATGCAGTGGTAGGAGGGGGGAGAGAGACCCCATTTGCGTACTCCACAGCATCCACATTTGAAAAAGCCTTTGGACCATTCAGTAAACCAAGTGTCATTCTTTATTCCACGTGGAACTGTGGGACTAAGTCTGTTTTTGAGGTTCCTGCCACGTCGGTACGTGATTTGAGGTCTAGTTGTGATGGCATCTTTTAAGGATCTGTCTGCCAGTAGAACACCCCAATGTTTGTTGATGCTTTTTTGAACAAATAAGCTCATTTGGTTGTAGTCCATTATCAGCCTGACTGGTTGGTTGGTTGCCATTTGACGCTTAGTGCTGGTGAGTGTCTCTTCTCTCTTGATTTTCTTGATTCTAGTTTTTGCCTGGTGTAAAACTTGCCATTTGTATCCTCTCTACAAAAAATGTCCAATCATGTCACTGATGCAGTTCTCAACTTCACTTTCTTCACTGCAATTTCTCCTTGCACGTACGAATTCACCATATGGGATGTTGTAGGTCAGGCCCGGGTTGGAAGTATCACCGGTCCCGGTGAGTCCACCTTTCTACCTGAGTTGGATAGTACTTTATTTACTGGCTGCGGTACATTCTGCTCACATTGTTAGACAGGTCCTGATTTTTCGAACCTTATTTACCCCTTTTGTTCAGATACTGCCACACTTTTACATTTATTCAGGTATTTTCATTTCCTTTTATTCATGACAAACAGGCCACGTTGCTGTATTCTTTTTTACTTTTCTTTTCCTTTTTTCCGTTTTGTTTTCTCCCGCTATTTTGGTGCAGTGTTTCTTGTTTCTAGGTTGTGAATTTTTTTGAGTACTTGTAATATTGATATCAGATCATCCAACAATGCACGCTTGTGGATCATGTTTTCTTACAGGACCCACCTGTCTCAACTACTACAAAGACATTTTCATGTGCTACCTGTACCTCTATATTTCTGTTTGCTCTCTCTTTTGTCTCCATTTTCTCCACAGGTCAATGGGATGAATATACTTACCTTCTTCACAATATGTATAGATTCTATTACTTTTGGTTACATGATTAACGTTATGTTGGAACAATATGGTTTTTTCTCTGTTCGTACTGTTTACTTTAACACTCACTCACCTCAAATCACTCACCATTCTTAAAAAACAATTTGTTATAAAAACCTTAGATATAGCGGTATTCCTGTATTAAGGCTTCTTGTGTGTTACTCCAATTTTCCATTTTTTTCAAGCGCAAGACCTTTGGCTGCTCTCCCCCCCCACGCTTGCTTAATGTATGATCTTTTTACTGTTCCTTTTATCTCCTTCTTTGTTGATGTACATTCTTATCCACATACACTCGGTTTTTATCTGTCTAAGAGTTTGGAGTCACTGCCTATGTCCTTCGCACCAAATTCTTTCCACTCACATAAGGTGTCATTTCCATTCACCTACGTCCACTCTTGATGATTTTTTAACTATTGTACTATTTACTGTACCATCTCTCCTTTTTGTATCACCCCCAACCCTGAAGAGTCGTGGGTAATTACCCGTTTAAGACGAAACACGTGTCGGCTGGTTTCATGTTCTTGGTATCTCCACTGAAAGGCGAACCACATTCATTTATACAAATTATAAAGAACTATTATAAACAACCTTTGTTATTCGATCTTATTTCCTTATGCATATCTCTTTAATATTTACTTGCGCCCTTTACTCCTGTTAATCTAGACCCATGGAATCGACCTAATTAACTACGCAGAAGACACCCAACTGGTGTTCTCCCTCGAAGGAAAACAGGCGAATCCATGGACAAAGTTCAAGAGTGTATGCTCTAGACAGTAGGCTGGCTTAAGCAGAACTCTCTGCAATTTAACTGCGGAAAAACAGAGGTTTTGTTTTGCCCGCCTACTAGCATGCAGCAGTACCCTAGGCTGGAGTTTAAGCTTACCCCAGAGGAGAATCCTCTAGTCCCTGCTAAAATGGTGCGTAATTTGGGGGTATTAGTGGACGGTGGTCTCCAAATGAAGTCTCAAGCAAATAAAACGGCCAAGGCTTGTTTCTCCTTGCTACGGGTGCTTCGCCAGATCCTTCCATTTCTGCTTAAGGATTCCCGCGCGCTTGTGGTGAGAAGCGTAATTCTTAGTAGTCTTGACTACTGCAATGCCCTGTATTTGGGTGCTCCGCAATACATCCACGACCACTGACCAGTGCTCTGAGAGATCTACACTGGCTGCCTGTGAAAGAGAGAGTGTGTTTCAAATCTCTCTGCATTGTGTATAGAGCAGCGCACGCTTGGGCCCCATTCTACTACAGGAAAGATTTACGTGGCATAAACCAAAAAGACAGCTACGTTCTTCCAATGCGAGCCTAATAAGAACGACCAGATTCAAGAAAACCAGGATGGGGGGCAGAGCCTTTGGTGTGGCAGCCACACGTCTCTGGAATGACCTGCCCCAGCCGATTAGACAAGCCCACTCATTGTTATGTTTCAGAAAGAGTCTGAAAACCTGGCTGTTCCCAAGGGCGGGAAAGTAGATCCTCCTCTCCAGCTCAGGCTGATCTTCGTGCTGATCAGTATGCAGTCTAAGCGCCAGGATCCCCGCAGAATATTGAGTTTTTTATATGGAATGGACAGAATATCGAATTGCAAAATATAGTGGTGAAGAATATCAAAATTCAGGTAAGAAATATCGATGTCATAATATCGAAGTTAGTAATATCGACAGTCATAATATAGTAGTTAAAAATATCGATTTTTTATAGTGTTTTAAGTGTTAGTATATGTGTTAAAAGTATGTAATACTTTTGTAATGTATGTTTGAAATTTTTTAAAATAATTAATTCTTTTAAAGTAATGAATTATAGGTTATTTAATTTTTGCGTAATTTAATTCCATAGCAGGTTGTTGGTGTATAGGGGAATAGGGCAGGCAGTAATTTAATTATAGTAAATTAAATAAATATTTTTAGGAAGGGCGGAAAAGTAGATCCTCCTCTCCAGCTCAGGCTGATCTTGGTGCTGATCAGTATGTAGTCTAAGCGCCAGGATACCCGCAGAATATTGAGTTTTTTATATGGAATGGACAGAATATCGAATTGCATAATATAGTGGTGAAGAATATCAAAATTCAGGTAAGAAATATCGATGTCATAATATCGAAGTTAGTAATATCGACAGTCATAATATAGTAGTTAAAAATGTCGATTTTTTATAGTGTTTTAAGTGTTAGTATATGTGTTAAAAGTATGTAATACTTTTGTAATGTATGTTTGAATTTTTTTTAAATAATTAATTCTTTTAAAGTAATGAATTATAAGTTATTTAATTTTTGCGTAATTTAATTCCATAGCAGGTTGTTGGTGTATAGGGGAATAGGCCAGGCAGTAATTTAATTATAGTAAATTAAATAAATATTTTTAGGAATTATTAAATTATTTTCAATTTAAATTTGTGTTTTAGTTCTGTAGCGGGTTGTGTTTATAGGGGAATAGGGTGGGAAGTAATTTAATTGTAAGTAAGTAATTATTTATTTTTATTTATTGGTATTGATAGTTAACTTATTGTTAATTAATTATTAATTGGTAATTAATTTTATTATTTGATAATTAATTATAATAATTGAATAATTGATAATTATATAATTTTATTTTATTATTCAAAGCGGGTTGTGTGTTTATAGGGGAATAGTGTGGGAAGTAATTTAATTGTAATTAAGTAATTATTGAAATTATTTTTGTGTATTGATAATTAGTGTACTGTAAATCATTTATTAAATGGTAAAAAAATAATTATGAATAGGTAATTAATTGTTAATATATAGGGGTCAATTCCGATTCGGGAAAGGAATACGTACGACGATTCGTATTCGTAGCCGTTTCCGTACGAACCGTACAAATCTGTCCGAATCGCGTATTAAGATCCGTAGTTAAAAAATACGTCTGAATCATTGCAAACTGTACAAAAAACGAGGTCAAATCCGTACGACATAGAGTCGCACAGTGAACTAAACGATTCGTACACATGCCGTACGACCCGCCAAGTACGATCCGGACCGGGGACCGAGAAAGCGATTCATACGGAAAGCGCCGAATGAGCAATTCGTACGGAGAACCACACATTCACATACGCACCGTACCCCTGCGATCATGGGGGTACGCACCGTAGCCCTATGCTCTGCACCCCTACGCACCGTACACCTACACACCGTACACCTACGGTCCCTACACCCATGCACCGTACCCCGATGTACCATACCCAGATGTACAGTACCCCTCTGCTCCGCACCCCGACGCACCGTAGCAGTTTGCACCGTACCCCTGCGATCATGGGGTGCACTCGCATACCCGGGGGGGTCCGTTTCGCACGCGGTTCAAGTCGAAATGTGCTTTTATGGATGTTTTAAAGTCCCGTAGAAAAAGAGTTGTACGGAGTGTCGTCCTGACGAATCGTACTTGCTGGTTCGTAAAAAACTGCTTTGATCCGTACGAACGTCTCGTACTGCGTGTCGCGAATGCAATTTGTACGGATTCTTAAGTCATATGGTCTTTCGGACGATGCGTACGGAGATATTCATTGGGTTCGGATCGTACTTGCTCGTACGTACGCGGACGTTGAATGTGTACGATTCATACGGGAAAAACGCTCCGTACGGCAATTCGTAGGGGATTTTACCGAATAGGAATCGGCCACATAATATGTATTAGTCTTTATAATTGATGGATTATTAAATATTTTGTCTTGATAATTAATTGTAATACATTTTTTATTGGTAGTGATAATTACTTTATTTTTATTTAAATATTAAATCATTATTTCCCTACTGTTGCACTCACTGAAGTGGGAAAAGTAATTTTTATCCCTACGCTATCCAATACTTTTTCTACCGTTGCACTATCTGTATTGGGAATAGTCATTTTTACCCCTACGCTATCAAAAACTTTCCCTACTGTTGCACTCTCTGGAGTTGGAATAGTAATTTTTACCCTTCCGCTATCCAACACTTTCTCTGTTGTTACATTTGGTGGACTGGTAATAGTAAATTATTCCTACCCGCTATCCAACACTTTCCCTACTGTTGCACTCACTAGAGTGGGAATAGTAATTTTTACCCCTATGCTATACAACACTTTTCCTACTGTTGCGCTCAGTAGAGTGGGAATAGTAATTTTAACCCTCCCACTATCCACCGCTTTCCCTACTGCTGCACTCACTGGAGTGCGGAATAGTAATGTTTACACCCTACGCTATCCAACGCTTTCTCTACTGTTGCACTCACTGGAGTGGGAATAGAAATTTTTAGCCTCCTGCTATCCAACGCTTTCCCTACTGTTGCACTCACTGGAGTGGAAATAGTAACTTTTACCCCTACGCTATCCAACGCTTTCCCTACTGTTGCAGTCACTAGAGTGGGAATAGTAATTTTTACCCTGCTGCTATCCAACGCTTTCCCTACTGTTGCACTCACTGGAGTGGGAATAGTACATTTTACCCTCCTGCTATCCTACTCTAAAAATATTAAATATGTTTTAATATTATAAAGTTAATATATATATATATATATATATATATATATATATATATATATATATATATATATATATATATATATAAATTAAAAAATAAAAATGCATGTTTATTTTTGTTTATTAGATTAAATATTTATTAATTTAAAGGTTTTTATAACTAGTATGTTTTACTTAATTATATTTATTATTTTATTAATTTTACATTACTTTTAAGACATTTAAAAAATGCGATATTTAAACAAACTATTATTTACAACTATATTTTGGATTCAATATTTTTGTACTTACCTGTTTGTAGATAGGAATTTGATATTCTGGTAGTCGATATTTAGCTCCTCGATATTCTGACAGTGATTGTCTCTCATGTTGGCTGTTCCCAGTATTTGAAACTTAATAGGTTGCTGACCTCCTTCATACATATTTTTGTCTAAAATGGAGTAGTATGGATTGGTTTCTTTTCTTTCCTGTGTCACTAGTGGTCCTGCCTATCTTATTCCACCATCGTTGGAGAGAGCATGGATATGATTGTACTACCCCTGAATCGATAGAGCAAGTATCCCTTCTGCCCCATTGCAATTCTAGATATCTTAAGAGATGGTTCGCTCTGATCTGTAAAAACCCACTTGTTGATTATTCCCAAATAATAATTCTGCACATTTAGGCAGGGAGATTCCGCCATCATAAACCCATTAAAGAGGATCTGTAGTGAGATTCTCAACGTCTCACCCTCCCATAAGACATCCTGTAAAATGTGAAGTGCGTTTTTAAAAAAAAAAGAGTCTGGGATGAATAAGGGTACTTTCCAAAATATAAAGAAATCGAGAGCATTAGATCGTGTTATAACACTACCTTACCCAGCAGAGACAGTGGGGGAGTTCACCCACTGGCAGTCTCCGCCCAGAACGATTAAGTAGCTGTTCCTACCTTAGCTAAAAAAACTATTTTTAGTTCTTATTGCAGACATCCTCATATATTTGAAGCCTTCTGCACTTATGTTAAGTGGGGAAGTAGTGTTGGTTCTGGGCTGCCACTGGCATGCAGGGTCGAGTATTCAAATTTTTTCCCAGTTAATTCAAAATCCCAAGAACCAGCTGAACACCTCAAATATTATTGAAGATCGATTTATTGTTTTGTAAGGGCTTGTAATATGCAACAAAATATTACCTCCGTTCAACCTGATTCTGTCTTTTCCACACCAGGCACCATCTCACTCCACTAATTCTGCATCTTTTCGTATCCCACATGGAAGTGCCTTGGGCATCACAGCACAAGGAATTGGTGATGCGGGTAAAAGCTGTCTGGTGCCTCTCTTCTCTAAGAGATGAGACAACCTTCAGTTTAACCTAACCCTAGCATTGCTGACCTACAAAACAGCTTAATTCAGGCCCCTTACCTTGAGCCCAATCCATTTTTCTCAAGCACCCGTAACTTTAAAGACAATTCCACAGAATGAAATGACAAAATTAACAGTGTTTGTTTCGCCATTTTGTCATAGAAGCACAGTTAGGTAACTTTCTAATATTCATGAAGGGGGCTGATTTTGCATAAAGCTGGATGTCGGAGTGCATTATGAATCCCCCTATACCTGTCAGTGGGTTTTTAATATCGCTGCTGGAACGGTCTTCTCGACATTAGGATATGAGTTTGGTCCATATTAATTACATTTGTCAATCAGAGTGCCCTTTGACCTGCCTGCAAGAACACATATTGACAGACTGCTTGTTCTTATTTCTTGGCCAGTGCCTAAGATCCTCTCAATGAGGTACGATTGAATGCACAACTTCACATCGCCATCCAATCCCTTTATAACCCAGACAGTGGATACATCTGGCTTCCACAACATCACCTGAAGGTGCAGGACCACTTTATATGACCACCATATACTGCACAGTATATTGCCTTTCTCAAAAAAGAAGTCATAACACTTTTGCAGAGTGTCTTTACCTAATATTGCACAACTGCTCACCAACCTAAAACTTTCCCCCCAAAAAATTATTAATCACATAGGCGAAACCTAATGCACGTCCCAATGCTTGTTGTAGTTTATTGTGGGTGTCCCGCTGCCCATCTGGGACCTCCAGATACTTTTTTTTTTGTTGGGGCCTGCGGGGGAGCCCCAGGGCCCTCACAACCCCATCAGCTCTCATGCCAGCACCCATCATGGGTGCCTGCAGGAGCTATTAATTTTTTTAACATTATTTATTTATTGGGCCTCTGTCTCTTTGAGCATTTACAAGCCGTAGGAACCCCATCCCCTAGGACCATATTTATGTTTAAGGGTGGGGGTGCGTAGCCTTTACAGGCCCCAGCAACCTTATCCCCATTTGAGCTCAAGGCACCCATTCCAAGCCTTTACAAGCCCTTGGGACCCCTTCCCCAGGGCCACATTTTATTTTTAAGGTGAGAGGTCGCCTGCCTCCCCATCCTGAGTCTTTACAGGCTCAAGGGACTGCATCTCTGGAACCTAGAGACATGGGCTGCTGAAAATAGTTTAATATATAGGACCCAATACAGTGTCAGAGCTGGCCATGGTACAGTTGATGAGGGTCTGAACTTAGCGCTAATTGTCAACAAGTATACAAAGCCCATGAAGAGCTCAATACATCTGACCTTCACTGACCTGTTGAGCCCTTTTGACACTGTAAATCAGGAGAAATTATGATGGATGATGGGTGACATTGTGACACCACTGCATTTTGGAACTAGGATGGTGAGGTCACGTAGATCCTACTTGGTTAAATATTTCAGGCTCCACCCCCCTCCTTACAACTGCCTCCTGTGGCAAACATAGGCAGCGGCGTGCCCCCCTTGACCAATGCGGAAGCCCTAGTGGGCTGGCATGAGTATCGTGCTCGGTGTAGCTGTCTTTATACAGTGGGACTCATGACCCCAGAACTTAAATAAATGGCTAGCCTGCACCCGCCACAAGACATTAGCGACGAGGTAGGGCGCTCCTCTCAGCTCAACCCCTCTCAGCTCAAACCCTCACGGTGCAGTTCCTCACCTCCTCACCTCTCCCCGTTGACACCCAGAATAGGAAGCTCGACGCGTCATGCCCGGCAAGTCCGCTGGCCGCACACTTCAGTCCCGTTCACCCCACTGCAGCGACTGAGAGTCGCGCCTCAGCAGAATGTGCCATCGTCCCACAGCAGCGAATTACAAATAAAAGGTACAGCAGCATTGTCCACGCGTGCACCTGGGCCCCGTGCTTCCGCTGAACCTCGCACCTCTCCTGCTGCGGGCCTGCCAAGCGAAGATCCCCGGCGAGAACATGCATGCTCACGGCCTCATATCCCTGCAGCTCTACCTGCGCATGCATGTTCTGCCCCCTGCCGAACGATCTGACAACGATCGCTGAAGCTCTGCCTGGAACGGCACGCACGAGGCAAGGCATCCACTCAGCGGCACTAACGGCTCCACATGCAAGGAGGACAGTGGGGACAGAAAATTGTTACAGCATTGCTGAGCAGGCCCAGGGGAGGAAAAGGCATTAACACCCAAAAAACGCAAAATTGAATACAACAAAGGCATTAACACCCAAGGGAAAAAAAGGAATACAACAAAAACATTAGCACACAACATCAGCATCTCGGAGACAACATAGCAGGAAGTCACAACAACTGGCTCGAAAGATATCCACAACCATGATGGATCAAGAAGACTCATCCACAGAATCAATCAATCAATCAATCAGTCATTTGTATAGGGCACTACATACCCACGAGGGTCTCAAGGCATGGGGGGGGGGGGGGGGGGCGTTACTGATCGAACAGCCAGGTCTTGAGTATCCTCCTGAAGGTCGGCAGGTCTTGGGTCTGTCGTACGCTCATTGGGAAGGTGTTTCATGTCGTGGCGGCGAGGTGGGAGAAGGATCTCCCTCCTCCTGTTGACGGGGAGCCAGTGCTGGTTTCTCAGGTGGGGTGTGATGTGGCCGTGGCGTGGTATGTCGAGGATCAGTCGTGCCGAGGCGTTTTGGATGCGTTTTCGTTGTTTGATGAGCTTGGTCGCGGCTCCCGCGTAGACTGCGTTTCCGTAGTCGAGTCTGCTGCTGAGGAGGGCCTGGGTGACTGTCTTTCTTGTATCTGTCGGGATCCATCTGTAGATCTTGCGGAGCATGCGGAGGGTGTTGAAGCAGGAGGAGGAGACGGTGTTGACTTGCTTGGTCATTGAGATCGTTGAGTCGACGATGATTCCCAGGTTGCGTGTGTGGTCGGTGGGTGCTGGGGCTGCCCCCAGTGCCGTCAGCCACCAGGAGTTGTCCCAGGCTGAAGGGTTGGAGCCAAGGATGAGGACCTCCGTCTTGTCCGAGTTCCGCTTCGGACGGCTGGTCTTCATCCAGGTGGCTGATAAAGCTACACATCGACAAGGCAGTGAAACCAGTTGCCTTGCAACACCGACGCATAACCTTCCATCTCAGATGACTCGTCGAGCAAGAACTCCACAATCTTGAACAACAAGGGGTCATAAAAAAAGTCACTGGGCCAGTGCCATTGGTCTCCCACATGGTGATAGCAGAGAAGCCGAAGCAGCCAGGAAAGATCAGGCTATGCATCGCTATGCACCTACCCAACCAAGCGATCAAGCAGGAAAGGCACTTGACCCCAACAGTCAACGACATCCTGGCTGATCTAAACGGGTTCCGCAGGTTCTCCAAGCTGGACCTCAACGCCGGATACCACCAGTTGAGGCTAGCAAAGGAGAGCCGATACATCACAACCTTCTCAATCCATATAGGACTATGCCGCTACAAGAGCCTGAGCTTTGCCATTTTGTCAGCGGCAGAGATATTTCATACTGCCGTCTGGAAAGTGTTATCTGGACTCCAAGGAGTACTATGGGCCCCATTAGGATGGCGGGTCTATCGCCTCCGCCAGGCCGGCGGTAGCCACCACCGGCCGGGTGGGGCGATCCACCCGCCATCAGTGCCGGAATGACCCCCGCCATATTATTATGGCTTGGGGGTCCGCGGCGGACAGAAAGACTGTCGGCTGCTTTTCCGCACAGGTCGCCTTGCGACTGGGCAGAAGAGGGTTCCATATGGTGGAGGTGTCTATCAGACAACGCCAGCCATATTAGAATGGGCTTTTTCCAATGCCTTTCCATGGCGGCATTGCCGCCATGGAAAGGCATGCGTAGTCTGCTTTGGGGGCCCGTTTTGGGCCCCCAGGGACTCCGGGGGGTTTGGGGGTGCACATGGGGGGTATCTATGGTACCCCTCAGCATATCAAAGAACAACATGGCTGGCACCGCGCGGTGCCTATCACCTTGTGCTCTGAAATGCACAACATATTTTTTTACCATTGCGCAGGCGGTACTTTCAGCACTGCCCACCACAATGTTAAAAATACAGGATGCGCCCACCACTGTGGTGGGCGCATCCTACTTTCCTCCACGGGACCCCGCCCTTATGGCGGGGATCCCTTTCTATGATGGGATGGCGAGCGGACAAAGTCCACCAGTCATCGTAATGGGCCCCTTAATGTCAGTGATGACATTTTGATACATTCTGCAACCATAGAGGAACATCACCGCCATCTCTGGGCCCCTCTCCAATGTCAAAACGAACATGGAGTAACGCTTCAGCGGGACAAATGTCTTTTCCTTCAAAAATCAATGAAATTATTCAGCTATGTGTTCAGCCAAGATGGAGTCAGGTTAGATCCCAGGAAGTTGCAGGCCATACAGCAAGCCCCTGCCCTGATGACCGCATCAGAGACCCGGAGCTTCCTCGGAATGGCCACCTACTGCGAGCGGATCATACCGAACCTCATCACAATAGCTGAACCGATGCGCGCCCTGACAAATAAGGATTCCACCTGGAAGTGGGGCAAAGAAGAAGAAGAGGCCTTCCAAAAGATCAAAACCACCATTTCGTACTTCGACACCACACGGATGACCGAGCACCTGGTGGATGCCAGCCACGTTAGGTTTGGAGCGCTCTTAACGTAAGAGACAGAGCCAGGGAAATGGGCTCCACTCGTGTTTGCCAATGGAAGCCCGCTATTCACACATTGAAAGGGAGGCAGTAAATATTAGGTGGGCCTACAGACACTTCAACTTGCATGTCAGTGGGCACCCCTTCAGAATTGTGACTGACCACCAGCCACTGGTCCCGCTGTTCAGGGGCACCGCCCCATACCCCCACCAAATATTGAGCGATGATGGGCAATACAACTACAGCACTATCAGATGGAACTGGTCTATCGTCTGGGGCAAAGAGCCCTGCAGACTTTCTGTTACGACACCCACCAGACATGGCAGAAGAAGGTTCTGATCAAGAATGGCAAACAGAAGATTACATCAACATGCTGCGAGCTCTCATCATAGACGAGATCAAGGCAGAGACCAGCACGGACGCCGTGCTGATGAATGTGATGAACTCCCTACAAAAAGGCTCCTGGGAAGACTTTCTTTGCGGCACCAACTGATGGAACGAGTCAGACTGAGACCAGCTAGGAAAGCTCTGGATGGAACGAGACAAGCTGGGCGCCGCTGCAGATGATGTAGTACTAAGGGGCTCCCGGATCGTCATTCCTGCAAGTCTCCAAGAACGAGCCATGATGCTGGCTCACAAAGGACATCAGGGGACCATAAGGATGAAGTCACGGATGGGGGAAAATGTATGGTTCCCTGGGAATGAAGCAGCCCTAGACACACTTATGAGGAACTGCAGACCCAGCCACCTCACCAGCAGCCAAAAACTTCTTGCACTCGTAATAACGGAAGACCCTGCCAGGATCACGGGTGAGTCTGGACTTTGAGATTTTTACGGACAGACAAGTGATCACCATGCTGATCAACAGCTACACAAAATACCCTATAGTCGAAGTGATCACGTCCACATCCTTCGCCCACCTACAACCTGTCCTGGAGAAGACATTTGCGCTCTTTGGGCTGCCCCATGAAATCAAGACAGACAATGGACCCCCATTTCAAGGAGGTGAGTTTAAAAATCTGTTAGTGCTGCTCGGAGTCCACCACCATCACATCACCCCACAATGGCCACAGGTAAACGGTGAAGCCAAACGCTTTATGCGAATCCTCAACAATATGCTCTAAATAGCGGTCACTGAGCAGTTCGATCCCGAAGTGGCGCTTTAAAGGTTCCTACGGGAGTATTGCAGCACCCCGCACTGCAAGACACAGAGGTGATCCTGGTCCCTGGTGCTAGCGGGATCCCATCGAGACACAATCCCTGCAGCATACATTTGGGTCTGCGCATAATATGACCCTGCCAACACTCAAGCTCGGCGAGCAGCAAACAATGAGCGGGCCAGTGGGAAACAAAGAGCAAAAGCCTGCGTCATCGCAGCGGGGTGTACTGTCCTACTACGGAACTGTCGCAGTGGTGGGAAGTTCTGCACAGCGTACGAACAAGTGCTGTGGGCTGTGCTGAAGGTCAACTGAACCACCCTCACAGCCCGACGAGGAGAAGAGGCCATCACCAGAAACATATCCTGGTTCAAGAGAGTACAAAGATCTGACGCAGAGATGATGCCTCCCAGACCAGGAGAAACTGCGGTCGAAGGCCTCCCACCGTGTCTGGATGGATTGACGATACCCAGTCCCTGGGGGACTATTGGGTGGCTCTATTGTGTTATTGAAGTGGATGGAGATCAATCTGCGACAGAGTCACCTCCAACCCAGGCCGCAGAGGCTGAACCAGACATCACCACAAAAGCCTTGCCATCTGGCAATCCTATGAGGAGTCAAGGAGACCGCCAACGCATGTACAATCTAAGGCCCAACCCAAGACCAAGCCAAAGACTCACAGACTTTAGGTGTTGATAAATGTAATTTGTTTTGAACACTGACTCGGGATGGGATGTAGCGGGACTCATGACCCCAGCCCATGGCCCAGAAGGGCCTCCACACAATGTATCACTCTCTGGCCAGGCGTGGCGAGAGAACATAAATAAAGGGGCCGAGGTCACTCAGGACTTCCAGCCCAGCTTGTAACAGAGTGTCTGTTTGTTTAATTGTGCTCCCGCAGCTAGGCCGCTCCTGTGGCATCCACCACATGACAGTAGGAATGGCGCCAGACCCTGCAGAGGGCACGGTATGAGCTAGCTATGATGAGAACCTCACAGGGCTGGTGGCCATGGCTCAGTGTTTGCCAGTGGTGACTGCTGACCCCTGCTGCCAGTCTCCCGGTCCCCTTGGGTTAAGGGGGCAAGTCATGTCCGCCACCCCATCAGTAGCCAGGACTGAGTGGCTTGAGAGGGCCATCTGCCTGCTGCCAGTGCACAGTGCTGGAGGGGGCCCCCTGCACCTTGGGGGCCCCCGCACCGCCGAGGCTGCTGGCTCTAATGTTACACCCCTGCATACAGTGGCATGGCCAGTTTCCATTCTACTGCTCTACTGTATCTAACCTCTGTCGGCCTCATCTTGGTGCAGAGTGGAGCAGACATGCGAGCTGGCAAACATATTCATTGCTGGAAGTAGATGTGCGTCATTACTTCGTGACCCAGAGATGCTGCCCCCTTTGGGGGAGTCGGTCTGCTCTGGTTTCATGTTTAAGTGATTTCTCCACCTTTAAATACGAGCGATTCCAGTGTGATATTCGTCGCTTTTAGTTGAAGGCCAGAGGGCTCCTATTGTGGTCATGTCCACTTTTGCTTGTTACTGAGCACAGGAGGTGTGAGGGTGGGGGGTTGCAGGATTTAAAAAATCTGACTAAAGTAGCTGGCCATGGGTCTAGTAGTTGTCTCTAAGGAAAGTGCTTTGTTGGTGTTCACTAGCCAGTGAAACTTACTTTTCAGACCTGTGTTGAATTATTTAGAAATGTTAAGATACTTTGTGAGTGGGGCGTCTGGCCAGGTGACAGTTGTGGCCGGGGACTCTGTGCTTGCACCCGTGCCCTGGAAATAATTGTGTGACTGTGTAGAGGACCACTTTGGATGGTGAAACTGTTGTGACTTGATTGTCGCCTCTCCTTTCTGTCACTTACATCTTCCCTGCTGCTCAACCAGGATGAGTGTTGGAATGTGTGGTGATGTCATGATGTCACGGAATGCATGGTTGCTTGGTTACAAGTGGCGTGCCAGTTTGTGAATGCAGGTTGAAGGCAGGGAGGCTGCTCCTGGTGGGGATACCTTTTAACATCTTACTTACCATCTGTCTTCCTTCTCTTAGTTGGAACTGGATTTAATAAACTACATTCTTAGAACCAACTACTTGGCTACATCTGGACTTTATTTATCATCTTTGGGTGTGTAACTGAGAGAACTGTGCCATAAGTGATCTTACGGGCTTGGAGTGTCCCTCACAGACAAGAATGTAATGTAGACAGCTCATACCCAGAGCTATTTCTTAAGATCTCGCAGCAGGCGCTATACAGATAAGCTATTAAATGGTGCAGGATATGCCGACAGTATTTGATCTGCACCACACCTAAATTCACAACCCTGGTGAGCGCACAGTGTGACCTGGGACATCTGCTAGGCGCTTCTGATGGAAACTGCTGTAGAGTTGCTGTGTCCTGAGTGAGTCAGAGTCTGGCTGCAGTAGCCAATATGTGTGTGCACCTGTGTCCCACTCCCTGGGAGGGACTGTCTTTATGGCATTTGTTCTTGGATAGGCTCTGTGTGGAGCGTCCAGCAAAGGGTCTCAGGAGCATATTACCAAGGCGGCGCTATAAAATTATCGACGCTTTTGCAGCCGTTTTCAGCTGAAAAGCAGTGATAATGTTATTGCCTTACCAGCAAAGACACGCTATGGCGTATTTTGCTGATTTAGGGCCCCTTACAACAACGCCCAGCTTTGCATCTCTAATGAGATGCAAAGTGTGCGTTCCGTGCAACAATAACTGGAGAAACGTCACTGTTGATCTTGGCCCTTTTGGCAGGTTTACCCCTAAAACATTTTGCTTTCATATGTGACTTGGTGTTGGTTGTTTTTGGTTTCTGCGCACTTTAACACTGTGTCCCAGTGTAAAGTGCGTGCGCACTCTGAGTGCATGTTGTGAGGTTGGCCAACCCTCCCATAGGAATGCATTGAGAATGTATGTGTCCATGGTAGTTCCTGATGTGTGGGGAGTGCAGGGTCGAGTTTGGTATGTGCGAACTCGTGAGATTAAATGCTGCGCGATGATGTGCGTGGATTTAATGTGTCTGGTGTGGAAGTGCCACTTCTAGAAGTTGGCATGTCTGTGTAGTAAATGTGAATTGACTGTCTGGCTTGTGATTGGCTGGAGCTGGCTGGTGTGCCTGGCTCTAGGAGTCAGGATGGGTCTGCCCCAGTGGTGAATGGAGAGATCTGCATGTTGATGTAAGGGAAGGGGTGCACCTGGGACCTGAATAGGGCTGGGCCTTCCCTACACAATGCTGGCCCCGCCCCCTGTGGTGTGACTGATGTCCCTAGCCTGGCCTGTGAATGGGGAGAGGGGCTGAGCTCAACAGAGTGCTCCAGAACCAGCTGTGTCTGGTTCTCCCCCACCCTAGAGACAAAGGGATTTGGTGTATAAGAAGGGGCTGTGACCCCCAAGAAAAGTGTTCTTCTGATCCTAACCTGAGGAGGGCCTGCTGCTGCTGTTCGCCAGGAGGATACCGCCACTGGGGACTGCCTCCCTGCCTGGAGGGCCCTGTGAGCTGGTCCCTGGGCCCAGCCTTTGCCCCCTGCCTTCCTAAGGAATTTGTTCCTGAACGTTTGCCCTGTAGCGCCTGGAAGCTCTTCATTGTGTTCTACAGCACCTGGGGAACGCTGTATCTCTACTGCTGGAGAAGCGCTTGACTTTTTGGGCTTAGAAGCGCTGTGTTCTGCCCCCAGGAGGGCAGCTGGTGCCCGCAGCGCGACGCTGCATCGTGGCGTTTCCCCCGTTATTGGGCGTGTTGCGGCGCGGGTGCCCACCCCACACTGCTTATTTGCCCATTTTGATAAATCACGGGTGTCCACCCCGCCTATTTTGTTCTATTGCGGGTGCCTACCCCTCTTCTGTGCTTTGCGTTGCAGCTGGAGCCTACCCCGCATTGCCCAGAGCTGAAGAAGTTCACTGCTCGGGTGCCAGGCGAGACACAGGAAGCCAGGCGGGACTGCCCGGGACTGCCTGCTTGAGGGCGGGGCCACCAGCACAGACAGGAAGCGGACGGGAGCCTACCCCACGCTCCTGTGAAGAGAAGGGAGCAAGCGTGTGACCCAGCGTTGCTCCCGTGCTAAGGGAGAACCCTGCCTGCTGCTGTGCCTGGACCGCTGCCACAAGGAGTCTGGGGAGAGAAGCGGAGGGGGCTCGAGGCACATTGCCGGTGCCTGCCCCCACCACCTACCAACCCCGTGCAGCCCCCACCACCGCGAGATGAGAGGAGTCTGACAGACCCAGTGAGTGGGGCCCCTGTGTTCCTTTGTGAAGAGGGGGGAGTCGGGGCACATTGCCGGTGCCCGCCCCCCCAGTGGTGCTAGCTTCATTTTGGGGGCCTTCCAGAGGGTAGAGCGGCCCCAGTTGGCAGCGGGACGCTCCCCTAGTGTGGCAGCATTTTCGCTTAATAGGCCAGAGCACACGAGGCTCCAACATGTGGGGGCATGTTTGTGTTTCGAGCCTGCAGGGCTCCAACGTTGATCTGACGGCACAGTTGTTTCAGAGCCCACGAGGCTCCCACGTTCTTTTGGGGGCACTGTTGTTTATTAGAGCCTAGATGAGAGCCAGGAGGCACTGTGGTGCCAGGCTCAGTTTCCAAGCTGCCCAGCACTTAGTGGGCAGCTGCATCGTTTAGGCTCCAAAACCCTTGCACCTTCTACTTTGGCTGCCTGCGCAGCCAGCCCAGACATTCTGGACATTGGGCCTGTGAGCCCCTGAGAGGCCAAATTGGCCTGGGGTCAGTTATGTGATTTTTGGCGCAAATGTGATTACTTACTTAATGTGAGCTATGCATAATATGCAATGCCTTTTTGCCTATACCTCTAAATGTGTTTTCATGCCTAGGAGGTTGTTTTACCTAGTATAGTTATGCTAGTGAGTTCATGGTTCCCTGCGTGATATATGCCTAAGGTGGTTAGGATTGCGTAGTGTGTACCTACCTGTTACCAGTGGTTACTGGTTGTGTTCTGCAAGTATTATTTTGTGCTACAATTATCCTTTGTTCTAAGTGCTATTTCTACAAAGTGCTAATTCTACTAAGTGCTATTCCTGACAGTGGTCTACGTGGCCCTGTCCGGTGTACATAATCCCAGGTGTGTAATTATGTGATTATGATCTAATGTGTTTATGGTAATACAAAGGCTATTTTTATATATAACCTTGTGTGGAGTTCCTTTTGTGGGGGGGCCTGGGATGTTGTTACTGGTGGTTGTGTGCGCAAATGCTTTAAACATTGCATCCAGGATTAGCCTTACTGCTCGTGCCACGCAACCTAGAGGGTGAGCAGGGGTTATTCTTGGCGTGTAACTCCCTTGCCCTGACTAGAGTGGTGGTTTCTGCCTGGCTTTGGTGAAAGCCTTAGCCAACCAGAAATCCCATTTCTAACAGTCACTAACCGACATTTCTCCAATTATCAAGTTGCACGGAAACAAGCAGAGCAATCGGAAAAGTAGCCCTAACCAAAGTTAACGCTACTTTCCTAACGCCTGCTTGTAACCTGACTTAGACATGTAATCCAATGGGATGTGGAAAACATGGCTAAGATCACCCTGCCCTATCAGCAAGGTTTCACTGGTTGCAATGTGATTATCACTGGATTTCCAGCAATAATCACACTGTTTTCCAGCTTACGCATGGATTCCTATTGCTTGGGAGTTAAGCGTTGCAGATAGCACCCTATCTCTGCGATAGAATCCAGGGTTAGCCTGCGATAATTATCCTAGCGCTAAAAGCGCAGAGCGATAATTATCACAACACCTTGCTAATATGCCACTCAGTTTGCTCACATGCTGGGTGGATTTTCAGAAATATAATGTGAACCGCTAAAAAACAGCACTTTATTAACATAGCGTGGACGCCAGACACGCCCCAGCGCTTTATTTTTGTCTTCTTTTCGCTGTGTAGTTAACTGCAGAGCAAACTTCTGTTTAAACCCAGTTGAAGGTTGCAGGGAGCGTGGGGTGGGGTATGATCGACAGCTTCACATCCAAGCCCTGGGCACTGTTGTGGTGTCTTGGTCGACATTCCTTCGCTGCACAGGAATGTAGTCCCGGTATTGTGGCATTCCTTGGTAACGTTCACAGGTTCCATTGGTGAGCAGTTGCTTTTTTTGTTCCATTTCTGTGATGGAATGTGTAGATGAGCCGGGTGGCGTGCAGCCGTGCAATCAGCAGTGGGCGATGCATTAGATCAGAACTTTTTCGTAAAAAACCCACTACTGGGAGGCGGCACCACATGTGGTAACTTGGGGCAGTTCTTGCAATTTAGCATAAGAATTGCTATAAAGGAAAGGGCGCTAAGGTATGAGCATGGTTCTGTCTCTGGCAGTGTGGTGCAGAGGCCAGGTGGTTGCCTGAGGGGTCTCTTGCAGATCACATTTTTGTTTTCCCCCTGGTATCGTCCACCTACTATGATTCGCCTTGCAGCTGGAATGTGCTGGGTACTGCCAATCCCACAAACATGCCCTCTGTCTTTCACAGTGCCAGCACTTCACCACCTGTGATGGAGACAGAAAGGTTATTCAGTTGTCCCAACATGTGTCAATTTATTATGCTGACCCACACCTACAAAGCCCTATACAACCAAGGACCAGCATACACCAACCACCGCCTGAACTTCCACCAACCCCCCAGACACCTGCGCTCTGCTTCTCCCTCCCTCGCTCACACTCTGAAGCAACAGTGGAGGTCGCTCCTTCTCCTACCTATCTGCCTCTCCCTCCCTCGCTCACACTCTGAAGCAACAGTGGAGGTCGCTCCTTATCCTACCTCACTGCCCCTCTCTCCCTCACTCACACTCCAAAGCTACAGTGGAGGTCGCTCCTTCTCCTACCTCGCTGCCTCTCTCTACCTTGCTCACACTCTGAAGCAACAGTGGAGGTCGCTCCTTATCCTACCTCGCTGCCTCTCTCTCCCTCACTCACACTCTGAAGCAACAGTGGAGGTCGCTCATTATCCTACCTTGCTGCCTCTCTCTCCCTCGCTCACACTCTGAAGCAACAGTGGAGATCTCTCCTTATCCTACCTCGCTGCCTCTCTCTCCCTCGCTCACACTCTGAAGCAACAGTGGAGGTCACTCCTTATCCTACCTCGCTGCCTCTCTCTCCCTCGCTCACACTCTGAAGCAACAGTCGAGGTCGCTCCTTATCCTACCTTGCTTCCTCTCTCTCCCTCGCTCACACTCCAAAGCAACGGTGGAGGTCGCTCCTTCTTCTACCTCACTACCTCTCCCTCCCTCACTCACACTCTGAAGCAACAGCGGAGGTCGCTCCTTCTCCTACCTCACAGGCTCTCCCTCCAACTCACACTCTGAAGCAACAGTGGAGGTCCCTCCTTCTCCTACCTCCCTGCCTCTCTCTCCCCTGCTCACACTCCGTAGCAACACTGTAGGTCGCTCCTTCTCCTACCTCGCTGCCCCTCTCTCTCCTGGTCACACTCCAAAGCAACAGCGGAGGTCACTCCTTCTCCTACCTCTCTCCCACTCACACTCCGAAGCAACTGGGGAGGTCACTCCTTCTCCTACCTTGCTGCCTCTCCCTCCCTCGCTCACACTCTGAAGCAACAGTGGAGGTCACTCCTTCTCCTACCTCGCTGCCTTTCTCTCCCCCGCACACGCTCCATAGCAACAGTGCAGGTCGCTCCTTCTCCTACCTCACTGCCTCTCTCTGCTCCTCTCTCTCCCACTCACACTCGGAAGCAACAGCGGAGGTCGCTCCTTCTCCTACCCCGCCGCCCCTCCCTGCCACTCTCTCCCTTGCAAAGTGCTGGTCCGACCTGCTCCTTCACCTCTGCATCTCATCCACTGCTTTGGAATTCAGGAAAGGGCTCAAGACCTGGCTGTCCAACTGATCCTTTCTAAGCAGCAGGGCTCTCAGCACCCGGATACCCTCACAGGTGATTAGCCACCCTTTATAAGTCCTGATTGATTGATTGGGAGCTCCAGCTCCATCGTGAAGAGTACTTCGTAATAGAGGGGAATCAGACCTTTCAGTATTAGGGTTTGCTTTGTATCTTTGAAAAATTCTTGTGGGGCGAGCAGTGGTACTTCTACCTCCCCCTCGCACTCTGGCACCAGTTTTCAATCCCACAGAGCATTATGGAGTTCTCCCTCCTGAGATTGCATCTGAGGCCACCCAGCATGTGTTTGTTTTTTCCTTTATTTTATCATTTTATCCTGAAGTGCCCGGTCCATTCAGGTGAGCGCAAATGTGCTCCCCCTGTTGCTGCCTGCATCAGGACCCAAGGTTTAGGGCCCAGGCTAACCTCTTGGGAACGAAACAGCTCTTCCGGACTTTTCTTGGGGTGCTTGGAGGCCCAGAGCTTGGCCGGTGGTTGGAATCCTGGGGCTCTCAAGACTTTGGGGAAGGGACCTCATAAATGCCTCCTCCATTGGTCAAAACTGTATTTTCTCTTTTTGGTGACCCCCGAGCCCTGGCCCACCCTGCAGGGGAAGGCTAGCAACTCTGCAGCAGAGCATCACGTGATGCGGGCCAAAGTTCAAATCCTTTTCCTCCTCATATCTCTGGCCTGTTGGGCCATTTTGGTTGTTTGTGGGTTTAATTTTACATCAAGGCCCGGAGGCCAATATCATGCATACACCTTTATTACCACTCAGGCAGCAGCAACAAAAAAAGTTAGAATTAGAGCACAAACACATTCCAGAACTCTGAACATGTATAATCCCAAAGAACCTGCAGCCATCTTCCTCTTTTGTTGCTGCTCAGGCTTGAGATAAGTCCTTTTTCATAACTGTAATTTTGTAAAAGAGTTGTATTTGTATGATGATTTATAGGATTTAAAAATTATAATTTGATTTAACTGTCTTTTATGGAAGATTTTTGTAAATAACAAGTTAATTGATTTAATTAATTTAATAGGAATTTAATTTTATAATTAAAGTTGTGATTTTTTAATTGAAATGAGATGTAGGTTTAAGCGAGGGTAGAATTTATCTAACAATCATTTAATATTAAATTACTGAAGTGTGGTTTAATTTGTCATAGAATTTAATAGATTTATTAAAGAGAGAGTATTGAGAACTCGCAGGTTCGAATATTTATTTTCTTAGCGTTTGATCTAAATTCGTCTAGTAGATCGTTTTTTTAATAATTAATTAATAAGAAAGGATTTAGTTACTGTCTGTTTGTAGATTGACGGTTGATGTAGACGTGAGGCAGCGTGTGTCGGTTGAGGATCGCGCGAGGTAGCGCGCGTCGGTTGTGGAGCGCGATAAGCAGCACAAGTCTTGTCGTTGCCAGGGAATTAGTATATGACGCGAGACAGGTTCGGAGTGCTTAATTGAACCTGTCCGCGTAACTAAGGTTGGATGTCATAGGCCGCCGTACGTTGCGTACCTACGGCGGCCATTTTGTGTGATTGGGAAACAATAAATGTATTTCTATTGTATCACGGACGGCCATATTTTGGGCTCAGATAAACGATGTCAGTCAGATCGATGTTCCGATTTCTGACAGACATCGGGTAACAGTCAAAAATTAGCTAGCATTCGCGCCAAGAATTTTCAATTCTATTAAGGACACGGAGGCGAGGATTATGCTTCTCTTTCTTTACTGTATTTTTCACAGCAGCCAATAAACATACAGTTTAATGAAAATAAACTACAGAGGCCATGATGCTTAGCCTTAGCCACGCCTCTCTGAACCCTATAAGAGTCCTGGTAACACTCCCAGCGTCCTCTTTCTTTGCACGAACTTGCAGAATAAGTCCAACAATCAAAGTCTATAAAATTTTCCAACAGGGAATAACAGGGAACGTCGTTCCAACTTCATTCTTCAACGGAAGACACTTCATTCTGACTTCTTGTCTTTGCCTAGGAAAAAGGAAATATAACAACCCGTAATTCATGTATAAAACAGTCTTAAACATATCATAACGGGTGGGCAATCATGATCAAACATTTGAACATAGCCGGGTGGGATAATCCTCGCCTCCGTGTCCTTAATAGAATTGAAAATTCTTGGCGCGAATGCTAGCTAATTTTTGATTCTGTTACAGGACCGGAGGCTTCATATTATGCTAGTTTAAAGCTGTATCAAAAAAACAGATGTAATGTCTCCCACCGGCTTATAATAAAACGGCTTGAATGTCGATTCAGACGACCAATCAGCACAATGCATGATATCCTGAATGTTAGCTCCCAATAAATATGACTTCGAACCATGGCACCTCGAACAGAGTGTGCCCCAAACAGTTGAACATCAACTCCAGCTTCCTTCATGATAAACTTAAGCCATCTTGCAATAGTAGCGGAGGACACCGGTTTAAATGGCTTTTGGACAGCAATCAAAAGCTGCGTGACCCCAGTTGGTCTTAAGGAACGAGTACACTCCTCGTACGCTTTCAAGCATTGGACCACACACAATTTGGAATTAGTAGGAAAAGAATTATAATCAACCTGTCTAGAAAGGGTCTTTGTACGACCTGTAATGGTAAAAGAAAGTCCCTCCGGAGTAAATACTCTACCTGTAACGTCCAAGGCGTGAACATCCAACGATCTTCTACAAGCCGACAAGCATAGTAGCATGGCTAATTTCGCCGATAACTGTTTCCTGGAAAGGGAATCGTTAGCGGGCCAACTATCAAGCAGCTTGATGACCAGCGAAACGTCCCATAGCCCCGAGTACTTGGGTTTGGGAGGATTCGCGACACGTATGCCCTTGAGGAGCTTGCATACCAAGGGATACATACCCACCGGTTTACCGTCAATATGGGTGTGCCCCACGGAAATAGCCGATCGGAAGTTGTTCACGGATCTATAGGCCAACCCGCTAGCCGCTTTGTCTGACAAGAAATTTACGATCTGAGTAAGTCCTGCCCCCACGGAATCCAAATCCCATTCCACGCACCAACATAACCAACCTTTCCAGGCTGAAGAATACCTTTTTCTCGTGGAAGGGGCTCAGGCCTGTTTGATAAAGTTGTTAGCCGTTCCTGAAACTCCAGGCAAACTCCATTGTTGCCTGAAAGCCTCCATGCCATCAGTGATATTCGGTGAGACAGGATCAACGGATGCTGTTCCGTAGGGGTCCGAGGAGGAGATTCTCCGACCACGGGAGCATCCTGGGCAGGTCGCAGCACATCCCCAATAACATCGGGAACCAGGGCTGCGATCTCCACAGAGGCGTCACCAGGACCACCTCCGCCTTCTGTTTGGTAATGTGAGAGGCCACACGTGGGATCAGAAGAAAGGGAGGGATTGCATAGTTCATCGCCCGACCAGTTCTGTAAAAACGCATCCGTTGCTTCGGCTGCTGGATCCGGTCTCCAGCTGAAGAACCTGGGAAGCTGGCGGTTCAGCCTGGATGCAAATAAGTCGATCTGATATGGACCCCAAAGGTCCTGAAGCCAGTTCAGTTGAACACTCTGGGAAGCAGCTGCCAATCGCTGTAATTCCGAAGGTGTCTCGAGTTCCAGTCCGCTATCACGTTGGACTGGCCCGGAATATATTCTGCTATAATCGTGATCTGATGACTGAGACAATATGCCAAAAATCCTTGGCTATCTCCACCAACATGGACGGCCTCGTCCCTCCTAACTTGTTTATGTAATGTACCGCCAAGACATTGTCCATCCGGAGGAGGATGCAACAAGAGGTCCGTTGCGGCGAAAGAGTCCTGATGGCGAAGGAGCCCGCGAGGAGCTCCAGGCAATTTATATGGAGTTCTAACTCTTGCGGAGACCACCTTCCTCTAGTGGAAACAGCTCCACAGCGTGCCCCCCAGCCCCAACGGCTGGCGTCGGACTCGATGACTATCTCAGGCAGGGAGCCGAAAATGGCTCTGCCGTTCCACGCTTCCACGTGGCTCAACCGCCAACGCATCTCATCTCTCACCTCCTGAGACAGAGGGACCAGATCTGAGTAAGCCAGACCTCTCTGGAGATGCTGAATCTTGAGTCTCTGCAATGCCCTGTAGTGTAGAGGGCCGGGAAATTTTGCCTAAACAGGCGATGCCAATAAACCCAATACTCTGGCAATCGTCCTGAGTGAGATCATCTGTTTGCTGAGAAGGGATACAATCTCCTTCTTCAGGTCCTTCAACTTGGATCGTGGCAGACTGAGTTGTGCTGACTGTGAGTCGATCACAAACCCTAGGAAATCCATGGTCTGCGATGGGATCAGGGCCGATTTGGCCTGATTGATCACAAACCCCAGAGACTGGAGCAGAGATATTGTCATCTGAAGATGTTGCGATACTAGGTGTGGGCTGTGAGCCATGATCAAGATGTCGTCGAGATAAATTATCATGCGTACGCCCTGCTCCCGCAGGTGCGCGACCACCGGCTTCATTACCTTGGTGAAGCACCAAGGAGCCGAGAAAAGCCCGAAAGGAAGGGCCGAGTACTCGAACCACCGTCTGTTCCACTGAAACTGGATGAAACAGCGATGAGGAGGGTAGATGGGAATCGAAAGGTAGGCGTCTTTGAGAACCAAGTGTGCCATCCAATCGTTCGGTTCTGAGAGATCTGTCAACAGATGGATCCCCTCCATCTTGAAATGGTTGTAGACCAGAAAATAATTGAAGTCTCTTAAATTCAACACTAGCCTGTGACCACCACCCCTTTCCTGTACTAGGAAGATATTGCTGCAAAACCCGTGTGGGTTGTACTCGCACTCGGCTACGGCTTGTTTGCAAAGCAATTCTTCTATCTCTTTGTCTATACAAATCCCCTCTGGTTGGGAAAAATGGAAAACCCTCAGGTGCTATTCCTACCTCGGTGTCTTGGAAAATTCCAGGTGGAACCCCTTAATGGTTTGAAGGACCCAAGCGTCCTGAGTCAGGAGACTCCAAGAATGAAGGAAGTGACTGGTGCGACCCCCCAAAGGTAAATGGAAATAATCTATTGCGCTCACCTGAGGAATGTTGGGCCTGGAAGCCCGCTCTGTTGCCTCCTCCTTGGTATCTGCCTTTGGAGTATGGACGTGGAGTGGGGTAGAATGTGCCACCTCTGGTCGAGTCCCAGTCTCCTCGACCGCATCCAAAGTCACCTCTTGGAGGACCTTGATTGGCGAAACGGCCTGGCGAGCGTCCCTGACCTCGTCCGGCCCTGTTAAAAAGGTGTTGCTGAAGAACACGCTTGATACCTGACTGAGCCTTATCCAGTGAAGTGAAGGTGCCCACGTACTTGGATACATCCTTCACAAAACGGTCACCAAACAGATTGCCCTCAGCAAGGGGCCCAGGTTCCGCAGTAGCAAGTTCCATTAAGTTAGAGTCCATTCGCATCAAGAGGGACTTGCGCCGCTCCGTGCAGACCGCACAATTAGCATTACCTAAAAGGCAAATGGCTTGTTGAGTCTAACCAGCCAGGATATCAGGGTCAATTGGAACATTGGACTCCTTTGCCTGCAAGGCCATCTCCTGGATTTTGGCCAGAGGGCCAACGACGTCCAACATCTTGTCCTGGCATCCTCGCCAGGCTCGATCTAGCCCTTTTTTAGGGTCCTTTGCGAACTTCTTTAGGAAGGTTAGAAGGCTAGGGTCTATTTCCGGAGTCTCCGCCACCTTATGGGCAAGGTCGGGACGAGGGCATTCCGATCTAAGGCAGTTTCTAACCTCTTTATCAAATCCCTTTCTAATATTTTGTTGAAGATACTCAGCCACCGCCGGGGCTGGGACCCAATCTGACAATCTAGGGTGAATAATGTCAGATGGGTTGAAGGTAAAGGGGGTATTAGGAGGAGGTCCTGACGCCGAAGCGACGTCCTTCTTAGTCTTCTTCTTCGGTGGTTGTTCCTCATCCGTATCAGTGGTGTCAAGTCCAGAAGTGGTAGTGGTGTCTGTATCCGCATAATTCTGTTTGCTGGCAGCCTTGCCACCTGTCGGATAGGCATGGTCTTGCCCAGACGCTGACGGGAGGGAAGATAAAGCGCCAGAGTGTGGCCATTGATCAGTAGTGGATGTAGTGGGGTTAGACTTGGGAGCTGGTGGAGTCTTTTTAGTGGACTTGTCCTTTGTAAAGCCATGGCGCTTTGCAAAGTTCTCTTGAGTGCAGCTGCCAATGCTTGTTGCACAGTCGCAGGAACTGCACTTTCAACTGCCTTGCTGACTGAGGCCTGGACCGATGCGTCCAAGGCCTCCACAATCTTGTCCTCCACAGCAGCAGCAGGCTGTTCTTCATAAGTTTCTTCCCCTGCCTCCTCATCAAAGTACACCCACTCTTCCATCTCCAACAACAGTGGGGTAAAAATAAAATATAAACTCAAGGAACCTGTCCAGAGGTAGGCACTAGGGGAGTCAGGGGGTGGGGGGTCAGCCCAATGTACACTGTTCAATAAACGAGAAAACCAGCACTAGACCCCCTCAGCAGTTGCTGTAGTCAATTATTGCAGCCCAGCAGGGCGTAGGAGCCAAGAAACAATGTCTAGGGAGCGTGTGCTCACTCCAATGAGGCAAAAACTGTTATTCCAGCCAGTTAGGCGTCCCTCTCCACCAGCTCAATGAAAATGCGGTGAAAATTGGTGGAGAAATGGCAAAACGACGTGTGCAGCCCAACGCGCGCTCAAATCCTACCAAAAACATAGCCCAATGGGCGCGCGTCACGCTGCACACGTCGGCCGAGGGAAGCCCTTGCGCGACCGCTGGAGACCAGAGGCCGACCGGAGGTGAGAAAAGACCGCAGCGCGGCCGGGTACTGGTGCGCGTAGAAGGCGCTTGCACAGCTAATGAGGAAGGCACAATCGGAGCCGAGCTCTGTCCTCAAGCACAGAAGCGCTGCCTGTCCATGCCGTGTAGCGCAGCCCCTGAAGCGTGGGAGCACCGCGAATTCAATAAGCAAACTGCAGACAAAAGGAAACAATAAGCAATGTACACTGCGCGCTCAGCTATACCAATGGTAAAATAAACGCTGCACTAAAAGCATATCAAAAATCACGAACTTAATCAGTAGAATAAAGCAATAGCATAAGGAGCACTTATCTCTTGCTGTGTGAGCAGCAAAGAAAGCGGACGCTAGGAGTGTTACCAGGACTCTTATAGGGTTCAGAGAGGCGTGGCTAAGGCTAAGCATCATGGCCTCTGTAGTTTATTTTCATTAAACTGTATGTTTATTGGCTGCTGCGAAAAATACAGTAAAGAAAGAGAAGCATAATCTGAAGCCTCCGGTCCTGTAATAGAATTCTGAGTGAGGTCGCATTTGAATATAGGTGAAAAGGTATCGAGTTGATTATAAAAAGAAGGAAGGTTTGTTGTTTTAGAAACTGGTGGTATTATAGTAAGAGGAAATTAGGTTTATTATTTTTAGGAGTTAAATTTGATATTAACCTTGTTAGGTGTAAAGAATAAAGATTAACATGGAAGGTTCTGAGGGAGCTTTTGAGGAGAGAATGAAGGTGTACATGGAGAAAATGTTTGGCGAAATGGCAGCGTCCATAGATAAGAAAATAGAGAGTACATTAGAAAAGAATGTACAGAAAAGACAAAGAGCTTGTGACATAGAGAGTTTTTGGACCACTGAGGAGATGGTGATGGGGGCTGGTAAATCCAGTCAAGTAAAGAAGGGTCAAAAGACAGACCCCCCAGGATATAGCGGCATGGATTAGCAAATTTAGCGGCACAAAAATGGAAATTTAGCGGCACAATAATGGAAATTTAGCAGCAATTTTGCGGCATTTTATTTGGCCATTTTTCCTACACCAAACACAGAAATCTTAGTTTTTTAGTTATTTAACAACATGAAGCTGTGTATGTATACTAATGTAAGCATTCCTCCATAGAAACACTCTTGATTGTAGGTTTAAGTAATTCACATGCGTAAAGATAACAGCCCACTTGTGAACCTGTGGCTATGTTTAATTTGCTTGCCGCCTCTTTTGATTTAAACTTAGGCCACATTATGACATCACTCCACACCTGTTATGTCTTGGCAGCCAAAAGAATGGAACCGGAGGCCACCAAGCCCCATACAGCAGAAGGGGAACGCGTGATGCATGCAAGCCCCCAGTGAGTGTCTGATGCCACTGCAAGCAAGGAAATTGTGCCACTCACCCCCAGTGGTGAACAGACACCACCACATGCCAAAACAAGCATTTGCAAAGCAATTGGTCTCACATTATTAAAGCTTGAGCTATTGGCATTGTTAAATAATGCCACACCAATAGCTAAAACTTTAATAATGCTAGACCGATTGCATTGCAAATGCTTGTTTTATTTACAAGTGTTTTTAGGCAGCCCTCTTCATTAACTGTTCTGTGGCGGGAAAGAAAGAAGTGGTGCAGTGGTCATTGGCCAGAACAACCTACTTCAGAAGGAGGAACAGAGCCTTTGAGTCTCAACTGTTGCCTCAACAACATCCTGTTCTGAGCAAATCACATCATCAAGTCTTATTGGTAAGGTCACTGCAAAACAGGTTTTCATCCAAGTGCTTTCCCCTAGCTGTGTGTACTACCAAGAACAAAGATGCTTGTAACAAACGCCGTCTGCGGACTCGTTTATATTGTAGAAGCCCACGTGTTTCATTTAGTCCGCACTCCCGGTGAAGGCTGGGCTTTATGGCCGGGGCATTTCACTTGTGAGAGGAGCTGTGGAGAACTGCAGCTCTGAAGCGCTTAGAGAGCACGCAGGGGCTTCTCGGAGTCTGTCGCACCAGTGAGGCACAAATCTGGTCAGCTAAAGATGTTCGTTGGGTGCAAGGGATACCAGGCGCTCACCAGACCCATCCAAAAAGCAATAGATTTGTTATAATGAATCCCTCGAGTGTTGCGATCTGGAAGAGCAAGCATTTTTTCCTAAGTGGACTTGGTTTTGATAATAAAGTGCACAACGACAAAGAACGCAGAGTAGTGGTAAGGGGGCGAACAGCACATACTGGGGAGAAGGGAGAAGTAAAGATGAGGGACTACAAAGACGAATGTAATAAAAACAGGAATGGATACAGCAGTTTACTTGCGTGGAGCTACAAAAATGTTGCCGATTTCAGGGAGTGTAAATACACGCAGCAAACAAAGGTATTGACAATTCAAAATGTAAAAGAAAAAAGTCTAGTCGAATGTGTATTTTGTGCTGAATGCACATTCAAGATTTACTGTATAAACAACTCCCGATAACACGATGAACTAATGAAAGCTTCACTGACATGACAGCTATTTAAAAGAAAACCATGGAACACGTCGCACACAGCCCTTAAGAAAACACAACCGTTACGGCTGCAACTCCGGCGCTCCAATGCTGACGGCGGCGGAAAGGATTATGAGCAAATTGCCTCTTCAATGACGAATAACAGACAGATCTTGGACAGGAGGAAGCAGGTATTAGACGGCGGCACGTAGTGACGTGTGCGCGCTCAGCCTATTATCGGGCATTGTTTGTTTTGAAGTCACTTTGGCAAATATCGCGGCGAGAATCACAAATATCGCGGCCATCGCGCTATTCAGCTGATTTCGCGATTTTTTCGTGAATCTAGAAATCGCGAAATGCTGGAGGGTATGAAAAGAGGAGAAGTATGGATATAATTAAGAAAAGGTGAGAACATAAGGTTCTCAGGGAAGACGCTATAAAGGCGAGAAAGAGCGCAAAGAAGGTGCAGAAAGTGCAACACACAGTGGTTGCATGTGACACAAGCTCTAGTGGGGATGTAGAGTTAACATGTAGCTCTAATTTAGAGGACTCAGATGTGGACGAAGCTCCATTAAAAAAGAGAAAACTAGTGGTAAGAGATATAATGGTTGAAGAAAATGAGATTTATGATCCTCATGTTGAGGAGATGTTTGACCCTTTACTAATACAGCATCCTTTATCGCCCAAATGGGCTCTGGTGGAACACGTTGCTAAGTATGTTTGCTTTTGGATTAGGAGAGAGATTCCGAAGGAGGTGAGGACCCGCATGCGAAGTGAGTGTCCAAGGCCATGTTTAGACAGTAAAGTGGCCTACACACCGTAGCTAGATCAGAAGATGCTGGCTTTTATCAACAAATAGGGAAATGATCCTAGAAGGGGTCTAGAGAAAGGTTTAAAAAAGTGCCAGGACAGGTTATTGGATATATCGGGCCCTTTAACCAAGATTTTCGATATATGCGAAGAAGCGCATACGAATAACATTGGAATTGATGTGGCGGAGTTACGCCAGTGGATCCAAAGGGCTATATGCCTTTTGGGAAATGCAAATACATCATTATGTATTGAAAGGAGGAAATCAATCTTGTTTAAGATTGATCCGAAACTGGTGGATTTGGCTAGCAAAAAGCCAGGTGAAAATTGTGAAGGATTGTTATTTGGGGACGATTTTGTAAAAGACATGTCCCGTTATGTAAATACCTTCAGTTCCCTTGAAAAGGCACAGAAAGATATCAGGTGTGTTTTTGGAGTGACCGGGAGAATGCGGGTCGTTTTCCCGGCCGAGGGCAAGGTATGTCAAGAGGCAATTTTGGCAGAGGAAGACCCTACAATTCAGGTTATGGTTCAGGATGTTATGGTTCCAGAGGAGGTCAAGGGAATTGTCAGAGACAAAGAGGCAGAGGAAGAGGCATGCTCTCTTTGTGGAAAACAAGAAGGGCCTCAGGTAAGCAACTAACAAGACCCTACTTCTATCTGAATAAAGTTGGACGGCAGAGTAGCCCTATTTGTTTCGAGATGGGAGGAAATTATAAAAGATCCTTGGGTTTTGGAAACAGTTGTTGGTTACAGAATAGATTTTCTGGAATAATAATAATACAGAATTTTGTATAGCGCGATCAGCTACCTCACGAGGAGGTGTCCCGGCGCTGCGAGAACAAGATGTCATGACCGTAGAGGCAGGAAGAGGGTGGCAACTAGCGTGGCTGGGTGAACAGCCAGGTTTTCAGCAGATGCTTGAAACAGACTTCGGATGGGGCCTGTTGAAGAGCATGGGGGAGCGAGTTCCATAGTGTCGCCACGTTGGCCGAGAAAGTTCGTCCTCCCAGTCGGGCTCTTTTTGCTCTGGGAACTGCAAGTCTGACATAGTTGTTGGATCTTGAGGGAACGAGATTGAGTGTACCTAGGTAGTCGATCTTTCAGGTAGTTTGGGCAGTTACCGTAAATAGATCTGAAGGCCAAAGTAAGTGCTTTAAATTTTATTCTGCCCGCAACTGGTAGCCAATGGAGGGAGAGGAGATACGGAGAGACTGAGTGTTTGAAAGGAATCCTCATTAAAAGTCTCGCAGCCGCATTTTGGACCAGTTGTAGTTGCTGTATAAGGTGCTTTGGTAGGCCCAGATACAGATCGTTGGCGTAATCTAGCCTGGATGTAACTGTGGCGTGGATTACAGTTTTACGGCAGCTAGCTGGGAGAAGCCGAAGGATCTTCTGTAGATTCCTCAGCTTACTCATACAGCAGCCGGCAACTTGCTGGATGTGTGATACAAAGGACAACTTGTCATCCCACCGCACTCCTAGATTTCTTGCTGAATGGCTGGGCGAGGGGGCTTGTCCCATCTCTGCCGGCCACCACAAATCCGGTGGTGAAGGGGGGGTTTTGCCGAGGAAGATCACCTCTGTCTTACTAGCATTCAGTTTTAATTTATTAGTGTTCATCCAGCAGGCCACGTCTTGAAGGCACCCCTTAAAGCTCAGAAAGGATGCCTCTGACACTTCTGAATAAGGGAACACCAATTGGGTGTCATCGTCGTATGAAATTGCCTTGATCCCCCAGTTGGCAATCAGCGTGAAGAGTGGAGCCAGGTAAACGTTAAATAAGAGTGGACTCAGGGCCGAGCCCTGTGGAACGCCACAGCTCAGGGTTTTAGGTGTAGAGGAGACGTTCCTTAGTGCCACCTTCTGAGTTCTCTGGGTCAGATACAACTGTAGCCACTCCAATGCCTGGTCCTGGATACCTATCTCCGCCAGTCGTGCCAGCAATATAGCGTGGTCGACTGTATCGAAGGCGGCCGACAGATCCAGGAGCACCAGCATCGCTGAGTCTCCCGAGTCCATCGACCACCTCACTGACTCTGCCACCTCAATTAAAGCCGTCTCAGTGCTAAATCCGGGTCTAAAACCTGATTGCGTCTCGTGTAGAATTTTATTGTGCTCAATAAATTGATTCAATTGACGCTGGATGGCTTTCTCAAGCATTTTGCCTGGTGCTGCAAGGAGAGAGATCGGACGGAGATTATTGAGATCCTTAGGGTTCTCCATTAGGTTTTTTTTTTAAGGGGAGGAGAGTGGCATGTTTCCAGATATTCGGGAACACCCCCGAAGAAATGGACAGATTCCATATGTGCTGAATGGTGGGGGCCACAAAGTCTGCTATGCGACTCCACAGTTTAGGGGGGCAAGGGTCGTCCGGCGAGCCAGATTTGCACTGACTTAGTTCGCGCTTGACCGCGTTTAGGTCTATTAAATCGAATTGTGTCAGAATAGCACGGTCCGATATTATACCTGCTAGATCGGATGTTACCGTGGTCTTCTCTGGGCCAAAGGACTCGTACACTTTCTTAATTTTTGAGTCAAAAAAGTCTGAGATGCTGTTACAAAACGAGATTGACGGGGGAACTTCCCTCTCGATGCATATAGGTTTGAAAAATGACTGAACTATTTTGAAGGTTTCTTTGCTTGAGTGTTCAGCTTGATGAATTGAATTCGCATAGAACTGTTTTTTTTGCTTTTCTAATGGCTTTATGCAGTTTTTTCGATGCATCCTTGTAGCGAGCCTTCTCTACAGGATCATACTTTTGCCTCCAGAGTCGCTCCAGCCTTTTGCACTCCGATTTTTGCAATCTGAGCTCCTGAGAGAACCAGGGGGCAGATGGGGAGTCTCGTTTAGATATTGCGACTGTTGCCGGGGCATTATATGTTATCATGTTCCTGATCCAGTCATTAAGTAGTAGGGCGTCGATGTCAGCATTGGAAGTAAGGGTCGGCTGATTATCAGCGAGAGCTGGTCCCATCAAAGCTGGGGTCAACTTGCTCCATTGTCTCTTCATAAAAGAGCACTTACTTACCACCGGTTTGTCAGCCGTTACTTTAAGTAGAAATGGTATCAGAGAATGGTCTGACCAAGTCAAAGGTAACGGCATGTCTGCCAACACATTAGTGATGTTGGAGAATATAAGGTCGAGCGTGTGTCCCGCTCTATGTGTGGGACCCTCATTAATAAGTCTAAGGTTGGCTGAATTCAGTGTAGACCTCAATAAATCTGCCAAGGGACAGTCTGCCCTGTCCATGTGAATATTAAAGTCACCGACGACAAGAAACTGAGGGTGAGAGAGGGAACTCTGGATGATAATGTCCATCAGAGTGGTCAGGATGGGCTCTTCTCCCCCGGGGGACGGTAAATAACTAATCCCGCCAAAGATAACTGAGCTCCCACCTGGAAACAGAAATGTAGTCCCTCTAGACCCTGAATGGACGTGGGGGCAGAGGAGGTGAGTGTGAGCTGTTCTTTGAATATGACAGCCACTCCCCCTCCTCTTTTATCGCCTAGCCTGTTGGAAAAACACATTTTATACTCAGGGGGGATAGCCAGTGCAATGGCGGTCATGTTATCATCATTGAGCCAAGTTTCTGTTAGAAACAACAAATCCCACTGGTGTCCCTCCAAAAGCAGCCAAATGTCATCTGCATGTTTTGCGAGGGATCTACAGTTCAGTAGTCCCGCTCTCAGGTCTTTGCTGATCGGTGGTTTGGGTTTAATGCACCCATCAGCCCTTCTGCCGACCGGTAAGCCTAGCGATGAACCGCAGGTCTTACAAACATGGGGAAGGGGGGAAGATCCAGGGTCGATGCTGTGGGCGCAGGTGTCGGCCAACGTGTTTAGGGACAATAAGTCTTCACGCGACCAGACAATTCTATCTTGGAATGCATTCTCCCAGGCAGCATGCCCGGCCCCGGTTGCGGTCTGGTCGCGGACGGGCGCAGACGGGCTTGCCTTAGGCGCGCCCGCTGCGCTCGTCCGCTGCGCTTCCGGAAAATGCACATAATAAGTAGTGGTGAGTAATAGGGAGGGGGGCGTGGCCAGGTGTCGGTGGGCATGTCCTCGGTGTCCCGAGAATGGCGGCACCACAACAAAATATCCCGCGGCTGCCTGTCAACTGCAGCGCGGTAAATGCCCAGTGGAAGGTGCAAGTTTTTGGTTTTAAAAACACAAGTTACAACAACACAGCTGTTCCAGTTCAGCAGAGGGTCCAAGAATTAGTAAGGTTTTCAAAGGAAATGGAGGATTTAGTGACACAAGAGATAAATGCTCTGAAGGAAAAATGAGCTATAGAGGAGGCAAAGATAGTAAAAGGAGGATTCATAAGCAATATATTTTTGGTGGAAAAGAAGGAGAAAAAATGCACCCAGTGATAAATTTGAAGGAATTAAACGATTGGGTTATGTACAATCATTTCAAAATGGAAGGAATCTGATGTAACCCAGGAGGCACAGAGTTGTAGTAGAAGGATGATTTATTACAGGATAACAGCTTATACATCCACAAAGTACAGGAGACAGACTAGCTCTGCCAAACTCCCACAAAGAGAATGTGGAACCATAAAAGAGTCATAACAATTCTAGAATTACATAGTAGTGCAGGAGGAGGAATACAACACACCTTCCCCCTTTGAAAAAATAAATAAATAAATAAATAAAATAAAATTAATGAACAAAATCACGCAATTTGACAGGAGAATGTTTAACACGAACACTTCTTAAAACCACATTGTCGGGTTGTGCAATAATATGTCCAGAGACAACAGGATCAGCATCCACATTAGAGTCATTCAAAGTGCCAGCACCATTGATAGGTAAACTGACCTCACTAAGTTGTGAATCTATATTCTCAGTTTGAGGAGAATTGATAACTTGTGGTTAGATGACAACTTTGGACTGTGGCTCACGCCCAAAAGTGTCTAATAAGGCAGAAAAAGTTACATCATTATCAACATCAGAATTAGGTTGCGAAGGAGGACTGATTTTAGAGGTTGGCTGCGAAATGTGCTTGGAATCCAAAGCCTTACACAGCGAAATCCTTCTAAAATTCCAAATCTTACCGCCTTCCACGCTTACAGCCTTAGAAAAAACCTCAATAATTTTACACGGGTCAGACCATTTATTCCATTTATTCCCAAAAGATCTACCAAATTTCACTCTCACAAAATCTCCCACTTTAATCTTAGGGTCACGTGAAACAGAACAGGAAGAATACCTTTTCATCTTCTCCTGATAAGCTAACACTCTGTCTCTGACCTTGGAAGGATCAAAGGGACTCTGGCAAGCGATCTTACTCTTCATCCACCAGGATAAAAGTTTAGAACGAGGTTTCCTGCCTCTAAGCATTTCAAAAGGAGACAACCCCGTGACAGAGTTATGGGAAACGCGATAAGACAATAAAGAGGCACATAGTGCTTCTCTCCAATTTAAATTGCTCTTAACAGCAAGTTGGATAGACTCCTTAATCACTCTGTTAAAACATTCTGTTTGACCATTGGCCTGTGGTTTGTAATTCGACACTCTTTTGTGTACAACACCACATCTTTCAAGAAAAGAAGAAAATTCCTTGCTAATAAATTGTGGACCATTGTCAGAAACAAGTTTCGCAGGAATGCCTTCTCTGCAAAATACTTCATCCAAAAATTCCACAACTTTAGTAGAACCCACTTTATCCACAATTTTTAACTCAGGCCACTTGGAGAAATAGTCAATCAAGACCAAAATAAACAAATCCTTGTTAGGTGACAAATCAAGGGGACCTACAATGTCCACACCCAATTTCTTCCAAGGGGATGTAACAAATTTGATGGGCGAGACACCAATGGATAAAGGCTTCACAGACTTATCACTCAAAGAACAAGATAAACACGAACTGACCCATCTATCAACCATATTATCAATTCGTGGCCACCAGTAGAATTCACGAATACGCCTTTTAGTACTTGACATACCCATGTGTCCTTCATGAGCCATTGAAATAATTTTCTTCCGTAAATCACACGGAGGAACAATTTTATCACCTCTAGTCACAAAACCTTGATCAAACATGATTTCATCCTTAACCTTGTAAAAGGACAGAACCTCACCTGACAATTTCCGTTCTTCAGGCCATCCATGTTGTAAATACATCACTACATTAGATAAATCAGAATCCTTAAACATGGCATTTCTCCAGTCAACTTCAGAGATAATGCTAGACAAGTTGTCGTTACCTTCACCATTAACATCACCAATGGAAAATACGACATCCACATCACTGTGAACAGTAGAAATCTGTGAATCAAAAGGCAATCTGGACATGCAATCAGCATGTACGTTCAAACGACCGGGAACATATTCCACAACACACTGGAATTCCTGCAATTTCGCAGCCAAGCGTGCAAGACGGGCAGTAAGAGTCCTCCCACCACCGGCCGCTAGCATATTAATTAAGAGCTTATGGTCGGTGCGTAAACGAAACTTAGTTCCCCAAAGAAACTGTCTGAAATGTTCGACTGCCCAGGTGCAAGCTAATTATTCTTTCTCAATGGTAGAGTAATTGTACTCGGCACCATGGAGAGTTCTTGAGGCATAGGGAACAACATACTCCTCACCTCTATCCTTCTGCATTAGAATAGAACCCAAACCAACATTGCTTGCATCCACACATACAATGCATTCTTTACCCAATTCAAAAGGTCTTAAAAATGGAGCATTAAGGATTTCCCTTTTAAGAAGGTCAAAAGCAAACTGTTGCACACTGGTCCATGACAATTTTGCATCCTTTTTTAACAACAATCTCAAAGAATGTACTTTAGATGCGTAATCTTGAACAAACTTACTATAGAATTCAGTAAGGCCTAAGAAAGATACGAGCTGGTCCTTGCTAGAAGGTGCAGGGGCTTTGAGTATACTTTGGATGTGATTAAGCTTGGGCTTAATGCCTAGGGCAGAGATCTCGTGTCCAAGATATTCCACCTTACTCTGTCTAAATTTACATTTTGAGAATTTTAAAGTTAAACCTTTGTTTTGAATTTGCCTTAGTACAGAATCAAGGTTCTTGTCGTGATCTTCAAAGTTTCTCCAAAAAATTAAAATATCATCTTGAAAAGCAATAGCTCCATTGCAACCCTCAAGGACTTCTTTCATAAGTCTTTGAAAGACAGAAGCCGCGCTGGCTAAACCAAAAGGCATGCGACGAAATTGAAACATACCTTCTGGTGTTATGAAAGTTGTCAAAAATTTGGACTCTTCATGCAAAAGTACTTGATGGTAAGCACTTGCCAAGTCTACGGTGGAGAAAACACATGCACCTGAAAGAGTAGAGATAAGTTCATGTATATTAGGTAAGGGATGCCTATCAACCCTAATTTCTTGGTTTAAGCTTCGAAGGTCAATACACAGACGAAGTTCGCCGTTGCTTTTAATGGATAAAACCACTGGAGAAACCCACGCTGACGATTCCACTGGTTCCACTATTTCCCTAGCTACAAGATCAGATAGAATTACTTTTAATTTATCACGATATGCAAGTGGCACATTTCTAACTCTGTGTGTGACTGGAACAGCTCCTTCCTTGAGAATAATGCGATGTCTGAAATTCTCAAATTTACCTAAACTGTCAGAAACAATGGCAGGAAACTTTTCTTTTAGTGAAATGGTAAATGCATCATTCTCTGGAGAAATAATGTAAACAGGATGTGCTGCATTGGGGTCAAGTTTGATGCCTAATTCATGCTGATGAGGCCAACTGAGAATAGAAGCACCATCAGAGGCAACATAGACTTTGCCTTTAATACTCCTACCTTTAAATGTGATGTCAGCCCACATGAAACCAATCAAATCAATCTTATGACCAGTGTAACCACCAGGATGTGCGTCTGGTGGTGATAGCTTCAAAGAACCCCAACATTTTTTTTAAATGTCCATGCCAATAATACTGTACCATGCACATGAATCAATAAGCATAGAAATTTAATTGCCATCAACCAATATTATGTCTTTAGGAAAACCTTTACATTTGGTATCCCCAACACACAATAAACTATTTATTCCAAGGCTATCGGTGGGAATGGAATCCAATTCATCATCGGTCAATAGATTTACTTTTTGGGTAGATCTACACATTTTGCTAAAATGACCAGAACGTTTACATTTAACGCATATTTTGTTTCAGGCAGGACAATCTCTGTAACTCCCTACATGGTCGACGCCTCCACACCTGTAACAAACAATTTGATTTCTCCTTTCAAAAGGTTTAGTGTCCCTTTTAAAATTATCATTTTGTCTATTGGGAAAAAATTGTGAATTATTAGGAAAAGACTGTGTTTTCCTTTGATTTCTTTGATTGTAAAGTTCCTTTACTACTGAAACTTCAGGAATTACTACTTTGTTTTTGCTTTCTTGACCTCTGATCTCACTTACAAACAGTTCAGACTGTTCGATACCTTTAGCAATATTTAATACAGCCTTAAGAGTAGTTTCAGTTCCATCCATAAACGTTCTTGTATTTTTTTACTCTTAGTTCTCATCATAATTTGATCTCTGAGAACTTGTTCAAAATTAATTGTTTCAAAGGCACAAGAACCAGCGAGAGTACGTAACGCAGGTACATAGTTCTCAATTGATTCATCTTCTTTTTGTATACGAGAATAAAATTTAAAACGTTCCATGACAATGTTTATCTTCCTTCCAAACCTAGTACCCAATTGTTTAACGACAACATCAAATACATTAAGATCACCAGCATCATCAATAGAAGGTAAGTTTTCTAGTTCTTTAAGACCAGCACCGCCTAGACAGTTTTCTAATAACTCTAATTTCCTCTAAGGAGAACAACCATCCTCTTCGACAACATCCACATATGCGAGAAATGTGGGAAACCAAAGATCCCATTCCATTTTGGGATCACCAGCTGTAGGTAGAAAATGTGCAGGAGAAACAATATTGTTGGCCATAGTTGAAAACACTGTAAGAATATTGTATGAGAAAGAAAATACACTTAAAAGATAAACATTAGATTAGAAAAAAATAAATAAATATACTAAAATAAAAGAGGTAGTCACCAATGTCAATCCAGAGAAGTAGTTGTAATGGTGGTGTAGAAATAACACAGTACTTGTAATAGCTGGTGTAATAAACGTGAGCTTGTTAATAGAAAAGTATAATATCATTTGAGTCAGAGGAGAATACTTGACTTAACCACGTAGTTGGGGAAGAAATCGTGCTGATTTAGATTTTGCAATGAAGTAAAGCCACAAAATCGCAATCACAAAATCGCAACTTGTAAAACCACCGCTGCCGTGCGGATCGGCGTTGTGATGCGCATCGCAATCACAAAATTACAATTAGTAAAACTACCGCTGCCGTGCGGATCGGCGTTGTGATGCGTTGTCAGGGTAACCCCAAAATGGCGGAGGACGTTCATGCGATGACGTGGCACGCAGCTTGATACACGCTGCGCTGGATGATGCGTCGTGCTGGAACGTCGGAGTAGGAAGACGGAGCACAGAATGAAAGTTCAGAGCGAGAACACTCCTGTGATGGTGGCAATTCCAATGCTCACGCGATGCAGAGAATTCAAACGTACACAGTTAGAGTACTGGAAACCAGGTGAATTAAAAGAAAGGCAATTACGAAATAATTTCGAAGTAGTTAGGACCGGTTCCAAAATGTAGGAATTTCCATATTAGTAGAGATACGAAGTAGGTATGATTGAGGTAGTTTTAAAAGGAAGAAAGAAAAATAGCATAGCAAAGTTACAAATTACGAAAAATCAGCCGCTGGTGCAATCAAGGCACATAGGAGGATAAATACCTTAAGTATAAGTGAACGCTGTTTTAAATCCTTTCAATCCTTTCTGGAAATTCCAACTTCTGTTAAAGTAAAAAAAAAAAAAATTGTCCTGGAAGAATGGTGTTCAGAAGATATCCCAAAACGTCGCCAAAATTATGATGTAACCCAGGAGGCATAGAGTTGTAGTAGAAGGATGATTTATTACAGGATAACAGCTTATACATCCACAAAGTACAGGAGACAGACTAGCTCTGCCAAACTCCCACAAAGAGAATGTGGAACCATAAAAGAGTCATAACAATTCTAGAATTACATAGTAGTGCAGCAGGAGGAATACAACAGAATCCATATGTTAAGGGATCTTTTAAGGAAAGGAGCTTGGTTAACAAGGTTGGATCTGAAGGATGCCTGTTTAACAATTCCAATGTGCAGGGAATAAAGAGATTATCTACAGTTCAGATTGAAAGGGTGGTTATGGAGATTCAAGAGTGTCCCATTTGGTCTGACGTCGGCTCCATGATGTTTCACGAAGGTGATGCATCCAGTGGCAGCTTGGTTGAGGTCAAGAGGAATTCGTTTAATTGTATACCTGGACGACTTTTTAATTATGGCTGAGGAGAAGGATCTGGCGAGGGAGCAGACAGAGTCGCAATCAGAGTGATAGAGGATTTGGGTTTTGTGGTGAACAGAGGAAAGTCTTGTGTGGTTCCCCAGCAGGAGATTCAATTTTTAGGTTTTCAGATTCTGACATTGGAATGTGTGTTGAAATTGCCAATGTTGAATGTGAAAACAATCAGGAAGGAGGTGAAGAGATTATTGGATTCGGAATCGATTACATTGAGACAATTAGCTCAGTTGTTGGGTATGTTGTCTGCATCGATTAAGGTGATTTTTTCAGCTCCTCTTGACTACAGAGCATTACAGATATTGAAAGGATATCATTTGAGGAAGGGAGCAAGGTATTCTCAGAGGTTATGGTTGGATCAGGATTCAAGAGAGGAATTGAATTGGTAGATGATGAATCTGGATGCATGGAATGGCAGGGCGATATTTGGAGAGGTAGCAGAGGTAGAAATAGAGTCGGACGCGAGTCTTCATGGTTGGGGAGCAAGATGTGGTTTGATGTCAACAGGGGGAAAATGGCCAAAGGAGGAGTCTCAAATGCAAATAAATTGCCTGGAGCTGCTTGCAGGGTCTTTTGCGGTGAAAAGTTTTATGAAGGATCGGATGAAGTGTTGTGTACTCTTGAAGATGGACAATCTGTCTGCAGTGAGGTATGTGAACAAGTTAGGGGGACCTCGATCGAAGGGACTAGCGAATTTAGCAAAAGATTTTGGGAATTTTTGCTTGGAGAAGGAGATGGTAGCTCAAGCTCAGTATATTCCAGGTCTGAACAACGTAGAAGCGGATTGGTTTTCAAGATATCTGAAAGATGTGAGCAATTGGAAATTGAACAGAGAAGTATTCAACAGTTTGGAGAGAAAGTGGGGTCCTTTTCGAGTGGATTTGTTTGCGGACAGATTGAATTGTCAGATAAGGGAGTTTCACAGTTGGAGACCGGATCCAGAAGCAAAAGGGATAGATGCTTTTCTTCTGGATTGGAGATTGGGAAGGAATTATGCCTTTCCTAAGCATGGGCGAATTTTGCAAATTCGCAATTCGTGAATTTGCGGATTTAGCAAATTTGCGTATCCGCAAATTCGCGAATTTGCGGATTCGCGAATTTTTAAAGTGGGGGGGGTCTTCCATGCGAGTTCACATGCGTGTATAAAAGGTCTGAGACCGATCAGAACAGTAGATGAAGAGACAGACCCTCCTGGTCACAGGAACAGCAAAGGGATTGCGCTCGTGAAAGTCAAGGATGCAAAGGCCTCTATCCAGCATCACAGCTGATTTTCGACTGTAGATTTGGGAAGAAAGCACACCTGTCCAGCGTCAACAATGCTCACGATTGATTTTTGGGCTGAAGAATGCGTCACTGAATTTGAGCTTCAACAAGTTCCAGCGACCATGTGTGTGTTACTATGCAATCGCGCCGAAGGGCGCAGGGGTCCCCTCAGTGACTGTGCTTCCATGCAAGTTCACATGCCTCTTGTGTGTATAAAAGGTCTGAGACCGATCAGAGCAGTAGATGAAGAGACAGACCCTCCTGGTCACAGGAACAGCAAAGGGATTGCGCTCGTGAAAGTCAAGGATGCAAAGGGCTCTATCCAGCATCACAGCTGATTTTCGACGGTAGATTTGGGAAGAAAGCACACCTGTCCAGCCTCGACAACGCTCACGATTGTTTTTGGGCTGAAGAATGCGTCACTGAATTTGAGCTTCAACTAGTTCCAGCGGCCATGTGTGTGTTACTATGCAATCGTGCCGTAGGGCGCAGGGGTCCCCTCAGTGAGCTGTGCTTCCATGCAAGTTTACATGCCTCTTGTGTGTATAAAAGGTCTGAGACCGATCAGAGCAGTAGATGAAGAGACAGACCCTCCTGGTCACAGGTACAGCAAAGGGCATGGTGTAACTATTTTACGATGGCACCGGCAAGCTGCCAGCGCCATCCTAAAATAGGTACTAAAATAGCTTCAACAGGAAGCTCTAATAGATAAAATAAAGCAGATGCTCGAGCACCTGCTTTATTTTATCTATTAGAGCTTCCTGTTGAAGCTAACTTAGTAACTATTTTAAGATGGCGCTGGCAGCTTGCCGGCGCCATCCTAAAATAGTTACAACAGGCCAGGCTTCAACTTTTGCCCCCTGATCCGCCGCTCGCGGATTTGCGAATTCTCGGTAAATTCGCGGGAGTTCGCGGATCGCGAATTTACCAAAAATTCACAAAATCCGCGAGCGGAACGGATTTTGCGCTCATGCCTAGCCTTTCCCCCATTCTCTTTGATACAGAGAGTATTAATGAAAGTCTGGAGAGAGAAGGCGGAGTTATTGTTGATAACTCCATTTTGGAAATTCCAAGTGTGGTTTCCAGATGTATTGGAATTGTTGGTGGAGGATCCGGTGTTGTTACCGAATATAAAGGAAATTTTTCCGGATCCTTTGGAGAATGTTCATGACTTAGTAGAAAAAGGTCAACTAAGACTAATGGCATGGCCGCTTTCAGGAGAGTTTGGCAAGTATATGGATTATCGGAGGAGGCTGAGAGTCTCATCACAAAGTCATGGTCAAAGGGAACGACGAAAGTGTACAGATCAGCATGGAGAAGATGGTCTGGTTGGTGTTTTGAGAGGGATTTGGATCCCATATCAGCACCTGTGGTAGATGTGGTGAATTTTCTGACGGTTTTGTTTGAAAAAGGTCTGGCTTATAATTCAGTGAATATAAGCAGACCTGCAATTTCAGCTAGTCATGTGTTGGTTGATGGTATTCCAATTGGACAACATGCTCTTGTTAAAAGGTTGATAAAAAGTATTTGTATAGTTTTACCTCCTAAAGCGAAATATGGTTTTCTGTGGGATGTTTCTTTAGTTTTAAAGGAGTTAGATAGTTGGGATGAGAATGAGTTTTAGGAAATAAAATTTTTGACGTGGAAACTTTCCATGCTTCTTTGTTTGGTTTCTTCCAGAAGAGTTTCCGATATTAGAGCATTGGAGGTGGATTCAATGTTTTTTCAACCAGAGGGTGTTTGTTTTGAAATATGGAAAAGAACAAAGACTATGTAAAGGACTATTTTTTTATCCGCAATTTGATGAGAATAAAAGGTTGTGTGTGGTCACTTGTTTAAAGGAATATGAGAAGGGAAAGTTTGGATTAAGACCAAGTGGTTGTACCCAGTTGTTAGTTTCTTTAACCCCTTCGACGCTCATGACGAGCTCAGCTCGTCATGAGTTACGCCTGTCGTACGCTCATAACGAGCTGAGCTCGTGATGAACCGCGGGATTTTAAAAAAGTCAGCGCACAGCGGGAAAACGCGTAGCGCGCATGGGGTTAGGAAAACCTTTTAAGGTTGTCTCATATGCAACTTTGGCCAGGTGGGGGAGAGAAGTGATGTTAAAGGCTGGAATTCATACTAGGGTATTTGGGGCTCATTCTGTGAGAGGAGCCATGGCAAGTTAGGCTTATATGGGAGGCTTTAGTTTAAGTGGAATTATGAAGGCTGCTGATTGGAGCTGTGAGTCCACATTTAAGAGATATTATTTTAAACCAGTGGAAAATGTGATGACTAGTGTTGTAGATGAACTTTGAACATGCATAATATTGGCCTCCGGGCCTTGATGTAAAATGCAGATTTTCAATATTTAGTAATGAGTAGAAAATCATGATTTTAATAAAGGCACGGAGGCTAATATTATCCCTCCACTCTTCCTGCCTAAGTTATAATGTTTTGATTTTGTTTCTAATTCAGTTTAAAGACGAAGTTTGTTCTGAGAAGTTGAAGATTTGAAAAAGTGGATTCCTAAAAGAAGACGTTTGGATTTGTTCGAATAAGAGACTTTGGCTTTACTTTTATGTTTGCAGCACCCAAAAGAGGAAGATGGCTGAAAGTACTTTGGGATTATACATGTTCAGAGTTCTGAAATGTGTTTGTGTTCTAATTCTAACTTTTTTTGTTGCTGCCGCCTGAGTGGTAATAAAGGTGTATGTATAATATTAGCCTCCGTGCCTTTATTAAAATCACGATTTTCTACTCCTTACTAAATGTTGAAAATCTGCATTTACTCCTGGTGGTAAACCCTAGCCACCAGGAGCACTTTACTTAGACCTCCTGGCCAGTACCTGAATGAATGCATTTTATTGCGGGATTAATTAAAGTCATTGCAAACACAATTTGGATAATAAAGTAACATAGAAGTGTTAAAACCACTGTATGGTGTCATACAAAAACCGATAATCTATATTACGTTAATATAGTTGAAATGAGATCCTTAATTTATACAGTCTAGTTAATTTTCTCCCATCTAGCATCATCTTGTTTAGTCTAGAAGAAGATTAAAAAGCTGCTTAGATTGAATATTTGATCAAATGCATCGGTACAACTGATAAAAGGCTAAAAAAATAGCACTATCCGATCAAAATATTACTAATAGTGTGTCAGTGAGCATGAAACACTCGCTGTATGACATCACTGATTTGGCCTAAATGTTTTCTTTCATCTGTCACGACCAAATGACTCTGCCTCTTCAAAAAGCGCATGTGCAAAATAGCATAGTGCATCGTCTATTAAAAGCCTTGCTAAAAAAGCCCACTTTGACGCTAAGCACTGGCTGCATGACACCTCAGAATTGGATTCGGCCTGAGAAGGTAATTCGTATAACATATCTGAATGTCTTTTCTTCCTGCGCCATCGGTAGTAATTAGGTTAAAGGTAAAGCTCTCAAGGCGTAGCACTTATACACAAAGTCCATGAATTTTATGAACCCGGTAGTGACAATGGAAGAGTCACTTTGCAGACTAAACATTATCCATGTCGGCATGTTCTGACTCCAAATTAATTTAAAAAAATTAGGGAGACAGTAGAGCTGGTCATTGTGCATGTAGCCTCTTATACATAAAATATATGCTAATGATTCTGTCCGATTGTTACAAAGTCAGCACAACTTTGTTGATGGATTTGGTAGCCATTTCGACCAGTGATCAAGTGTCAGTACATTACCAAAACATAGATGCATCAGCCGGATCTTGTAAAAAGTGTAAGATTCTCTGTCAGAGATGCCTAGGGTGTCAAATGCTTGTAAGTATGGAAGGACATACATTCATTACTTATAAATCAAAATTACTTCTTGTCCCTCCGGATATAAATATATCTTACTTGTTTGTTAAAACGTTATAAATAAATAAATAAGGAAGTGTTTAAACTGTTTTTAGGTCGAGCCTAGCGCAGCGTGTCTGCGCTACTTAGGAGAAGACCTCTTGGAATCGGTCTGTACTTTTTCGAAAACTTGTGCATGTACTGCACTTTTTCCAATGAGCACTCGTGCATATACAGCATCCACCTTGCGGGAGCGAGCAGGAGCACTATCTGTTTCCAATTATCGCACCCGCGCTTGTTTACATTTGCCTGTCTTGTGGTCGCATTAATTGGAAACAGATGGCAGTAGGGTTCACTTTTGCGGCCGCACGTGTCTTTTAAATTTGATGGCTATTCCCCCCTCCCACCCATCTGGAAATCTTTTCTACTGTCTTAATACATTCTGCTTTTCTCACTTTTCCTATGACCTCCTGACATATTATTATTATCAGTGCTAAATGCTTAACTTTGTTTTTATTTTATAAGGGCTGATCTGTAATCGTTTCAAACAACCACTGAGGAAACGGACTTATCTTAAAACGTCAACTAATTAATATGCAAGGCTTACTCTCGTCGCGCAAATCATTTAAAAGAGGGTAGCATGTCATCATTTCACACCATCATGAAAGAAACGGAGATACCTCTACCAGAACAGCTGTGCAACTTGAAACGTTGAGCTCTCTTCCATGCATCTCACCAGAGAAAAGGCTGTCCCTTCATAATTTCAAACAGTGGCACAGGAATCTCAGCTTGCTCTAACAGAGCTGCGATCTCTTTTCTCCGCATATCATCGGAGAAAAGGCTGCATTTCAAACTATCATTGAGCTTTTTGGGGGGTCATCCAGCTAAACAGCCTTTCTAGCAGACACTGTCATATCCCCTCTGCGGAAATCAGAGAAGACACAGCATTTTGTCATTTCAAAGAGTCACACGGGTAGCTTCCTTTCCAATGTCAGTGAAGCCATTTAATACAGAGTATAACTCTCCTGTAGTGAAGGCAGGGCCCTGCGTGCACACATTGCTATGTTAACATGAGCTTATTAGAGGTTTAAATGCCATTTTGCTATTTTGCAGCTTTTGTACATGACACTGCATGTAACTGTTGTTATAAGACTGCTTGAAAATCTTCACATGAGAAAGGCTTTTTTTCAACATCCCAAAACTTACATCGCGACCTCCATCTGTACAGTGTGTGCAGAAGCCTCCAAGTTTTAATAACAATGTTAGCTGTTATTCGAGCTGATCTGCACACGCTCTAGACACAACATGCACACAGCTGCAGCTAACTGAAATTCTAGCACCTTTAATATTGCACTGCATGCATGATGAGGGCACTTGGGGAAATCTGTTTCCAGAGAGAGGGACCATTTGCAGATCCTGATGTGATTCACTCTTACTGACCTTGGAGGAATGGGGTTCCCCATTCAAGAGACTTCTATTATTATAAAATCTAGGGCCAGATGTAGGTAAATCTTATTTACCGACTCTAAAACACCGAATTTTACAGATTCGGTATTTTAGATTTGGTAAATAAGATGTAGGTAATTATTCGGTAATTTTTACCGAATCGGAATGATTTGGTAATTACCGAATCGGTATTTACCGATTCGGTAATTGCCATTGATTCCTATGGGCCTTAAGGCCCATAGGAACCTATGGCAATTACCAAATCGGTAAATAGCGATTCGGTAAAATTACCAAATTGACAAGGGGGACAGGGTGTCACTTTGACACCCTGTTTCACCCCTGATTCAGGCTTGTGTGCCATGTGACACACATACATGCCCTTAGGGCATATCTGTGTGCCACATGGCACAGGTGTACATGCACAGATGTGCATGTACATAGGAATTCATATATTTACCATGCAATAGTATTACATGGTAAATAACAAATTCTTAGGGGCCTGTGGCACTGTTTGCAGTGCCACCTACATATGTATTTACCGATTCGGTAAAGTTACCAAATCGGTATTTTACAGAATCGGTAAATTTACCGATTCGGTAAATTTACAGAATCTGTAAAATTTAGGCCCGCTACATCTCAAACAGCAAATACCGGTCGGTAACGGCCGAAATCGGCCGTTACCGACCGGTATTTGGTGACCTACATCTGGCCCCTAGTTCCTAGTTGGGGAGGGTGGTATTGTTTATGACACTGACAGGAGTCCTTTGTGAAATGCAATGTTTTTCTCTTTATATTGGAAGAGGGCAACAATAGCTTCAAAGCGCAGATGTGTGCATTCAGTTCCTGCATATGTCCACAGCACCCCATATCTCCAAATATCTACGCAGATCAGTAGGTTGGATTTATTTTGCATTTTTTTTACACTGCAGGCATTACCCAAAGGTGTTACAGGCTTGGAATAGAACACGTTTCATTACAAGAGATACAAAGTTACAAACATCATCACAAAGAGATTAAAGTGGGGGTAGAAACATAGGGTTATCGACTCGCTTCTAGGCGCTTCTCTGCGGAACATGCGCTTTTCTTTCTACATACATTTCTTATTTACTTATTTTACATCCTAAGTCCTCCGATGTTGGCAGTTGCATAATTGGAGCAGAGGGAGGCAAAAAACATACTTCTTGGCGCTCTTCCACAGTATGTGGTTGAAGTAATAAACTCTGTTGACAGCCAGTATGATGAGTGGAGTTTTATTATTGAATAGCTACACAGCAGAGACAGGAAAGTCGGTGGCAAACATCTGGCTCCAACTGTTCTCTGCCTCATTCAAAACATAGAACCCAGTGACAAAGCAACCAGGAAATCATTGACATTCTACATGACATAGCCTAGAATGCAGTACATTAAATGAACACAGTGTTAATCATTAAGCTAAATGAACCTTGAGAGAGTACAACATATCTTCTCTTCACAATGAAAAAACAAAGAGAAAAATATCAAAAACGAAAATACAAAGTTAGTAACAGTAACCTAAAATGTACAAAAAAGAACAATAATTCACAATTGATATATTTTAGGAATCACCCTTGATCTTGTACTCTTTCAAATAGGAACTTTGTAAGAACCAACAGTCTTGTGAGAAGCAGGCAAATCTGAAGTACATGGAACAACATTTTTAACTTTCACAATTTTTCCTACATTGCACCAATTACCTCCCTCAACCTGTACAGAATTCTTTCCCACCTGGGTGACCACAATGGGTGGAACAAACTTGCTCTCACCCTTCTTCACATGAGTAGAAGACTTAACACGGACAAGTTCCCCCACAAACACAGGTACAATTTTTGCAGACTTTTTCGTATCAAACCAAGATTTTTGTTTGAGTTGTGATACAGAAACATTCTCTTTTACCACCTTCATAAGACTATCTACACCAGGAACAGACCTACTCCACTTATTCATCCACGCTGGTTTAAAACTGGTGTTTGCCTTTCTCCCTCTCAATAATTCGAAAGGAGAAATGTTGGTTGTGGGATGTAGAACGGCTCTATAGAACCAAAGCATACTATTTATGGAGTTTCATTTCCAAGGCTCTGCTTTCGGAAAAGCACACGACAGCAGGTGAGGAAAAATCTTCATTTTATTTGCATTTTGAAGGTTGCTTTAGTCCGTCATTGTTCCTGATAGCCAACGCGTTTCAGAGCTGTCTGCTCTTTCTTCCTGGGCAATGGTCTAGCGGTTTGATATGGCTTCTGTTTGCCCCATGATTCAGCTGACTTTAGTAGTAGCCGTTTCAGGTGTGCTTACATAGTAGTCTCTGCGCACTTGCAAGGTATGCTGGAACATGAAGTTTTAGTCTACCACATTTTTCACCATTAGTGGGCTCCGCCAGTTCATGATATTTGAACAGGATCACAGTGATTAAGTACACATCAATGCGATGTTTGAAAGCACTCCAGTGTGCTCCGGATTTAAAGTTCACCTTCATTCATCTTGCAATCTGCTGTGCCGTCTCCAACATGAAAGTTCCTGCTGGCAGCCCCTCACTCCAGCGGCTCCCTCCTCTATTCAATAGGTGGTGCTCCCCCCACAATGAAGCTGTCGTGCAATATTCATTTTATTTCCAAGGCTCTGCATTCGGAAAAGCACACGACAGCAGGTGAGGAAAAATCTTCATTTTATTTGCATTTTGAAGGTTGCTTTGGTCTGTCATTGTTCCTGATAGCCAACGCATTTCAGAGCTGTCTGCTCTTTCTTCCTGGGCAATGGACTAGCGGTTTGATATGGCTTCTGTTTGCCCCATGATTCAGCTGACTTATTTATGGAGTTGATAACATCACAATTAAAAGATCTCGCCCACCTGATACAGTCTCCCACAACCCTATTCTTACGTTTTACAAGTTCATTGGACTGGGGATGGTAAAGAGAACATTTAACATGCTTGATATTGCATGACTGTAAGAAAGGATTTAAACACAGTACAAGTAAACTATGTACCGTTATCTGTCACCAATGTTTCAGGAAAACCTTCCCTCATAAAAACATCCTTAAATAAACAATAACACTTGTAGAAGAAATATCTTTCACAAACTTTAACTCGGGCCATTTGGACGCCTAATCAATTAACACCATAATAAAATGAAATCCTCCAGGTAAAATTTCCAGAGGACCTATGATGTCCAACCACAACTTAGACCAAGATACAGAAGGACAATCAATGGGATGAAGAGGTGGAGTATCTACCTTCAACCCCTTGTCAGCAGACCTACAAATGGAGCACACATCAACAATGTCACACACATCATTGTCCATGGAGGGCCACCAAAAAAAGTCACAAACTCTTCGCTTAGTAAGTGTTGATCCCAAATGACCCTCATGAGCCCGAATAATAATACCTCTTCTATAGCTCTGTGGAGGAATTAGTCTGTCAGCACATAATAAAACACCACCCTCCATTGAAATTTCTGATTCGACTTTCCAGAAAGGTTGTAAATATTGAGGAAGAATACATTCTCTAGGCCAACCAGTCTTGACATATTCACACACTTGTTGGAGAACTTCATCATTAGAAAGTGCCTTCAACCAACTCTCTTCAGTGCTAAGACTAGGCTCAGGTAGATCAATTGAAGCAATTAGACAATCATCTGAGTCTTCTTCACCACAATCCTTGACATCAGACTCTTTTTGACTATCACTCATGGGGAACCTGAATAGAAAGCCCGCCCTGCCATCTTTGCCCCAGGCACGTGAACAACATCAAACTGGTATTGCATCAGACGAGACACCATCCTGAGAAGTCTTGGAAAACAGCATTTACTGGTGCCCGCACCTAGTATATTGACGAGTAGTTTATGATCCATCCTTAACAACAACGCCTTCCCCAGACGTAGAAATTGAACTTTTCAATGGCCCAAAGACAAGAAAATAGTTCCTTTTCTATAACAGAGTATTGAAGTTCCCCATTCCTCAGAACTCTAGAAGCAAAAGCAACTGTATTTTCACCACTGGGTGAATCTTGGGTCAACACCCCACTCAGACCTACTTGACTAGCATCAACTGTGACAAAGGAGGGTAATGCAGGATCATACAGATTAAGAGCACCAATGTTGGTAAGACACTCCTTAGTAAGATTCAGAGCTGAAGCACATTGCTCTGACCAAGAAATAAATCACACCTTTCCTGAGCAGAGAACTAATGGGACGCACTATAGACGCATAGTTGGGAATAAACTTTGAATAATATTCTAGTAGCCCAAGCATAGACTGGACTCCTGTTTTATCTACGGAAGCAAGAGCACAGGTTATCTCATCTAACAATCCTTGTCTAGGTCTCATGCCCTCTCCAGAAATGTGGTGACCTACATATTCAATTTCTTCGCAGAGGAACTTGCATTTTTCTGACTTGACTACCACCCCACGATCCTTGAAAATCTCCAAAACCTTCCTTAACAGAGAATTATGAGATTAAATGTATTTAATGTGTATGATGACATTGTCTTGAAATACAAGAGCACCATCTATCCCATCTAAAATGTTTTGCATGACCCGTTGAAAACTTAAACCGCCGAAGCAAGCCCGAAAGGCATCCGTTTATATTGAAATGTGCCTAAGGGAGATATAAATGTGGTAAGATGAAGTGACTCTGGGTCTAGCTCTATCTGATGATATGCACTGGCTAGATCCAGTTTTGAAAAAGATCGAGACGCTCTCACACTGGAAAATAGATCACACATTTTTGGTAATGGATGAGAATCTACCCAGATTTCTTTATTGAGAGACCTCAAATCCACACACATATGCAACTTACCACATTTCTTGCGTGCGACGACCAAAGGTGAAAGCCACAGAGAAGATTCTGTTGGCTCAATTATCTCTTGATCGCACAGGGACTTTAGTTCTGTTTCAAGATCATCTCGTACACTGAAAGGTACACCCCGTAATTTATGTTTGACAGGAGAGGCCTCATCTTTGAACAATTCTATGCCTGAAACCACAAATGGGTCAAAGCTCACCAGAAAATACTGATAAGACACATTCCTTTCACTTGCCAAAGTATTGCTCATCAGAGATCACAAGCACTTGTTCAGAATATCCAGGTTTGAAAATCATCCAAAATAAGCCTTGGTGGTACCAGCCCAGAATGTTCAAACCTTTGACAGCAACATGAATCTTGCAAAAAGAAATTTCTATTTTTGAAAATTAACTCATCCTCAAAGTACCCCAGAAGATCAATTTTGCGACCTTCGTACGAAACTGGAGAACGATCAGGAGGCTGAGGTGATCCGTCTCCCCATGTTTCAAAGAACAACTCTTTAGTCAACATAGTGATTCTTGCTCCAGAATCTATCAGCAAATTTAGTGGTCTACTTCCTATACAAATTTCTACAATAGGATCAACACATTCGATTGGGTCATTAACATTAGAAATATGATAATTGAATTCAGTAACTACTTAAACAATTTCAGAATCAGATTCATAGTCTGACTCCAAAACGCATGCAACAGACCTTTTCTCATCATTGAATATTTTTTTTAAACAAACTTTAGCAAAATGCCCTATTTTTTTACAGTAACTACATAATACATTGGCACGAGGACACTTAGCACCCTTTTGGTGAGGAGAATTACCACACCAGTTACACATTTGTTCGATATTTTGAACTTCTGATGTACTTTTCCCTGAGCCAGAGTTTCTGATTGTCGAGTTTTTATTTGAAGACCTTCGAAATTCACTTTGTTTTGACTTAGCGGTAGTTGAAACAACATTGACAGGATTGTCGTGTTTATCTTCTAAGCTCTTTCAAAGACACTTGGTAAGTCTCAATGCATGTAGCTATTTTAATGGTTTCTTCCAAATTAGGATTGGCAACAGACAAGAGCTTCTGGCAGATGTGTTTGTCTCTACAATGACAAACAAATTGATCCCTGATTAATTGATTCTGTGAACGTTCCGAACTGACAAACAGATGCTAAATTGCATAATGTAGAAATGTAAGCATCGACATCTTCACTTTCAATTTTTCTGCCTCTTAAAGAATTTATGTCACAAAACCATCAAACTAGGTTGTTTGTCAAACCTTGTTTTAAGTTTCGTAATGGTGTCTTGGTAGTAATCAACATCATCCTCAGGAAGTTGAACAATTACATGAAGGTGCTTGAAGATAGATCTGCCTTCGAAACCAAGAGAGTGAAGCAAAATACATTTTTTTACGTTCATTACTGAACCTAGGAGCACCAATAGCTCCCAGGTAAGTTTGAAAAGTGTCTAACCACACCTCCCATCTGACAGGAGGGTCTCCTGGAGATTCCATAAAAGCAGGAGGAGTTACAGATTGCATGTCTGTTATTCCGCCAAAGTAAACAATATCAAAACCTAAAGCACATTATATATTTAAAAAAAAATAAGAAGAATAATAAAATATTTTTCAATTGAAGACCAGGTGTGCGAATCACCGTGAAAGGATACCTCACAAAAAAATAAAGCTGGAGGTGTGCAGATCATTGTTACATAATCTGCTTGTTTTTGTTGAAATAAAGTAGATTTTCAGTTTAATGAATAGAAATTATTGATCCCAGAAATAGTGTACAGATCAACATTGTGTAATGAGCTATTTAAAACCAAGATTTCTCTAAATTGATTTTCTCTTTCAAAAAAATATAACACTTGACGATAAATAAGTGTGCGAATCACTTATTATATGATCTGCTTTAGTGTACAGACCACTGTCGTGTAATCCGCTACAGTATTGTTAACACACTGCTTTAGTGTGCGGATCACTGTCATGTAATCCGCTGCATTATCGTGAAGACAACTAGCCTCTGCTTTCGTTGCGGCTTTACACACAAATTGTTGTAACTTGTTAGCGGAGATTGCTATGTAAAGCTGAGAACGCGTTAGGTTGCTATGGAGATGTAACACTGTGACGTACAACGCAATGTCGCTAAGCAACACTCTTGACACAAGGAAGATGAATCAGCTATGATGTGCTTCGACTGTGTGACAATGCGTAGTGATGTGAAGGTAAGGCAAATCAGGCAGCTATGTGCGCGTGCGCTAACGAAGCTAGGCCCAACGTCTTAGCTTGCCCGATCGTTTAAAGCCACCAGATCCCTGAAATAGATCGACTATCACAGTTTGAAGACAACGCAATGTTCAGCTTAGTTTGGAGACTAGAGGTTAACTCTTATTGAATGTGTGCGAAAAGAAGAGTAAACTCTTTGTTTTAAATTGCGGTAAATTTCATAAATATATATTGTAGAACATTGCAGAGAGTGGATGCCAAAGTCTTTAGAAATATTTAAAAGGGCAGTCTTACCGCTAGAGTCCACTTTTAGTCTTGACTTGAAACGCATGTCGAATTATAAAATGCATGCTGAGTCCGAGGTGTAGCTGTGTAGCACAAATCGTCGCCACATAAATTGTAGTAATAAACTCTATAGACAGCCAGTATGATGAGTGTAGTTTGTTATTAAATAGCTTCACAGCAGAGACAGGAAAGTTGATGGCAAACAGCTGGCTCCAACTTCTCTCTGCCTCATTCAAAACATAGAACCCAGTGACAAAGCAACCAGGCAACCATTGTCATTCTACATGACATAGCCTAGAATGCAGAACATATTAAATTAACACAGTGTTAACTATTTGAGCTAAATGAACTATGAGAGAGTAAAACAGTGGCGCTATATTATTTAAGGTTCGCAATGTTTGGGCATGCCAGTGAGGGATAATGTACTGCATTGCTAAACACTTATAAGGTCCAAAGGCAAGACCTATTGGCTATACCAATGCTTGATTTGTTGGGGTTTGGTCCCACTGCCCCATGGGCAAAAGTTGGAATTAGCTTTGCCTTTGTCACGTGAAGTAGCAGACTCAATAAGGGGTTTGCAGTAGTAGCCAGAAATTCCCGAAAAGGCAAAAGTGAAAGAGGTGATCTTGAGCTTCAAGGTGTTTAAATGCCATAGGTGAGAAGTGTGGTACTGAAGCCAGGCTCCCAGATATTTATAAGAACACGTTCTCTTTAAGATGGTGCCACCTAGTTTCCACGTACCGTTTTTAATGTGTCTAGGGCATCAAGTTATCAAGAAGGCCGATGCCAGTCTGACTCAGTAAGACGACATCATCTGCATTTTGCAGAGTTGAGCTCGTTCTTTGAGGTAGTTTTGGTAGATTAGAGTCTGCTTGATCCAGTAAAATGGTGAGATCCGCTAAAAACAGGTTAAAGAGAAGGGGGGCCAGGATGTGTCCTTCTTTCAATCTTCTTTTCATTTGAATTTTAGGCAATACTAGATGGTTTTTCCCAGCTTGACTTGGACCCATATATTTGTAATATCAGCCGAATTGAAAGGAGGTTTAAAGAAATGTTCATCCCTTTAAGTTTCTCTCAGAGTAGATCCCTGTCCACATGTTCAAATGCCTTCAAAAGATCAATAAAACAGGCGTAAAGTGACTGGCTTTTGCTGATTGATGTTCGCACAAGCATCTAAAGTGCCACTAGGATGTCCAGCGTGCTTGCATTGGACCTAACGCCGACCTGATTGAAGTGAATTAATTTTTTGGACACGTCCTATGATTCTAAATCTTTCAAAGAATGCTTGGAAAGTATTTTGTCTCTGTGTCCAACAAGGCAAACAATCGATAGCTCTCCAGATTTGGGTAAGGCCATTTTTCATAAATCGGGCACCGCACCAAGACCCGCCAGGAAGTGGGGACTGAGTTAGTTACAAAGCAATAATTGAACAATTTAAAAAATGCTGCTGCCCAGTATAGGCCATATGTATCAAGCAAAATTGCATTCGCAAACGCCAAAATTCGCAGAATTTTGGCGTTTCCAAATGCAATTTTGCCAAATGGTATGTATTAAGGCAAAATAAGGAATCACAAAATTTGCCATTCCTTTTTTTGTTATTGCATTTAAGAAATCGCAAATTTTGCAATTCCTTAAATGCAATGTAAGAAGCACCAAAAAAGTGCAATTTGGCCTTAAGGAATCGCAAATTACCACAAACTTCAAGTTGGTGGTAATTTGCGATTTCTCTGAAAAATTCACTTTTTTCATTTTTCAAGGTGCAGTGTGAAGCACATACATGCCCTTGGGGCATGTATGTGCGCCACATGTGCACCCATGCTTATTTCAGGGGTGCAACAGTGTGTCCTTTTGACACCCCTGCACCCTTGAAATTGCATTTTCAATTTGCGATGCGCTAATTGCTAATCGCAAATTGAGAATGTCTTCCCATTCATTCCTATGGGCCTCTATGCCCATAGGAATGAATGGGGAGGTATTCCTTAATTGCGAACCGCAATTTGCGATTCGCAATTAAGGAATATGTATGATTCTCCAAATTTATTGCAAATCCTACATACATAGCATTTTGCGATTCTCAAATAGCGATTCGCAAAAAATCGCTATTTGAGAATCGCAAAATGACTTTTTGATACATATGGCCCTAGTTATGTGTTGTTTGAAGATAATCGCAGAGAGGCCATTTGGCCTGGGGACTCTGTCTACCCTACCTATATGGATGCAATTCTCTGTGTTTTAACTGGTACACCATGGGTAGACAGGATAGGTAGTGGGGAAATGACTGAGAGTCAAGTTGGTCCCTGAAACACAAGGACTGTATATACGATATCCAGGACTCACAGGATCCACAACGTTCCCATCAATAATTGATGAGATTTTAGATTCACCTAATCAGATATGAAAGGAGTTGCTGATTTTTACTGGAGCATGCCTTATAAAGTTCTGTCGAGATTTCATTTTGTTTGTTTTGCTTTGCTGCCCAAAGTGATTTTTTATAGGCTTTCTTTAGTAGTTTGATTTTTTCTTTTCTTCTTGTTGGATCTTCTGAGTCATTAATTGCCTTGGCTTGCTTATCCAAATTTTCTTCTGATTTCTCAATGTTTTAGTGTTCTCATTCTAAATTCAAAGTTGTCTTTGGGTATTTTGAGCTGTATTGGAATATAATCCAAGATTTGGAAAGGGTTTCGTTTTGCCCAGATGGTGGGATTTATTGCTTCTTGCCATTCCTTGTAACAGCTCTGCGATTTAAATTCCCAGAGAACCTTCCGTAATGAGAGTGTGTCTGTATGTGAGCCATTATGCAATATGGAGTTATGAAGGCTGTTCCAGTTTTGAAGTAAGATTTTTTGCGGATAGTGATCGCTTTCACATCTGGGAATAATTTTGAAGGAGCTAATCTTGGCAAATAGAAGAAGGGATACAAAAGTGTAGTCAAGTGTGGAACTGGTCTTGCTTGCCTTGTGAGTGCAGGCCATTGATAAATCAGGAGCTATGCTGCCATTGAGAGCATAAAGGCCAATGCCCTCTAGGAAGCTAAGAAAAGAATGATTCGGCTTGGGAAGGTCCATGAATGGCGAAGTTTGCTGCCAAATTCTCCATTTGACATTTCCTTTGTTCATGAAACCCTCTCTTGCACTCTGATTGGCCAAATTTAGCTTAACATATCCTGCTAGTATCCATGGAATGGCACCAGAGACTGATAGTAGGTGTACCAATAGGCCCTCTATTTGTGATATAGTGCATTGTTTTTCAAGTGGCCTTTGGTTTATATAGGTATAGGCCCTGTTGCTATTGTAAAGTTCCAGTTGTTAATTTTGCATGCATTGAGTATTGACATTCAAATTCTGATTCAGCCAGACTAGCTTGAATCTAGTGGTACAGTGAGCAAGGGACCCACCTCTGAGCATACCCATCCCACTTAGGTCCGAAAAGTGCTACAGCAAACAAATGATGGACGGAATGCTGACAATGCAAACATTCTCCCCCAGTCAAACAGTCAAAAGATTTGGGTTAAATCCTTTTTTTTTTTTTTTTAATTTATTTATTGAGAGTTCATACCGGTTAATACATATTCATAAATGCATACATAAATACATAGATAGAAGCATAGCATTATACCGTCAAACGAAAAAGCAGAAAGAATACTAAACAATACAGAATCAATTGACATGTTAAATATCTACACAGCCAGTAAATCATTCATTTGTAGTTTTGCTGTCCTCCAAGTAGCCACTGGGGCCCAAAGTCGCTTGCCCATATCCCTTAGCTTCGCTCCCTTTAAATCATATAATGCTTCCTCAATATTATGTATGCCCAACATTCTGCACAACCACATTTGAAAAGTTGGGGCTTCTGTATCCTTCCAGGCTGCGCTAATTAAAATCCTAAGGACTGCTACGGAAATAAAAACTAAAGCTTCGGCCTCAGTACTCATATTTAATTTCACATCACAACCAATTATTATCAAAGTTGGGGATAGATTAATTTTGACGTCGAGTAGCCCCTCTAAAAACCGTATTATTTCAATTTTAATAGTTTTTAATTTTTCACAGCCATAGAACATGTGTATAAGATCTGCTGTACCATTTCCACATCTGGAGCAGTTGCTATCTGTCGCTTTCCCCCAAGAGAACAATTTTTCGGGCGTATAGTATAAATTAAATAGAGTTTTGAAATGTTGGGCCCTGAGATTTGAGGAACGCAGAAACCTCTTATCCATAGCTAACGCTTTATCAAGGTCTACTTCAGGATCTCCCAATTTTTTGGACCATGTGGTTTCAATTTTTCCAATATCGTCAATTGATGCGTTGTTAAATATTTTATATATATCTCTAATTCTATGGCCCCCTGACTTCAAATACTCAATTAGTTCGAATTTCCCAAGCAATTGCCTAATTGCTTTAATTCTATTTACAATCTGTAGGTATTTGAACTCTTGATAGCCTTGTAGTGAATAGTTGTGTGTAAGTTCTTCAAGAGTTCTGCAATGATCTCTGATCATTATTTGCCCCAACTCCACAATACCATGACTCTCCCAATGACGCCACGTTCCATCCCTACTAAGATTTGGAAAGAGTGTTGAATTCAAAAGTGGTGTGCGGTAATGGATAGTGGGTATATCTAGAACTTTTTTAACCGTTTTCCATATATACCATATACCTTCCAGCGTCTTGTATCCAATTTCCTTGTAATAACTCCTCTGAGTTCTCCTTAATAAAAGCCCTACGGCTTCACTTCCCACCAATAGCTGAAAAATTGATGGTATCACCGCCTGCCTGAGGGTTGGGCCCCCCGGATGGAGTAGGATAGCCATGTCTGGGATGAGACATGCAAGATGATAGCTCTTAATATCTGGCAATCCCAACCCACCTCTATCTTGTGGTAATGACATATATCTATTTTACCCCCTTATTTTACCATATTGCCATAAAAATTTCAGGAAAATGGACTCAATCTTCTTAATAATTTTCTCGTCAATTTTAAATGGGATTGACCTTAATTTGTAAAGCACCTTAGGAAACATTGTCATTTTTATGACGTTAGCCCTCCCAATCAGTGACAACTGTAATGAGTCCATTCTTTTTAGATCTGTTTCCATAGATTTGGGTTAAATCCATTGTTCTTTTGCCCACTATGTCACCCCAGTTTGGACTCAGTCATAATCAAATCAGTCTTGACCCTGTGCCCCAAGGGAACAGTCCAGACCGAACAGCCAGACCAGGTCCTCCCTGGACAGGAAACAAGCATCCTGTGACTGGTTTCAGGGTATGTACCCTTCTTCAGCCAGGCTAGCTTGAATCCAGTGGCACAGTGGGCAAGGGACCAATGTCTGGGCAATGCCATCCCCCTAGGGCAAAAAGTGTTACAGCAAACAAATGGTGGACGGAATGCTGACAATGCAAACATTCTACCCCGTCAAAAGATCTGGGTTAAATCCATTGTTCTTTTGCCCACTACTCCTCCCTTGTTTGGACCCAGCCATATGCAAATCAGTCTTGACCCTGTGCCCCATGGTAATAGTTCAGACAGAACTGCTAGGCCAGGCCCTCCCTGGACCGGAAACAAGCATCCTGGGACCGGTTCCAGGGTATGTCACCCTTCTTCATCCAGGCTAGCTTGAATCCAGTGGCACAGTGAGCAAGGGACCCACGTCTGTGTGCACCCATCCCACTTGGGGTGAAAAGTGTTACAGCAAAAAAGTGATGGACGGAATGGTGACAATGCATACATTCTCCCCCAGTCAAAAAATCGGGGTTAAATCCATCATTCTTTTGCCAACTACACCATCCCAGTTTGGACCCAGCCATATGCAAATCAGTCTTGACCCGTGCCCCATGGGAACAGTCCAGAATGAACTGCCAGGAGGGGGGGTGGGTTCCCACTGCTTCACACTCCAGCACTCAGTTTTCCCGGATGCAACATAATAAATGCAATGCATGATTACACTTTCTTCAGTGTCAGGCTTTAGTTTTTCACCCTTGTTTGTGCAGCCAGTGTTGTATATCTCTAGACACATGTTTGAGGATAATTGTCCTTCTTCAGAAGAGAGCAACACTTTTTTTGGGGTGCTGGAGATGCTATCCAAAGTCTTCTCAGGTGTCAGTACCACTCGCTGGGCGCTGGTGCATCAACCAGAGCTCGTCAACTCATAAGCTCAAGGGAGCCTTTTCAAATAGGAGAGGGGTGGGTGTGCACTGCCTCACACTCCAGCACTCTGTTTGCCCCGATGCATCATAATAAATGCAGTGCATGATAACACTTTCATCTGCGTCAGGCTTTAGTTTTTCACTCCTGTTGGTGCAGCCAGTGCTGGGTATCTCTAGACAGGTGTTTCAGGATAATTGTCCTTCCTCAGTAGAGAGCAACACTTTTTTGGGGGGTGCTGGAGATGCTGCCTAAATTCTTCTCAGGTCTCAGTACCACTTACTGGGTGCAGGTGCATCAACCAGAGCTCGTCAGCTTGTTAGCTCAGGAGAGCCTTTTCAAATAAGAGGGGGTGGGTGCACACTGCCTCACTCTCCAGCACTCAGTTTGCCCCGCTGCATCATAAAAAATGCAGTGCATGATAACACTTTCTTCTGTGTCAGGCTTTAGTTTTTCACCCTTGTTGGTGCAGCCGGTGCTGTGCATCTCTAAACACGTGTTTCAGGATAACTGTCCTTCTTCAGTAGAGAGCAACACTGTTAGAAATGGGGTGACCAAATCTACATGGGTAGCATGGTGCAGAGCGGGCAGGCCAAACTCCTGAGGACATATGTGAAGCATCCACGCAGTCCGCACGGACGACACACCAGGCACACCAAAAAAAGAGACACAACACCAGTTCTGGTTGAAAAATAATAACTCTTGTATTGTCTCCAATATGCAAAAGCAAACACAGTAATCACTATACTGCGCCAACTGGCACCAGGGCAATATATACAAGGGAAATTATTTACAGGGTAACTGAAAAGAAGAAAAGGGTAAGTCCATTAGGGTCAATATTGCAAGGAAAGCGTAGGCACTAACTCTGGGCACAACCTTAGCAGTAGGCATTTAGCATAAAATAAAACATTAGGTATAAAGACACAGCATGACTTGCATCAACATCTCCTGCAAAATGAACCATAGCATACAACATTAACATCAGGCCTCGACAGGCATAATCAGAGTGGCCCCGAGCACCCTATGCCCAAAATCAACAGCAGTGAGGCAACAGGAGGTACACCTAAAATATATCAGGCATGAATCACATGTAATATGGTGCCTAATCACAGTAGCAGGGCCTACCAGGTAAAACTAGGGTAGGTTTCTGAGACCCAAAAGCATGGTCAACACTTTTAAACACAACGGGCATCATGCATGGCGTTAGGCTAGACATCACCTTCTTAACAGAAAGACCTAGGGCAGGGGTAGATGTCCTCCCACAGTCACATGGCCTACATAACGTCTGGCAGGGGCCACAACCTCTTGAGCCGGCTTTATCTCATACATTAACCTGTGGGCATCAGGCAACAGCAGCCTTCAGCGGTTCAGCGCTTGGGAATTACAGCGCTAGCAGGCACAGCTCCTCCAGCACACAGCGCTTTGTAGGCACAGCGCTTCCGGCACACTGCGCTTGGTAGGCACAGCGCTTCCTAGCTTCAGGGCAGGCAGTCCAGGGGCAAGATAGCTGAGGCAGGACAGCGACACTGGGATCAGACCGGCACTTTAGGATTATAGCGCCTAGGGGGACAGACAGTCCCAACAGCAAGCCTGAGAGGCCCCAGGGTAATGCTCCTCACCTCCTAGGGGGTCCAGTGCTGCCCCAATATAGCTCTCTCTTCTTCAGGTGCTTTTAGATGTAGCGCTCGTGTGGCGCCAGGTCCCACCAGCCTCAGGGACCTAGGATGGCACTCCTTCCCTCACCTCCTGGGGGGGGGTCCAGTCCAAGGTGCTCCTTCCTTTCCCGGCGCTTTTAGATATAGCACTGGTGTGGCGCAAGGTCCCGCAGCCTCAGGGACCTAGGCTGGCACTCCTTCCTCAGGGGCCAGGGAACAGAGCAGCAGGCACTACTGGGCCAGGTCAGCAGTCAGTGGGAACTCATCAAAACAGGGCAGTAGGCTTTCACCATTCACCACTGGTGCGTGGCTCTCCTTCTGTACAGCAGCCTGTACTCCTGCAATGGGGCTTCCACTAGCCCTGGGGATAGCAGAGGGGTCTTAGTTGGGTGCAGGGTCCAGCACACAGGCCCAAGTGGCAGTATCCCCTGGCAGCAGGTACTCTCACATTCCTGTTCCTGTCTGGTGGTTCTTCTTCAATGAACAGCAAAGTAGAATTCAGGAGCCTCAAGGCACAGTCATCTGAATGGAAAAATAAGGAAGCATAAGCCTTGGCACAATGGTGTGCCAAGCGGGAACCCATTCAGGGGATGGGGTGGTGTGGACACCTACTGGCTGGGGATGTGGCGGCCTCAATACGAAGTATGCGGCCATCAACCTCCTTTGAGAATGAATCAGATGTGCAGGGAGTATGGAATGCCGGTATGAGCCCAGGAGGTACACTGGAGCCAGGGAAGGCGGGACTGAAATGGCAGTCAGAAAAATTACGTGCTGCACGTAAGGCATAAACACGTCTAAAACAACTAGACCGGTAACCAGCAGAGACAAGAAGTAGGTAGGAAAAGGAAAGGGAAGAAGAATATTTAATATTAGCGGCCAAGTATAATTTGCATTACAAAACAAGAAATAAGCAGTAAATTAAAAGCTGATATACTTCTTCGTCATGACAGTGAATGTACAATTTGGAAGCAATATATGATTCCTGATGACAAAGATTTTTAGCAGGTGTGAGGATATGCATGAGACGGGGAACATCCTTTACAACGCAGCTTTTACCACGCAGTGCCTTTATGGTGCAACTTTTACAACGCAAACCATTACAACGCATTGCACTGGGGGGCGCTCTAGGATAGGGAATAGGTTTAATGTACTATCCAACACCTTCCCTCTAATCCACGGGGACTGGAGTTGGAATAGTAAATTAAACTATTCACTATCCAGCGCCCCAAAGCACTATGCGTTGTAAAGGCATGTTTTGTAAAAACCGTGTTGTAAAGGCATGCATGGTAAAAGCATGCGTTGTAACGTCATACATCCGCATGAGACACATCCATGGTAATTACAACTTGACTAAAGCTTTATTAATGTATACATACTCTAGTGACAGTTGAACCAGAAACAACTATGAGAATTACAGAAAGGGGGTATATGATTATAAAATTCAGTCATGGTGTGAATAGATGCCAATTTAAGGGTGCACAGTTAAAGAATGTTATAGTGATAACAAACATTTTTGAAGGCAGCTGGTTGGTGACTGTTACGATCCTTCTCATAGGAATGGTGTGGGGGAAAATAATGTATTCAGTATAGGGAGAACATGAACAACAATTCATATATTATCATGCGATGAAACATGTGAGTGGAGGGAGAAAGTTAACACATCAAGGTGTTATTCCACTCATCTAGGGTGTTGAAGCCATGTTCAATAGTGTTAAATCAAGCTATCCTGCAACACTCACACCTGTTGATAAATTGCTGCATTTTACGTCTCTGAGAGGTAGGGTGGGTTTATCGATGACCAGCCAGGTAAATTCCGTCTCCTAGTGACATTGTTCTTGAAAATCATCTGATGCGACTTCAGCGTTGAAAGATCTGCACCAGCAAATTCTGTCCAGCAGGTCCTCACAGAAGGGGTATTCAACCTAGTCTACATTTTCGCCCCACTGGAGATATTCAACTTCCAAAAAAGAGTCAATCAATCAATCAGTATATATAAAGTGCGGCTAATCACCTGATTGGGTATCCCGCCGCTTCCGGGTCCCGGAGGCTTATTCGAACAGCCAGATCTTGAGGGTCATTTGGAATTCCAGAAGGGAAGTGATGGTCCGGAGGTGTGTGGGGAGGTCTTTGCTGCGATGTGGCAAAGAAGCATTCTCCACTTCTGCTTCGGTAGATGCAGGGAGTATCGGCAAGTGAAAGGGACGCAGTTTCTTGGAATTTCAGGCAGTAGTTAATGTAGGCAGGTCCTTGGTTGCATAGAGCTTTGTGTGCATGGGTCAGCCGCTTGAATTGGTACCTCTTCTGTACAGGGAGCCAGTGGAGTTTCCTGAGGTGGGCTGTGATGTGGGTTCTTAGAGGAGGGCCGAGGATGAGTCTGGTTGCAGCTCTATGTATGGTCTGAAGATCTGGGGGAGGTGTGTGGCGAGAGGATGAGTTGGGTGTTGTCTTTGTAGGAAATTATGTTGAGACCGTAAACTCTGACGATGTTGGCCAGCTGAGTCATATACGTGTTGAAGAGCATGGGGCTGGGGGCTAAGCCCTGGGAGACACAGCAGGAAACCTCCTTGCATACAGAGCTGAAAGGTGGGTGGTGAATCCTCTGGGCTCTTCCGGTGAGGAAGGAGGTGATCCATCTTAGGGCCTTCCCTTGGATGCTGATGTGGTGGAGTCTTTCGATCAGTATGTGGTAGGATACCGTGTTGAAGGCTACTGAGAGGTTGACGAGGATCAAAGCTGCTGTTTCTCCTTTGGGTTTGAATGTCATCATAGGCTGTGATCAGGGCGTTTTCCGTGCCACAATTGTTGTGGAAGCCAGATTGGGAGGTCTTGAGTAGCTCGTTTTCCTCCAGGTGTGCCATGAGGTGTGCCATGAGTTGATTGTTGATTACCTTTTTCTGTACCTTCACTGGGAATAGGAGCAGGGAGATTGGCCAGTAGTTTTTGAGTTCACTGGGGTCGACAGACGGTTTTTGAGTAGTTGTCTGACTTCGTTGTGTTTTCCAGGCATCTGGAAATGTTGCGGTGGTGATAGAGGTGTTGAGTAGGTTAGTATGTTCCTGGCCGATCGTTTGGTTTTTGAGGTTGAGGATTCGCTGTGGGCATGGATCTGTAAAGGCTCTCTAGTGGATGGATTTCCATGTGTTGCTGCTGTTACTTTCATCTTGTCTGTGTCCAGCTGCAGGCAGTTGTTCTTCATCTGGACCGCAATGTTTCTCATGCATCTGTGGAAGTTGGTTCTAGTGGTGGCGGTGTCGTCGGTGAGTGAGAGGATGAGTTGGGTGTTGTCTTTGTAGGAAATTATGTTGAGACCGTAAACTCTGACGATGTTGGCCAGCTGAGTCATATACGTGTTGAAGAGCATGGGGCTGGGGGCTAAGCCCTGGGAGACACAGCAGGAAACCTCCTTGCATACAGAGCTGAAAGGTGGGTGGTGAATCCTCTGGGCTCTTCCGGTGAGGAAGGAGGTGATCCATCTTAGGGCCTTCCCTTGGATGCTGATGTGGTGGAGTCTTTCGATCAGTATGTGGTAGGATACCGTGTTGAAGGCTACTGAGAGGTTGACGAGGATCAAAGCTGCTGTTTCTCCTTTGGGTTTGAATGTCATCATAGGCTGTGATCAGGGCGTTTTCCGTGCCACAATTGTTGTGGAAGCCAGATTGGGAGGTCTTGAGTAGCTCGTTTTACTCCAGGTGTGCCATGAGGTGTGCCATGAGTTGATTGTTGATTACCTTTTTCTGTACCTTCACTGGGAATAGGAGCAGGGAGATTGGCCAGTAGTTTTTGAGTTCACTGGGGTCGACAGACGGTTTTTGAGTAGTTGTCTGACTTCGTTGTGTTTTCCAGGCATCTGGAAATGTTGCGGTGGTGATAGAGGTGTTGAGTAAGTTAGTATGTTCCTGGCCGATCGTTTGGTTTTTGAGGTTGAGGATTCGCTGTGGGCATGGATCTGTAAGGGCTCTCTAGTGGATGGATTTCATAGTGGAGAGAAAATTCCAGGTGATCATTGTGTGGTTCAGTTGGTTACTGTAGTGGTTTATCTGGAGAGGATGTCCGTAGGCGTGGGTTGGAGTTTGAAGTTTTTGTATACGGTTGTGAGATTGTTGTAGAAGAAGTGGGCGAGGTTGTCACACAGCTACGGGGAGGGTGTGATGTGGTTTTCGCTGGCAACAGGGGTGGAGAATTCCTTAATGTTGTTGAAAAGTTCCTTGGTGTTGTTGTTGTTTTTTTTTATGCATGCGGCAAGGGCGGTCTTCTTTGTTGCCCTCAGCAGGCGGTAGTAGAGGTGAGGGTGGTGTTGAAAGCTGCCCTGTTGGAGGTATCCTTGCTGGTGTGCCATCTCTTCTCCAACTGTTTGTTGTCTCATTTCACTGTTCTGAGTTGTTGGGTGCACCAGTTGGCCTTTTTGGAGGATTTTCTCCGGATATTGCTTTTGATGGGGATGATGCTGTCTCCACAATTGGTGATCCAGGCATTGAAGTTTTTCACACCGTATTCAAGGTTTGTGGTGGTAGCAGGGTTGGAGGTGTAGAAGGCATTTCATTTCATAAATTTAAATGAAAATAGAAGGCATTTGCCCAGCTGGTCTCTGAGATTTTGTTCCACCTCCAGTGGGGGACATTGGTCATCTTGGGGGGGGCAATGCAGGGGCTGGAAATGCTGAAGTGAACGATGGAATGATCGGTCCATATGAGTTCTGTGACATGGCTGTATTTGATGCGGTGGCTGGGACCAGCGTGTGTCATGCGGTGTGTGTAGGGTCAATCTGAGGCTGCTCATATTGTTGAGGAGGTATGGGCTTCACCAAGGAAGATGTAGTACTTGGATCTATGACAGAATTTCGACAGACAGAATTTCAACCTACACAAATATCGGCGTAATTATATCGATTGCAAGAATATCGACGCCCTATGTACAACATGGTAAGTACCAAAATATCGAAAAAATAATATCGATGTTAAAAATATCGTTGTCAAATATATCGATTTTATTGGGTTTAAAATAACATGAAAAATACTTATAAATTACTTAAACATATTTAAATATATTTATTAATGGTAAAAAAAAATAATAATATATATTTAATAAAAAAAAATATTAACAAATCATATATAATATATACTTACTTAACAATAACTACTATTCCCACTCCAGAGGGTGCAACAGTAGAGAAAGTGTTGGATAGCGTAGGGGTAAAAATTACTATTCCCACTCCAGAGGGTGCAACATTAGGGAAAGTGTTGGATAGCGTAGGGGTAAAAATTACTATTCCCACTCCAGAGGGTGCAACAGTAGGGAAAGTGTTGGATAGCGTAGGGGTTAAAATTACTATTCCCACTCCAGTGGGTGCAAAAGTAGGGAAAACTGACCCTGAACCCAAAAAATATCCCTTTACCCAAGAACTGAAAACTGACCCTGAACCCTAAAAATACCCCTTTACCCAAAAACCCAAAACTGACCCTGAACCCTAAAAATACCCCTTTACCCAAAAACTGAAAACTGACCCTGAACCCAAAAAATACTCCTTTACCCAAGAACTGAAAACTGACCCTGAACCCTAAAAATACCCATTTACCCAAAAACTGAAAACTGACCCTGAACCCTAAAAATACCCCTTTACCCAAAAACTGAAAACTGACCCTGAACCCTAAAAATACCCCTTTACCCAAAAACTGAAAACTGACCCTGAACCCTAAAAATACCCCTTTACCCAAAAACTGAAAACTGACCCTGAACCTTAAAAAAATACCCCTTTACCCAAAAATTGAAAACTGACCCTGAACCCTAAAAATACCCCTTTACCCAAAAACTGAAAACTGACCCTGAACCCTAAAAATACCCCTTTACCCAAAAACTGAAAACTGACCCTGAACCCTAAAAATACCCCTTTACCCAAGAACTGAAAACTGACCCTGAACCCTAAAAATACTCCTTTACCCAAAATTAATTAATATTACAATTAAATTACTTCCCACCCTATTCCCCTATAAACCCACAACCCGCACCAGTAGTAAAACATATAATTTAGTTAAAAATATACATAAATTATCAATTAATTAATCAATTAATCAATTAAAATGATTCATTGCCAATTAATATTTAATTGCAAAATAAATTAATCATTAAAAAATAATTATTTAATTACAAATAAATTACTTCCCACCCTATTCCCCTAAAAACCCACAACTCGCTCTGGTAGTAAAACATATAATTTACTTTTATATTTTTTTTATTTATAAAAACATATTAAACACATATTATAACAATTAATTTAAATACTTAACTAAAATTTCTAACACATATTAGTAAATCGAAATTACTTACATCGATATATATGCTATCGATATAACTAAGTTCGATATTACTTACCTTAGGGTCGATATTCTGGCCATCGATATTCTGGACATCGATATTCTGTCCCTAAGTGTAAGTCGAAATTAAAGATTCGATATTTTGACTGTGTACCGTAGTACTTGGAGTCTAAGGCTAGGGATGCAATGAGTCTGCGATGGTGTTGCAGAAGCTGGAGCATTGGCCTGGGAGTCGGTATGCAAGGGTGCCTCTGATGGTTGTTTTTTCATCCATGTGAAGCTTGAAGTTGATATGTTCCAAGGCGGTGGTGGTACACTTTATGGTCTCTTTGTGGAGGATGGCTGTTCCTCCTCCCAGCTTGTTGTTGATGTCCTGGTGAGTGATTTTATATCCGTTGGGGCCATGTCTGGAGCAGATCTTGGGTTGAGACAGGTCTCACTGAGGAAGACTATGTCCGGTGTAAGGGTGGCAATGAGGTCCCAAAATTCAGTGGAATGCTTGCATAGTGAGTGTGTGTTCGGAAGGGGGCATGCGAGTTGGTGTTTTTGTTCAGGTGGTGTCTGTGGCGTGTTCAGGGTGGGGCTGGTCGGTGGGCTAGTGTATGCAGTGGCAAATGAATTGGCAGTGAATGCAGGTGAAAGGTCCTACCATGGAGTGTGCAGTGTTTTTGAGGCATCAGGGGTCGGGTGGTCAAAATAAATCTGAATGAAGAAATCTTCACCGCGACCTCACCGAGTGGTTCCACCATGACAACGCCTTCACCTCAGACACTGCCTTCTGCCTTGCACCGCTGTGCTTTACCTTCTCATATATTTTCATTGAAAATGTATTCTAAGTCCAAAGGTAAACAGAAACCGGGTTCAATCCACTTCGTTTATCAAATGCCCGTTTCATTGTGGTCAGTCATAGTTTTCAACTATGCCCGGGTTTTCCTCGACGTAAAACTTTTAAAATCCATAAGTTCTGTTCCACTGAATAGACTTTTGTAGTTTTGGTGTCAAATAATGTATTGAAATGCATTTTATTTTTCAAAATTGATGTGAGCTTTTTCATTGGGTTGTATTTTTACTTTCTTACTGTTTAAGTGCTTCATAAATACTTTACACATTGTCTCTGAATTAAGCCCGACCTCTTTTGCGCCAAGCTACCAGAGTATTAATTTAATTTCTAATTTAAAACATTTATAAAGCGCAGCGTGCACCGTGCGGTTTCTTGGCGCTGGTAGGGGGTTCGGTAACTGAGGACAAAAACATGGAGCCTGTGAAAGAGAGACGGGGAGAGCACAGGTTAATTTAGTGACTTGTTGTGGTACACCATGGCAGGGATTGTGGCTGCTCTTTCATTAGGGTTTCAACCCCACCCCCGCCCCCAACCAACAACTCAATTTCCCATTACAATCTTTACATGCACCCGCTGCAATCTCTCCTCAGGGGAAATTCCTAGGACGGTAACACTTCTCAACAGAACTCTCCTCGCTCTGCAGTTCTGAGTCCCACAAAATTAACAGTGACCTTAGAGTCTGAAGGACATCAGAGAAACAGTCTCCTATCAGGTAATGCAAACACACAGCAGTTATTCTAAGTTTGGCCTTCCGGGGGAATTCCAAAGAAGGATAAGGTTCCTACTAGGACACCAAGTCACAGCTCTGACACACAGATCTGCTCCAGACACAGCCACGCGTAGACGCAGGCAAGAGTAGCCCTCACCACCAGCAATGAGCAACCAGGAAATCCCAGAGCCTCCGCCGGCTTACTCTCGTTCTCTGTATGGTTGTGGGCCCATGCCAGGCAGCACCCCAATGCACACATATGAGGATATTGTATACACCACCTACCCTGCAACGACCCCTCAGTACCCTGGAGGGGGCACTCAGCCGCAGTACAATGCACGCTTCGCAAAGGGGCAGAATGTGATGTTGAGCTCCCAGCCAGTGGTGCGTATGGTCCAAGTGCAGTTGACGGAGCAGGATTACCTGGGCTACTCCATATTTACCTTGCTGTGCTGCTGCTTACCGCTTGGGGTCGCTGCTCTCATCTTCTCTATAAAGGTGAGTACCTTGGGCGCATGTCTCATCCTTATTGTATCACTTCAAGGAGGCCTGAGGTATGAGCAGGGCATCAGGTCAGATGTGATGTGTCAAGGTGAAGCTATGATGTTCTGGCATGGACACTATAGACATACCTCGCAATCGTTCAAGCATACAAAGAGGGTGAGATAGAATAGTCCCATCGAAATAAGAGAGCTTAAACATTCTGTGGCGGGCAAGGAAGGTTTTCCAGTGGGTGATGCCATTTAAGTCAATGGAAAAAAATTAGCTTAATTGGTGGGTGAAGAGCAGTCCAAGGAGTGTGACGTCCTCCAAATGATGGTGAGCTGAGATGCACTGGTCTAGCTTAGAGTGATCAAAAACTGATTAACATGTTTAGCAGTACTTTGCAAGAGTTGTATGTAGGGCCCTGTGTCCCTAATGCAGGATATCTGATGACATAACTGATGCCGAGGAAAGACAATGTGTCACTTCCCAACATCAATCTACCAAGTGGAGTCACTGGATAAAGGAGAGGTGCCTCAACAAAGCTGTTTGTTTGAATCTCAGTGTGGAAGTGACAGGGGCGGAGGGCCTGGTAAGGATGGGAGTGCTTCACGAGCTCAATGGTGGCCTTAAAGTAGCATTACTGTGGGAATCAGTGAGATAGCAACAAGGGATAAAAGATAACGCGTCTTCATAGTCAGGAAAAAGTCAAATGGAGGCAGAGTAGATGAGCAATGAGGAGCCTATGGGGAGTGAGCCCCAGGAGGGAAGAAACATTAGGGTACAGTTGCTATATAAGGTCAATTTGTGATATGATATTCTTGAGCTGGTGTTTCCACTGGGGCTGAACAAAAGGATACAGAGAAGAACATGCCAAAAATCTGACAAGGGGCAATGTACCAAAGTTTTACAAATATGAAACTTACATTATTGTGTGGCTAAGGTCATGGAAAACATGACAATCTGGATGCCACGGAGTAGGACAGGAGATGAAGGACAGAGGGAAGAAGGAAATGAGGAAATGCAAGAGCACCAGGGACAAGATAGACAAAATCTGCACACAAGGCTAATAGGAGAAGGTCTCCACATATCATAGCATTTATTTAGACCATCAAAAGTTTATAATATTTCCTAATTGATCCATATTGTGCAGAATAGATTCTTTTCTTGACATGATGTCTTTAGGATCATAGAAAGGAGATCACAGATATTTTGTCGTACAAAACTTTCTCTTTATTCATGTGTCAAAATAAGTTGATAAAATCATCTCAGCCATTCCAAGGGCTTTGTTCCTGTGATGAAGCTGTGACATTGAAGTGGTCATCACAGCAGGGGCAGCAGCAGAACAGACTGTGCTGGGCTAGCTGTAGAGTAGAAAGCTCCACAGGATGAGTAGTAAACAGTGCAAGGATCCTGGGGTGTTAGCCGGACTGTGAGGGGTGACCAGAGAGGGCAGATATTGAATGGAATCAAAAGTGCCTCTGAGAAAGTAGTAAATCCATAATCCCTGGCTATGTAAATGGGTAAGAGCATCATTTGGAACCTATGTAATCAGATGTCATGTTAAAGAATACCTTCCCTGATGCAACAAGTAAAGGGCAAAGCTGTTTGTGCCATCGTTACTGAATGTGTAGTAGATGAATATTGCAAAATGTATGTGAACCCGGGCAAACATAGATAACGTATATACATATACTTTTTGCTGTGCTCGGGAAAAAATAACATGAGAAAATAATGTGTATCCACTTTTCCATGTAAAAGGCAGACTTATGAGGTAAATTCAATTTCTTTCATGATTTGTTACTTAAGTAGTAAATTAGAACCCCAATCAGATTTTTCAATATTTTTAAAGTTTTTATTGGACAAAGGATTCTTTTTTTTAAATCTCTTTGACACATAAAATTAATTATGATAAAACAGTATACTAATTAAGGACTCCACCAAAAAAACGATGGATTCATTTTCGACTTTGTGAAAAATACCTTTCTGCAATATGAAAGGAATCGAATTTGATTGCTCATTTGTGAATCTTACAACAGCAAAATAATGCTAAATGGTCTTCCTCTAATATTTTTGATGCACCTGTGCAAAGTTTCTGTAATTTCGACAGTGGTGTCTGCTTCTTTCAACATAATTGGAGCAAACATCACTCACCTGACTTCGGGCATACAGTGTGCAGTGGCGGCTGCTACAGAACAGAAGTGGTGCGGCAGGGGTGGCAAAAAAATAAAAGATCACTTACCTGCCGCCCACTGCCGCTCCTTTGTCCTCTTCTGTTCTTGTCAACTCCTGGAAGCACACAGGCTCCCAGACTCCCCTAACCCAATCACAACGCTACTGTCATGTAATAGTATTACCAGCATGACAGCTGTGTCATGATTGGTCTGAAGGGCCGGGTTCGACACTCATACAGTGCCTGGGAGCCTGGGACTATTCTCCACCCGGCTGTGTGGCACAGCCGGGAGGAGAAAAGCTAAGTGCGCATGTCGGTTTGGCCGTCCTAAGATGGCTGGCCAAACCATCATGTGCACTTATGGTGCCCAACTCTCTTTCTCCCTGCTCCATGATGATAGCCCCGCCCCACCCCACCATAAACTGGCTCAGTACTGAAAAATAAAATGATAATAACATTGCGTTAGTATCAATTTATTTTTCCTTTTGCACCGCTCAGAGAGCAGTGGGGTGACGGTCCTCTGCCTTAATGGAGGACCGCCACTGACAGCGGGAAGATCTTACAGACATGCAATAATACTCTTTCTCATGTAAAACTTTTGTTTTGACTCCTGCATAGCCTATCTTATGACGCTACAGACACTACAAAACAGGAAATGAGTGCTGAAATCAGGTTGATTTTTGAGTCAGTTGCAGCCACCATGTTGGTGGAGCGGGTAACCAAAGGGAAGACACCCAACCTTCCTATTTCAACACAATGCTACTCTTAAAGACATTAGAGGTTTCCAAGGGTGTTTAGAGTGTGATGTTGAGCTTTGAAGATAAAGCTGGAAAATGCTGTGGTGTGACCAATGAGGAGGCAGATATCTGACTAAGATATTAACATTTCCGGCTCTGATGAGATAAAGTATGTTTGCTGGAGAGTGTTGGCCCTTTAATGGCTTTGCAATAACCCACATCAGTAATTGAAAGTTGAAATAGGCTGCCCGAAAAATAAAGATGCCCTCATATCATATCTAAAGTTCTCCGACATGGGTAAGGCCTTTATGTATATTTCTATTGGACAAGATATTGGAAATAGTTTTGAATACTATGAGAACTCTTGTCTGTGGGGGAGAATCCATCTGAAGGCGTTTTAGGGGTGTCTAGGGAAGTTTTTTTTTATTCCCAGCTGTGACTACTTTCTTGGCAAAGATTTGTAGAAAATGAACTTGTACCACAGCATGCTCTTCCCTCTGTGCCTGGAGGGTCTTAAATAGGGAAGGATACCCTGGAAGAGCAAATGCATCGAAGGAAGATGTAGTGGAGAAAATGCAAAGGATCATGGTCCGAGTATGCACGGATGTCAGGACCACACAAGATCATTGAACACGTATGAGGTGAGCCATGAGCATAGGCTGACGAGTTCGAGTTCAGGGTAGGGCAAAAGTACAGTACAAGTGTTAAGTGGACATGGAGGGCTCATGGCCTTTAGGAGATGCTTTCTGACACTAAGGAGTTAGGTCCTTAACCATGAAGTCAGCTGGACCATCAATTAAATGTGTACAAAAAAATTGCCAACTTCACCTTACTTGACACCTCCCAATTGAGGAAAACAAACCAGTATTACTATATGGTCTGTTTGGTATATTTGCTTAATACCTTTTTGCTTTTAATTTCATTATATTCAAAAATGTTTAGGTACACAAAAAAAACTTAAATACATTCAACAATTCCAACATAAATTTTCAAAGCAAATTACATTCCACATTGCATATATAAACACCACATAAATTACATTACATATATAGACACCATATTCATTTTGATCAACAATTAGACTCACATAAATGATATCTAACTAAACAAAGGACAAAGTGAACATTTAGATACTATTATTCAACAAGTAGCAAATTAGTGCATATTAAATTTGTGAAAGTCATTAAATGTACTGCAAATTAATGCATTCCTGATTCAAAAGCCAACGCGTTTCGAACCCATTTCTGTCACTTTATGGGTTCTCATCAGGGCTCTGTCTCTTTTATTTATCTACAGGATATATGTAAAAAAAAGAATAAATGAGATTCGTTTTTAGTATTTGGATAGAATTCTTGTCAATCACCTCTCTACCATTCGCGGAATGACGAAACCAGTACCTGAATCGTTGCTGGTCGTATGCTCTAGTATTCACTTTCTAGATCGTGTGTTTCTTTATCTATAATGTAAAGTATCATTATCAGGATTTTTATTATCTTTGTGAGCTCGGGAGTTCGTATGCAAAAGCATTGCTACACAGCCTACCTTTTACGATCTTTGTCTTATATTTACGATTACTGTGAAGAAATGGAAACATTTAATTTAATATAAGTTTTTCCATTGGGTTTGTTTGTCTACTAGTTCTCTCATAAAGGCGATTTTAAAGGCATACCTCTTTTTGCCTCAGCGCCTTCATGCGCGGAGTGCTGCACTTCTCGGATTTATTTTATGCAATGGAAGGAGTGGTCCTCGTGTTCCTACAAATTATTCAAAGACAAACGGGGGAGAGTTCTATCACCCGTGTGTACTCATTTTATATAAGTGTTACCGCATTGCTTCTAAATCAGTTAGGCATACCTGCTTTCTTGCTTTCTTTAGATGCGCGGTCCCGCGCTGTATTTAAAAAACGTCTTGTTTTACTTCGCAATTGCAGTGTTCCCCTCCATCGCTGGTCTCCTGTGATTACACGGAAACACGAATTAAGTGTCTGATGCATGTGATGCATGTAACTTAGTATCTATTCGCATAAATGTATCTCGCATCTTACCTCTTTGTTGTGTATGCCGAGTATAAGTCTGCTGTGTCCATTGACCTCGCGGCCATCTTGTAATGTGTTATTTATATGCATGCCTACAATGGATGGAGGCCATCTTGGAACGGACTAGTTTCCAAGATTGGTGGGGGCCATCTTGGAACGGACTAATTTCCAAGTTGCTAGTGTGTTATATTGCTGTACCCACCTTTTATTATTCAGTATTCCAGTAATACCCCATATTTTTCAATGTACAAATGGCAGTCTACAGAAGTTGATTTATCAGATTAGTTCGGGGGTCAGTCATTCATTATAATCGCAAAACCTCAGACAAAGTATTCAGCCCGGTTAAAGCGCTGTTAAATTTCAAAATCAGATAGGCTTCTTTATGCAGAAGTAGCTTTTCTGAGTCAATGGGGCATTTTAACTGATTTACAGTGTACAAGACCGACCATTTAAAATCTGTCTCCCCATGCTGCTTATCAATAAAGTGTTCAACCATAGGGGCTGATATCACCTTGTTTTTAATGCGTGACCTGTGCTGTGTTATTCTCACATTTATTTGTTGATTAGTCTTCCCTATGTACATTTTTGGACAGCGACATGTGACTACGTACACAACATTTTTTGTTTGACAATTGGAAAAACCATCATGTTTCCATTTGATGTTATTATGTTCGAATTCCTTCCGCTCGATCGTGTTAGCACAGGACACGCAGTTTCCACACTTGTGGTGCCCTGCATTAGGTTTTAACCCCCATTTAGATAAAAGGTCGCTTTTAGGTTTTGATAAAGCGATTTCAGCACGGACTACAGTTTGGCCAATGCTTCTGTTTTTTTTATATGCAAACAGTGGGCGAGGGAAGGGGCTTTCCAAGTTCTCTAGGAGATGCCAATTTTTTTAAACCATTTGTCTGATCTTATGGGTGTCGGGACCAAACATAGTCAGCCAGACTAGTCGATTCAGTTCTCGTTTTTCTTTAACTTCCAACAGGCATTCGCGTGGTGTACAGTGAGCCCTTTTATAGCAATGTTTTAACATTTTGCGTGGATAGCCTCTGTTCTGCATTTCCTCACAGAATGTTTCTGCATAATGGTCATACTCTCCAATTTGCGTACAATTCCTCCTGATTCGGAGTCGCTGACCATAAGGCAGGTTAGCCTTCAGGCTCCTGGGGTGAGCACTCTGATGATGTAGTATTGTATTTTAATCAGTTTTCTTCTTATATAGTGACGATTGCAGGCAGCCGTCGACACATACAATTTGTACATCCAAAAAGGTCATTCTTGTACCACTTGACTCTACAGAGAATTTTATGTCAGGGTGCCTCGAGTTGAGCCATTCATAAAACTGCATCAACTCTGTGTGGCTCCCCTGCCACAGGAGCCACACGTCGTCGATATAGCGCAGCCACTGAATTATATGTCCCATTTGTGGATTATTGTTATCCACAAACCTCTTTTCATATTCGGCCATGAATAATACGGCCATTTCTGGGGCATAAGGACATCCCATGGCTGTACCCGTTGTCTGCATAAAGAACTTGTCATCAAATTTAAAATAGTTTCTTTTCAGGGCGATTTCAGCTAACTTAAGGATAAATTGACTGGGGACTCTATGCGGTCTTTCTCGATCATCTAAATAGAGCTCCATCACTTCTAGCGCTTCCTCCTGGGGAATATGAGTATATAAGGACGTTACGTCCATGGTTACCATCAGTTTTTTTTCCGGATCAAACGAGGTTCCTTCCACCCTATTTAAAAAATCTACGTTGTCTCTCAAATATGACTTTACCTGATTTGTGAAGGGTTTTAAAAAGAAATCCACATATTTAGCTAGTGGTTCTAAACATGAGTCACATCCGGAGACGATTGGACGCCCCGGGGGCTCATGTAAGTTTTTATGAATTTTTCGGAGGAAATAAAGGAGGGGGGTCCTCTGGAATTTCTTCACCAAGTACTCACCCTCCTTTAGTCCTACAAAACCACTTTCTATACCTTTTTGAATGATTGGCGCTATAACGCCTTGTATCTCTTTTGTGGGATCTTCATTTAGCTGCCTATACCACATTCGATTGTTTATTTGTGAAAAAGCTTCAGCTAGATATTTATCCCTTGGCCAGATGACAACGCTCCGCCCTTGTCGGCCTGCTTTAGCGCGATCGAGGTATCATCTTTTAGATTTTTTAATGCAGTTCTTTGGCCCTTCGTGATGTTTCGTTGAATGTATTTTCAGCTTTTTTCTAATTTATTTATTGAGGACAGCATGGTTTGCTCAACAGCAAGTACCTGTTTGGGTATATTTTGATTTGGTACAAAGGTTGATCGATTTCGCAATCCAGTGGTTTCAATCCCTATGCTAGGCGGTTGATTGGCAAAAAAGACCTTGAGTTTTATTTTGCGACAAAACTCAATGGTTTCAAGCTTAATTTTAGTAAAATCGGTTTGTTGACTTGGGACCAATTTTAGTCCAAGATTCAGGACAGACTCCTCCTCTCTCGTTAATTCTCCGGATGACAGATTAACTATAGTTGAGGGAACTTTTACGATTTGTAAAGGTTTTTCCGTGTCCTCATTTCCCACGGTGTCCTGAATCTTGCTTTTGGTTGCTGTCCTTTCTCTAAAAAAGAGACCTGTTTTTTTATTGGAATTACCCCGAGAGTCGGTTCCTGATCCAGACGAATCGGACGATGACGTCTCTGAAAATGTCTTTAATCTATTTTTAATCCTGCCTTGGTAGTTGTATAGAGCACCCCTTGAGTCAGCTTGTGTGTAAAATTCGTCCTTCAAAAAAGGGTATGCCTTCTCCAGTGAAAACAATTTTGAGTCCCTCTCGTATTGTGCGGTTTTACTTGTGATTGTAATGTCTTTAAAAGAAAGGATTTCCTTCTCTATCTTTTCAAGCACTACTTTTGCATCTGTTATCACCTCGCTGTTTTTAATTGCTTGTGATAGCTCTTCTATTTCCTGAAGTTCTTTAGCACAGAGCATTTGAGCTGTCTCTATCGTATGGACCATTAGGTCTCTGCTACATTTGGTGTTTATGCTTTTGAACAAACCATGCTGTCCTCAATAAATAAACTAGAAAAAAGCAGAAAATACATTCAACAAAACATCACGAAGGGCCAAAGAACTGCATTTAAAAATCTAAAAGATGATACCTCGATCGTGCTAAAGCAGGCCGACAAGGGCGGAGCGGTTGTCATCTGGCCAAGGGATAAATATCTAGCTGAAGCTTTTTCTTAAATAAACAACCGAATGTGGTATAGGCAGCTAAATGAAGATCCCACAAAAGAGATGCAAGGCATTATAGCGCCAATCATTCAAAAAGGTATAGAAAGTGGTTTTGTAGGACTAAAGGAGGGTGAGTACTTGGTGAAGAAATTCCAGAGGACCCCCCTCCTTTATTTCCTCCCAAAAATTCATAAAAACTTACATGAGCCCCCGAGGCGTCCAATCGTCTCCGGATGTGACTCATGTTTAGAACCACTAGCTAAATATGTAGATTTCTTTTTAAAACCCTTCACAAATCAGGTTAAAGTCATATTTGAGAGACACCGTAGATTTTTTAAATAAGGTGGAAGGAACCCGGTTTGATCCGGAAAAACAACTGATGGTAACCATGGACGTAACGTCCTTATATACTCAGATTCCCCAGGAGGAAGCGCTAGAAGTGATGGAGCTCTATTTAGATGCTCGAGAAAGACCGCATAGAGTCCCCAGTCAATTTATCCTTAAGTTAGCTGAAATCGCACTGAAAAGAAACTATTTTAAATTTGATGACAAGTTATTTATGCAGACAAAAGGTACAGCCATGGGATATCCTTATGCCCCAGAAATGGCCATATTATTCATGGCCGAATATGAAAAGAAGTTTGTGGATAACAATAATCCACACAAGGGACATATAATTCAGTGGCTGCGCTGTATCGACGACGTGTGGCTCCTGTGACAGGGGAGCCACACAGAGTTGATGCAGTTTCATGAATGGCTCAACTCGAGGCACCCTGACATAAAATTCTCTGTAGAGTCAAGTGGTACAAGAATGACCTTTTTGGATGTGCAAATTGTTTGTGTCAACTGCTGCCTGCAATCGTCACTATATAAGAAGAAAACTGATAAAAATACGATACTACATCATCAGAGTGCTCACCCCAGGAGCCTGAAGGCTAACCTGCCTTATGGTCAGCTACTCTGAATCAGGAGGAATTGTACGCAAATTGGAGAGTATGACCATTATGCAGAAACATTCTGTGAGGAAATGCAGAACAGAGGCTATCCACGCAAAATGTTAAAACATTCCTATAAAAGGGCTCACTGTACACCACGCGAATGCCTGTTGGAAGTTAAAGAAAAACGAGAACTGAATCGACTAGTCTGTGTGACTACGTTTGGTCCCGACACCCATAAGATCAGACAAATGGTTTAGAAAAATTGGCATCTCCTAGAGAACTTGAAATGCCCTTTCCCTCGCCCACTGTTTGCATATAAAAAAAACAGAAGCATTGGCCAAACTGTAGTCCGTGCTGAAATCGCTTTAGCAAAACCTAAAAGCGACCTTTTATCTAAATGGGGGTTAAAACTTATTGCAGGGCACCACAAGTGTGGAAATTGCGTGTCCTGTGCTAACACGATCGAGGGGAAGGAATTCGAACATAATAACATCAAAAGGAAACATGATGGTTTTTCCAATTGTCGAACAAAAAATGTTGTGTACGTAGTCACATGTCCCTGTCCAAAAATTTACATAGGGAAGACTAATCAACAAATCAATGTCAGAATAACACAGCACAGGTCACGCATTAAAAACAAGGTGATATCAGCCCCTATGGTTGAACACTTTATTGATAAGCAGAATGGGGAGACAGATTTTAAATGGTCGGTCTTGTACACTGTAAATCAGTTAAAATGCCCCATTAACTCAGAAAAGCTACTTCTGCATAAAGAAGCCTATCTGATTTTGAAATTTAACAGCGCTTTAACCGGGCTGAATACATTGTCTGAGGTTTCGCGATTATAATGAATGACTGACCCCCGAACTAATCTGATCAATCAACTTCTGTAGACTGCCATATGTACATTGAAAAATATGGGGTATTACTGGAATACTGAATAATAAAAGGTTGGTACGGCAATATAACACACTAGCAAACTTGGAAATTAGTCCGTTCCAAGATGGCCCCCACTAAACTTTGAAACTAGTCCGTTCCAAGGTGGCCCCCATCCATTGTAGGCATGCATATAAATAACACGTTACAAGATGGCCGCGAGTTCAATGTACACAGCAGACTTATACTCGGCATACACAACAAAGAGGTAAGATGCGAGATACATTTATGCGAATAGATACTAAGTTACATGCATCAGACACTTAATTGGTGTTTCCGTGTAATCACAGGAGACCAGCGATGGAGGGGAACACTGCAATTGCGAAGTAAAACAAGACTTTTTTTAAATACAGCGCGGGACCGCGCATCTAAAGAAAGCAGGTATGCCTAACCGATTTAGAAGCAATGCGGTAACACTGATATAAAATGAGTACACACGGGTGATAGAACTCTCCCCCGTTTGTCTTTGAATAATTTGTAGGAACACGAGGACCACTCCTTCCATTGCATAAAATAAATCCGAGACGTGCAGCACCCCGCGCATGAAGGCGCTGAAGCAAAAAGAGGTATGCCTTTAAAATCGCCTTTATGGGAGAACTAGTAGACAAACAAACACAATGGAAAAACTTATATTAAATTAAATGTTTCCATTTCTTCACAATAATCGTAAATGTTACGAAATAACAAATCGATAAGGTTGCAAACACGAAGACAAAGATCGTAAAAGGGAGGCTGTGTAGCAATGCTTTTGCATACGAACTCCCGAGCTCACAAAGAAAATAAAAATCCTGATAATGATACTTTACATTATAGATAAAGAAGCACACAATCTAGAAAGTGAATACTAGAGCATACGACCAGCAACGATTCAGGTACTGGTTTCGTCATTCCGCGAATGGTAGAGAGGTGATTGACAAGAATTCTATCCAAATACTAAAATAGAATCTCATTTTTTCTTTTTTTTTACATATATCCTGTAGATAAATAAAAGAGACAGAGCCCTGATGAGAACCCATAAAGTGACAGGAATGGGTTCGAAACGTGTCGGCTTTTGAATCAGGAATGCATTAATTTGCAGTACATTCAATGACTTTGACAAATTTAATATGCACTAATTTGCTACTTGTTGAATAATAGTATCTAAATGTTCACTTTGTCCTTTGTTTAGTTAGATATCATTTATGTGAGTCTAATTGTTGATCAAAATGAATATGGTGTCTATATATGTAATGTAATTTATGTGGTATTTATATATGCCATGTGGAATGTAATTTGCTTTGAAAATTTATGTTGGAATTGTTGAATGTATTTAAGTGTCTTTTTTGTACCTAAACTTTTTTGAATATAATGAAATAAAAAGCAAAAAGGTATTAAATAAATATACCAAACAGACCATATAGTAATACTGGTTTGTTTTCCTCAATTGGGAGGTGTCAAGTAAGGTGAAATTGGCAATTTTTTTTTTGTACCACTTTGGGAGATGCTTAGCATGGCCTCTATGCACTAAAGCCCACTGAAAGTATAGAATAGAACGAGCATAGGATACATAGGGAGATATTTGCTTTTTGGAGTATGCAAAGAAGTACTCCTGTAGCACTCTTTCTTGTACTCGTACGTGCCTCTCTGAATTAGTCCCAACGCATCTAAAATGGGATTAAAATGGGAATTTTTAGGGAATATTCATATACAATGAGTAAAACTAGAAGGGATGATGCTCTCCAGGCTTGATAATGAGTTGGGCGTTTGGGACAGATTCTCAAAGGCGTGTAAGAGTTTGTAAAAGAGGACTTCTGTAGCACTGCTGCCCGTACTCATCAATGCTTTTGTGAATCGTCCTCATAATGTTTGAGACATAGCCAATAGAAAGCTTTTGCAAATGGGAATGACAGAGAAATGGCATAAGTTTTTGCCCTTTGCAGCATTCACTTCATATTATGCCACGGATTCTGCATAATCCGTGGTCTTGTGAAGAGCTTGCGTTAATACCGTAACTAGTTACTTTAACCAATATTAGCATAGTGTAGAACCCTGGGGAGCAACCACTTATCTTGCAGGTCCTTCTGGGATATCTAGTCTGCATTTGTTTGGTCAGATCCCTGTTGCAGGAGGAGGTCCGGATGTAACAGTCAGGTCAGCATCTTAACTAGGAACCCATGATGGATGTTCAGGCTTGGTTAGAATGACTAACCAAGTAGCAAGCATTCTGGCCAAGCTATCCAATGCTGCCCAGAAGGTAGCATGATGCTATGTTCTACCATGCTAATTAATAGCACATCATTAATCTATTTATCTACTTTTTCAGACAAGAGAAGCCAATCTTCGTGGCAATGCCGCTGAAGCAGTGAGCAATTCCCAGATGGCTCGCCTCCTCAACCATGTGGCTCTCGGCCTTGGGTTAGCCATTATTGTTGCATGGCTTGCCTTTGTGATATGCATGCCCATAGTAGTACAGCACTCCATGAATGGCATAGACAATTCCACCAGCATCATTTACCAGTATGGCTGAGATCATCACAACTGTGACCTGCAAGCACCCTGGAGGGCTTCGAGGACATCCTTCACTCAAATCTTGCTGGCCCCTCGGTGTATTCCAGCATCAGTGGACGACAAGGCATCACCCACAGGACAAAGACTGTGTACACAATGGGACTGCCTTTGTTATGACCCTTAGATTTCTTGCAAGAGACTTCGAACAAGACAACCCTAAATACCAGCAACATGTCCAGAAACTGGGCCTGTCCTCTGAGTTTTATTCAAGAACTTTGCAAGGATGTTAGTCGGAGATAGATGGAAAAACCAATGGGGCATATTTACAAGCCCCTATTGCCACCATAACGTCACTTTCTTTGCCTTATTTACAAGGCAGCATAAAGCACTTCATGTGGGTTAACGCTGCCTTGTAAATAAGGCGCCCTTTCATGCTATACTTAGCCTGAAAGGGGTGGGCAATGGTTGTTGCAAACATTAAAACATCAAAACAGCATGCATGACTGTTTATGTGCAGGAAGGTGTCCCTTCCTGCACATAAACAATCATTTTAGAAATGACGTGTTCCAACTTCTATGTGTTCTGCACAAAGCAGCACACATCGAATTTACAAATCGCCATTTAAGATTGTTTATGTGCGGGAAGGGACACCTTCCTGCACATAAACAATCATTCCTAACAATGCATGCACCCTTGCACTATGGTGCAAGGGTTCCTGCGTTGGCGCTAGGCAGCTAAATTTAGCGCCAGCGCAGGGGAAAACGCAGGGCTGCACCGTGTTGTTGTAAATACGGTGCAGTCCTGCCTTTCAGAAGTGGCGTGCTCCACCACTTCCTTGTACGTATGCCCCAAAGTGTGTATCTGTTTTATTCTAGGTCTCTGGATCGTGTGCTCTTTTTTCAATAAATGTGTAAAAATCAAGTTTCAATGGGGAGATTTTTACTCAGCACAACACATAAAAGAAGAAGAAACCAAGAAAATGGGACCGAAAAGGAAAATAGCCTGTGTTTTGATATAAACCGGGCAGCGCCTTTAGAGTAATCGGGCACACAGTCACCCTCCATCCCCCCACCCCTCTGTCTGCCCCAAGGACACCCAAATAAGAGTGTCCACCGACACAGATTGGGAGCATACATTCAATATGTAATATGATCCCTGGGGCCACATTATACACAGTGCATCCAGGGATGATACTAGTATTTCTACCTGCCTATTGCCCTTTCGGGTGACTTTGGTAGTACAGAAGGGATTCTACATACTTATGCTGCTCCTTCTGCAATATGGATTGGACCAGCACATAATGTCCAGCAGCGTGAGTACAAGTGGGCACATACACGTGCATGGGGATGTGGCACAGTGCCAGGGGGGTAATCCTCTGCCCTTTTGCTCCTCCCATCTTCTCTGTAAGATTCTGGGTCATTTTATCAAGAAAGGCGTAACATTATCGCCGCTTTAGTGGCAGGAAACTGTGGCTAAAGCGGCGATAAGGTGCTTGATAATATGTCCTATAGAATTTCTCCAGAAGCCCAGGTTTGTGGTGCTTCACACCAGAACCTAGGCCTCTATTGGAATTCTCTAGGGCATATTATCAAGCCTCTTATCGCCGCTTTACTCTGCCACTAAAGCAGCGATAATGTTATCGCCCGTTCTTCATAATATGGCCCTCTTTGATCATTTCAGATAACCACCATTTTTGTTCATTTTAACTATCAACATCCTGTCTTTCCTACTCCTACGTTTGTAAGAGCCTTGTGCAGCCCTTAGGACTTGTCACTCCTAATGCTGCAAATATTCTTTGCATGGAGACTCTTTTTGCATCAATGCCCCACTCAATGCCTCTCATAATCCCCTTGAGGCGCACGCACTGTTCTGAAATGGTTTCTCCATTTGCCTCATCTATGCATGTTGGTTCTACGCGTAGTTAAGAGCTCTCTTATACAGAGAAGGGCGAAGTGCAAGGTAGTCCCCCAAGGGCGTCAGTTGGTGCGGGCCACAGGATGCCGGAGGCCACCCCCCTCCCCCATAGGCAGTGGCTGTCAGACACCCCACCCGCCTGCTGCCAATATTGGCCCCTTTGAAAATGAAGCCGAGTCCACTTTCATTAAACGAGGGAGGCACCGTTTTAACCATGAGTGTCTTTAGCTGCTGTCCTGTCCAAGGGGACAATGCATTTAAAAAATAGAATTTGAGCCCACTGTCCGGTCTGCATCAGGGCACGCAGTTAAGGTTGGCACGCGCAGGGGCGTAGCTTCATAGGGGGTCTGTGGGGAGTCCTACCCCCCAAATAAATACTGGAAGTCGGGTTTCGGGAGGCCCTTTCGGATCTGACAATGTCTGATGAAGAAACGTGATGTGCTGTGTGCACTCCAAATTCTGTCACGGGGGGTGGCAGGGCGTTCAGCTTGGTGGTCTGAAGATAAGGCATTTAGCAAAACGAACTGAGAAATAAAGAGCCACTTGGTACAGTGATAGAACTTTGTCACTTCAAGGGAATCCTGTTAGAAATTATGTCATTGTCAAATTTCTGAAATCTGACGTGATCGTCCAACATCCACAATATTATGCCACGCAGATGTGTTTCATGAATTAGTAAAATTACCAACAATTTGCTAAAGTGTTCTGCAAAGCAGGTGCCTGATTGGTGCTTCCTGGCAGAGCCCACAGGAAGTTGCAGGTGCGGGAACTGACCACGGCTGAACAGGTTGCAGATCTCTCATACTGAGCTTTGACATTCTCAATATAAAATGTGTTTGTAATTTATTCTGTGGATCATAAAATTCGTTGGGAATGTGGACATCTTGATCAACACAACTGGCACAAGGTATGGAGGCACACAAGTAGACACCGAAGGGTGTAGACAAAATGATGATGGAAAAACTACTATTTTGGGCCTATTGTACGAAAAACTATTTGCCTTCTTTGATCAATACATTTTTTATATAAAATAAATCGTTTCACATTCTGAATGTGCTGAAGTCTAATTTATATATTCTACAGAAACATGTTCTTGAGCTGTGCGATTTCCCAGGTGCTTTTTCAGGGGGTGGGCCGAATTTAATGATGATACAGGAACATGTTTGTGATATCTTTTTTGTTAGTTACACTCCAATGCTTGTTGGGAAATCTCATATGCACAACACCTGAACCACACCCCCCCCCTGTATCCCACCGACTAAGCTATGCCCCTGGACCCACGGTGCAAACCAGGAGACTCAGCCTGATGTATGATGTCGTTATCAGTGACCGGTGTGTTTGTAGTGTGTATAGGGCGGCATTCTTAAAATGCGAGGTTGGCACAAGAGATGTTGCTTATGCCTGGGTACCAAACACCACATGGCAAGGAAGCAGTGGTCATTTGCTTGGAGTTCCATCTTGAAAAGTGTAGGGTGCCATCATCTGCCAGGGACAGCACATGTGCCAGGGGTGCTACCATTTAATTGCTGTTATATGTCACTGTCCACCTGTGATCTTCGATGGGTGCAGGCACTTTAAACATGTGCTTTACGCATGATATGTCAGAGAAGAACCTAACACAAGGCTTTTGCCTGTTTGGTACCAGAGCATCCAGCACCATCCCATATGCTCTTCAGTGGGTCCACACTGACACTCTATCTAGTAGTCAAGAGACAAAGGTGCATACTTACTTGAAAACGGCGCAACGCTGTGCTGTGCCGCAAGTAATTTCACAGTGCCGAGCTACGTCATTTTCCAAGTGCGGGAGTGCGCCGTATTTACAACAATTTGGTGCATTCCTGTACTCGCCCCTGTGCTGGTGCAAAAACAAAACAGCCTAGCACCAGCGCAGGCTCCTTGCACCTTGGTAAAAGTGTTTCTCCTTGTTGCAGCACTCTTACGCCTCCCCTGAGGAGGCACAAGATGTTGGCACTGCCTCAGATTTACAGATCCTTGTAGATCTGGAGCAGTGTCACCATTATAAATATGAAGCCGGACACAGCTCCACCAGAGTGTCACAAAAAAGTAATGCTCGGGTGGTGCAAGGCCCTTGTAAAGTTGCCCTAGTCTGGATTCCAAGATGTATGCAGGTGACTCAGCTCATGGCACAGCTGGGGGGGAGAAGAGAAGATGTTAAGTAACTCAAGTTATCACATTTCTCCAATTTCACTGGCTCCCTTTCAAACCCTATTCTATTCTAATGCATCTGCCGCATACATAAGGCCATTTTTCCTTTTCGGTCTCCTCTTAGTTACCGCTTCAGTCTGTATCTGTATCAACCTTCACATTCCCTGAGATTGGAAAACAAACTTCTGTCTTGATCTTCAGTGGTCGTGCTCCTGCCAACACTTGCTGCTACATAGTGAAATTCTTTACTTTATACACTAGGCTAACCTATGCAAAGCTGTTTAAGAACATCCTAACATTGATTCTATACAAAGTGAAACTCTCCTAAAATGGGTTGTTTTGGCTAAACTGAATTAAGCCAGTTGCATCTACATTAGCTTGGTGGACAGTTTCATCCAGGGGATGCAAGGATTCAGACCCGAAGAGCTTGAGTTTCTATGGTCTTAGTGAGAGGGCACATGTGAAGCCAGCATTGGTCAGCCTGTGCTACGTCTATGCGGAGAGCAGTCAGTCAGGCAATAAAATTGTATTTGGTTTGTTGCAACCATAAAAGTATACACTTTACATATTATAAACCTTTATCAAAACACATATCATAATATATTGTTAAAAAACCGAAGCAGCTCCTAATCTTTGCACAAAAAGTAACCCAGCTACTTTAAGGGCCGATACGATTTCTTCTTAAAAATATTAAAATCACAGTGGTTTCAATCATATATATACAATCCTTCCAAAGTACACTACATTACTATTAACCTTTAAAATGCACTCTCATTTTAGGTTGAGTAACTGCTCCACCTGTTACTCTATACCCTGGAGAAACACCCTAATTTTACTCATAAATTTCCCCAAAGCACCGGCTACATCTAACTCTTTCAATTCCACTAGGAGATTAGCAGCTTGCATCCTATTCATAATTCTATATTTTTTCAATATCGGGCATAAAATCTCTTTCCGTATATCTATAATCAACCTACAGTCTAATAAAATATGTACAATATCACAGTGGGTACCTAACATACAAGTATATTTACCATCGCTATTTATCATGCTTTTTTTAACCCTATTATTTACATAGCAGGGGTTTCTTTCCATTCTCACTTTTAGTACCTCACGTCTTAGATGATAGTTAGGTAACCTGTCTAAATAGGGATACTGTTGTACTTCTAATTCCCACACCTGTATCATATGGGCCACCGATGTTTTCCACAAGAGATATTCTCGATCACCTGTTCGGGAGATGTCGGCTCCTTGAGCCCTTAGTTCTTTTTTACCTATTATTGCATGACATGATTAGAGCAGAATTGTGCATCTGGCACTAAAGGGGAAGTTACCTCGGAGTGGTATTCAGAGGGCATAATGCAGAGATTGCCTACTGGGACAATGCTCCTCCTTCCAATATATATCCAACAAAATGTATTTTTGGAAGGAGGAGCATTTTTCCGGTAGGCTATCTCTGCATTATGCCCTGCGAATACGAACTGAGGTATATATAAATATATATTACATTGTGGTGTTAGCCTGTAGTTATTGTTTGGATTCTGAGAGATAAGAATTCCTCAGATTTTTTATTACAATTAACTTTGTCTCTGTTTGACGAATCTCCACAAACATTTTCAGACCTATTTCTACATTGCTGATGATGCAAAGTTTTGTGGTGATTAGTTATGGGGTGCAAAGGAAAAAGGGGGTGTCACAAAACACGGTTTTCCACCAACGCTTTTTCCTTAGACATTTTAGACAGACGTAGTGGCAAAATGGCTGAACGGATTTCATGAAGTTTAACAGAAATATAGATTATGCTGTGGAAAGGATCCTTTTTGTTATTTTAAATAAATTGGTTTTGTAGTTTTTAGTTAAAAGGTACACACAATTTAGTGAGTTATTGGGCCATGGTATACCGCAGTATATTTGAGGTATACTGCTGTACATACCAATGACAAAATACATTATTGACGAAGGAACGGTAGCTATACCTGGGTTACGAGTGCCTGTGTATTTTGATGCTTTTTTTAAATTGTACTGCCTGATTGGTTTTAGTGTCTATTAGGGCTACTGTTCGGCATAATAATACTTGTTTTACTGCCGCCAGATCCTTTTTGGCACTTTAGGCTTTTTCTGACTTCCGCCCCGGCTGTGGTTTTGCCAGTGAGCAGTCTAGTTTGTTTGATCAGCTGTTGCACAGCAGGGTTGCTGGGAGGGCAGAGGGGGAGCATTTAAACAGGCTGGAGAGAACGCACAGCCAGTGAAGGAACGGTAACCATACCTGTGTTACGAGTGCCCGTGTATTTTTGATGCTTTTTGAAAATTGTACTGCCTGATTGGTTTGATAGGTTTCATTTTCGATGCCCCGCCCATTGACATTTACATATGCAAGTTAGCATCATGTGTCTAACTGATGAAGTATACACTTATGCTCTTACGTTATTTTTACTGCTTATGTGATTATTCATTTATATGTGTGGTGATACTTGGTTTCCTTAGCTTAGCTTGTGTGCCTCCATTTTGTGTATTCCTCTGTGTTTGCGAGTCGCACTCGCTCATCCACCCCTCCCGTAGGAATAAGAAAATCACTAATACAGCAGTTTTCGTTTCTCAGCTAACTGTGGCCGAAACTAACAAGTTTCTTATCAGTAGTGTTCTCATGCACCAGAGACGCTGAGGCCTGGCTCCGCGGCCTTGGGCAGAGATAGTTGATGTTGCTTTTGCAGGTGCAGATGCCTCTTGTATGATGCCATTGTTCCTCTCTCAGGGGTTCAGTAATTTTCCAGAAGGGGCGTGTTTTATTCCACTGTACCATGTTATAATGTATTGCTGTGATGATATGAGTTAGTCCTCTCGGCGCACTCTTAGGGGTGAGGTCGGACAGGGCCCTCTCATATGGGAGTTTGTGGCCTAATAAATTTACCTTGTTTATTCTTCTCCACTGTCCGGCTGACTTCTTACTGAGTAACTATAGGTGAGTGTGGTAAGTCACTCGGGTGGATTTGAGCCACGCTTATCGGATGGCGCCCGAATAGGGACCTCGCAATAAGGATCTTTCTCACCCGTAGGTGGGCAGCAGAAGACCGGGGACCCGCTGGTCGGCACGGTGGGTCTGGGTACCCACTTTGATGCCGAGCTTGGTTCTCGCAGCGCTGCCCCACCCTGCTTATGATCGGGAGAGGTCCCGGTTCGGATCTTACGCCGGGGTCCAGAAGGCAGAACCTGGAGCTGACCGTGTTGGTCTTGGCAGCCGGAGGTGGAGAACGGTAGAGGTCGGTACCGCATACGGAAGGTGAGTGGTCCGCCTGTTGTTTGAAGGAGCTGGAGTGCTCCGAGAGACTGGGGTGTCTCTAATGGTTTTAGGAGCCGGGGTGCTCCTGGGGCTAGTGTGCTCCGGGGAACTCAGAGTGCGAGTGGTGCTCTGACAGACTTAACGGAGGTATGGGAGGACATTTTGTTTGTGGTCATCCGACCAGGTGGTACTATGGTGGAGGCGTGGCTCATTGTGGGTAGGTTCCGGAACTCACCCCGAACCCCTAAGGTGGCGGTTCAGTGGGAGTGAGCCCTGGGTCTTCTGTGATAAAGCGTGCAGCGATCTGTAGTGCCATTCGGGTGGCGGATGTGTTCTCCATCCTCAGAACAGTTAGTGTACTGTTCGGTCTGCGGTAGGGTCCAGGTTCTCCAGGACTTGGTCGACAGGCCTTGTCCCATTTTGGTAACACGTGTTTGGCAGGATTTTAATGTATAGGATTTATGTGTGTTTTTGAATTCAATGTATACCATATGTGTGTGAATGTGTTAGAAGCTAGTGAGTAGAAGTAACAGAATTTGTGAGAAGGTGTGATTGCATTGGGGTAAAGATGCCGTGCTTCAGTAAGGTGCGGTGTTTCGGATGCTGTTGTCGTGTATCGGATTCTAGATTGGCCGAAAGCCAACCCGCCCCCCGGAGGGCACTCCTAATTTTGACATGTATGTGAAACACGGATTGCCTCCGATTTTGTTTGGTACCTTATGGCATAGATACACCAAAGACAATGTGGATTTGCAGTGGCCCCTGACAGGTTCTTTCGAAGTGGCTAAATTAGATTATTTGCAAGACAAATTGTTTGCTAGGCGTAGTCGTCAGAGCATGTTCAAGTCATTAAGAATGTGGCAGAAGGAAGTTAGAGAACGTCAATTGAGAGAGGAGAAGGTGGCTCAAAAGAAGGCGGTGCAGATGATGGCACAGAAAGCGAGGGAACATACAAAGAACGAGAATGAGCAACATCTCGAGCGCGCAGATAGGCTTTGCAGGTTGAAGGAAAATAAAAGTTATGTTGTACGAGAGGATGAGCAGGATGAGATGGAGGACGTCTTGAATGCCCGGCCCCCTCCCCCTTATGCCCCGCAGCCATTGTACCCCGCATTGCCAGTTCCGATCTCCCCCGGTGGGGTTTCGGACCCACAAGCGGGTGCCCCACACCCATCTGGCGCAACGGCTTCTGCCTCCCCATCATTGCCGGCGCCCCTTGTTTCTTTGCTTACGGCAAGCTCACCCGCTCCCTCCCAGTTTCTCCCAGCACTCCCTGCCGTTTCTGCTAGCGCTAACCCTAGCCAGGAGATGTTGACACCGAGTAGGGGTGTAGGGAGTGGGTTGCTTTCCCAAGTGCGAAAATTGCTTACGCGTTCCACAGTTGGCTTAGACGAAAAAACGGTGGTGGCCAATCAAGCTTGTCAGTGGGCCAGGAATAACATTTATCCGTTTGAAGACATTTGGTCCACGATGAAAGATTCTGAGCCTCTGATGCAGCAGCATGCTCTGTGGCACATGTCGAATACGTTGATAGCGCTATGGGAGCAGGGGTATGGAGGAGTGGCTCCCGCGACCCTACGGGATATAAAAAATGGAGCTTATAGGGCTAACACTGGGGTACGGGAGGTGATGCGAAGTTTACAATCAATATTACAATATAGAAATGAATTACCCGAGGCAGGCTCACCCCATTTTCCTGGGATACACCCTATGCGTGAGGTGCACCCTATTTTTCACCCTGAGGCCCCTGAAGTGGTGGATCCGGTCACACATGCTGTCACTAGAGCGCGTATAGACGCCCATTTTCAGGAACAGTGGGTATATACACCGTGGAAAAGGAGTGAAGTGTTAGCTTTGAAGGCTCAACTCCCAGATTCTAGAAAAAATCCGACTGCCTATTATAAGGAATTGACAGAAGCCGCATCCTCGACTGTTATGACTTTAGCTGATATTGAATTATTTTTTGGACTATTAGTCCCGGTGGACGTGTGGAGGCAGGTGAACGGTACCGATCATGCTGAGGAGCTAGGTGGTACGTGGAGGGAATTGCAGGATTGGGACAAGGAACGTAAGCCAGGGGAGAAGCCGAAAGTTGAGATTTTGGCATTGCCGGGGCGGATTATTAAGTATATGCACTCTCTTATTCCCCCGAAGAAAGTAGACTGGGATAAGCTGACAGCCTGTAGACAAAAGAAAGATGAAGCTGTCTCTTATTTCTTTACCAGGTTTGAGGAGACGTTTATGGATTTCAGTAGGCAGGATATGTCACAGGATGGAGGGTTACGACTTTTCGTTAACAGATTCGTAATAAACTTTTTACCGGAAATATCAGCAAGGTTACAGGCGTCGGAGAGTACGTGGACGACGTCCACTCCCTCTGACATTCTAAGCATGGCTCAGTATTATGAACACAGAGAAAATGAGAGTAAGGACAAACAGGAAAAGAAGGCCAAGGATTTGAAGACGAGGGTTCTGTTACAACAGGTATCCAGAGGTCGAGGAAGAGGTGCTTCACCTGCGGCAGCGGGACGAGGGGGCGGTGGTTATGGCAGGGGAGACAACAGAGAGCGATTGGGACCGAATCAATGTGCAAAATGTAAACAGGAGGGGCATTGGTGGAGAGATTGTCCTCTGCTTCAGTCGAATGCAGGCCACGGCAGAGGGCGGGGCCGAGGTGATTCCCGAAGACATGATGGGCAGTCTGATAGTGGTGGGAGACAAGGAGAAAATTGTTTCGATGGCAATACGGATAGGCAACATTTTCAGAGGGGAGGTGGACAGTACTACAACGATGATTATGCAATGGACGATTTGACAGGATTCTCTCATAACTAGGACAGCGTAAGACAGAGCGAGGGACCAGTTTCTGTGGAGGTTGATCAACGAGGACCCTATGTGACTGCAGATTTGTCAGGGTCCCAAAATAAATTTTTAGTAGATACGGGTGCTATGAAAAGTTCAGTGGCTCGTTCTCAGGTCCCAATGGCGGCTCTGTCTGGCAAGAATAATATCTCCGTGGGGTTCTCAGGTACTCCGGTGATTAGCCCCATCTCTAAACCACTCACTCTTACGATTGGCCCTTTCACTGTTGATTCCCCTTTTCTGTTGACTTCCAACTGTGGCGAAAACTTGTTGGGTTTAGACTTACCAAAGAGGTTGCATGCCACCATTTATTGTTCCCCGGATGGTGTGTACCTCACACTGGGTCCTACTGTTGCGCGTGCGCAGCAATGTCTTTGCCGCCTGAATTTGAAGGGGTCCCAGAGAGCTTATGGGCCAACAGTGATACAGATGTGGGAAAAATGGACATTGCCCCCGTGATGATTAAGGTTAAGGTGGGAGCCCAATTGCCTAGAATACCCCAGTACAGGATATCTAGGGATGGCGAAAAGGCCCTATTACAGATAATACAGGATCTGATTCCGTCAGGGGTTGTGGAGGAAACGGACTCTAATGTATGTAATAGTCCTATCCTTCCGATTCTTAAAAGACGGTCACCTGATGCCAAAGATGATACACCTGATGTCTATAGGTTTGTGATTGACTTACGCCACGTTAACAAGGTGGTGGAGCCCCAATTTCCAGTGGTTTCTGATATTACAACAATACTGACAATGATTCCCCCATCGGCTAAATATTTTTCTGTCTTGGATTTGAAAAAAATGCTTTCTTAAGTATTCCTGTACATGAGGATAGCCGTTATCTCTTCGGATTCTCATTGGCTGGCCGAAGTTTTAGATTTAAGAGAATTCCCCAAGGATTTACAGAGAGTCCCAGCATTTATAGTCAAGCATTAAAAGCACAATTGGATGATTTGCAACTTCCCGTAGCCAACGTTATGTTACAATATGTGGATGATATTCTTATAGCATCGGACACTGGGGAAGGTTGTCGGGATGCTACGGTTAAATTGTTACATCATCTGGCACACAAGGGCCACAAAGTGTCCCTTCCTAAATTCCAATATTGTCGAACGGAGGTAACCTACTTAGGTCATCTCCTTTCGAAGGAGGGGAGGAGGTTGACACCGGAGCGCATAAAAGCGATAACTAACATGGCTGCACCTAACACGCAGCGAGAGGTGCGCGCGTTTCTGGGCATAACCTCGTATTGTAACGAAACTGCCATGAATGTTTGTGGCGGGGCCAGCTAGATGGGTACCTGATGTTAACATGTTTGCAGATACTGTAGAGAGTGTAAAGAACATACAAGAAAAGGCGACTGAGGATGAACTGAGGACATGGAAAGATGGTGGGGGGGCGATTGGATTCTGATGAGTGTTGGATAGATGTGACCGATAAAAGGCGATGGTTACTCCCAAACGGATATGTCCTCCCTGTGGTGACAATGGCTCATGGGCCGGCACATATTAGCGCTAAGGGTATATGCAATTTACTGGACCCAGTGTGGAGCAATAAAAATATCCCTAAAGTGGCGACTCATCTGGTCCAACAATGTATGGTATGTTTGAGGCACAATCCAGGAAAGGGAACACCCGTCTCAGTGGGAAATTTTGCACCCCCTTCTTTCCATTTCGAGGTGATCCAGATGGATTATATTGAAATGGAAAGGGTTAATAATCTCAAATACATCCTGGTGGTTGTATGCTCTTTTAGCAGATGGGTGGAGGCATTCCACAGCCAAGATGTTGATTAAAGAGTACTTTTCTCGCTTTGGATTGCCTAGGGTGATTTGGAGTGATAATGGCACATCCTTCAATGCTGAATTGATGAAACAGATATATAAGGGCCTACAGATTTCCCAAAAGTTCCACGCGGCCCAACACCCTCAGGCCACGGGACTTGTAGAGAGATTTAATGGAATATTGAAACTAAAAATGGCCAAAATACAGGAGACGGCAGGACTCCGTTGGCCAGATGCCCTTCCTTTAGCCCTGCTTTCTACCAGAGTGACAGTTAATTCCAAAATGGGTGTCTCCCCTGACAAGGTAATATTTGGCCGTCCTGCCAACGTGTGGGGAGTACCAAGACCTAAATGTTTTTCCGAAATTGAGTATCCTTTGTTGATAGACTACTTGTATGCTTTGACTAAAGATCTTCGTTCTATTCATCAGCAGGTAGCAGACACCTTGAAGCCGTTGCCGGAGGGGGCCGGACATTCCATCCTACCCGGGGACTGGGTAGTGATCCGACGATATCAGCGGAAATCCTGTTTGGAGCCCAGATGGTCGGAGCCAAGGCAAGTACTACTGACGACGCGTACCGCACTTCGAGTTGAGGGCAGGAAGGCGTGGAACCATGCGTCGCTTGTGAAGAAGGTCCCGCTGCCATTACCCTATGACAAATGGGAGAGAGAGGGCGTTGCTGACCAGGAATGCGAAGAAATCCCAAGTTACATTCCTTTCTCTGATGCCTCACTGAGGGGAGGGGAGCCGAGTGCAGTGAAAAGAAAAAAAGAAAAAATTGCAAGCTCCAATACTCCCATTGAGAATAGTGATCAGGCATCGACGGATGCAACACTTGCCACAGATACCCCCATTTTGTTCACAGATCATGAAGTGCGAGGGAGCACTCGCTATAATTTGCGGCCCAGAAAGGGAAAAGGCATACGGGACTAAACACTGGAAGAAGGGCTTAGATAGAACACTGGAACAGGTGGCGGAGTGGACGTTATCTCACAGAAGAAGACTAGTGATAGGGATGGACTTGTAAGAGCCCTGGTGTTTGGCCGAAGATTTTGTTTTACGAGACATTAGAGTGGTGCTTGGGCCCAGATTAGTGCTCCTGAGTTGCGGCAGTTGTGCAACTCCAACGAGGGATTAGGGAATGAACAATAGAAGTCTACCTGTGAGGCTTTAACGGACACAGGGACGAAGATCCCTTTTAAGGGTTGAAGAACCCCTCTGGCCGGTTTTATGAGTGTCTGGGACTATTTTTCTTAGTTTAGTTTTTGTTTTTTTCTCCTTCCTTATTTTTGGTTCTGATTTTTGATAAACAGAAATGTACCCCTTTGGTCGTCCCGTCCCCGACGAGGAGCAGCCTTTTGCGGCTCCTCGTAGACCCGAGCCTGCTTCTCCATGGTTGGCCTTATCACGAAAAAGGAAAATAGTGGTCATCATAATAGTGCTCATTGCTTTCCTTGTGACTCTCGGAATACTGTTTTTCCTGGACAAAGCTTATCCTGTACATGTGTTTGCCCCCACACCTTCTGCTATTCCTGAGCATAACATGATCACTGTTGACTATGGTGAACAAAGTTTGCGTAAAGGTTACAAAGATAGTTATTTAACATGCTCATGCCGTGTATAATGTAACAGATTGCTGGGTTTGTGGATTGTTACCCTCTGCTGCTTACAAAAAGGATAGATTTTTGGCACTTCCCTTGACACCAGTGAACAGTTGTGTGGGGTGGAACACTTTGATTGGTATGGTAAAATATTTCCAACAGCCGGACTTTCTGACTCCCCGACTACAAGACTGAGGATCTACTATGACAATGCGAGTACGCCCTATCCCCACTTCTTCCCTTGGACGGTTGTATACTGATGGACGTTTTGACCAAACATTTTTGGAGACATGTGAAAGGAAAGTGGGACGATTCTTGACTCCTAATGACACTGACAGAGTTAGGGAGAGTTTCCTACAGTTAAATTCCTCCCTGTCTTATAGACACCTGCCAAAGGGGAATGGTAGCAATAAGTCTTTGGTGCCCTTAGCAGTTGTAGGACCATCACCATTCTTTTGTATAGCAGGAAGGGGTCCTATAAAGGTTGGGAACAGTTCCTGTAACGTGACAGCATCAATACGCCTGCCCCTTAGCCCTTCTCTGGTCACGCCTCCCAACATCAACTTCGTGTGCGGGGACAATGGGTATTTGTGGCTGCCTGAGGGTTGGGGTGGGGTCTGTTATTTAGCTTATATGATCCCACCTGTGTATGTGGCACCTTCTGACTATCATAAGACTCACCGTAGGTTTACAAGCTCGCCAGAGCAGCGTAAAAGGAGGGCACTTCAGGTTGACGACGTGGATCAGACTGATACATCTTTACAACAATGGACTGATTTCTCTAAGGGCCTCTTGCCTTTCTGGGGTCCGATATTTAACAGCAGGGCCATCTGTAGGTTGTCAAGGGTGATGGAGAAAGTAGTTATTACTGAAGCAGACATTACTACTAATATGACTGTTGAGATGCAGGCTATGAGATTATTCACGATCCAAAACAGGATGGTGTTAGACGTCATCCTTGCTGATAGGGGCGGAGCCTGTCCCGTCATCGGGACGTCCTGTTGCATGTATATTCCTGACTCAGCCCCGACAGTCAACTTGGCAGTGCAGAAACTCCATAGGTTAGCGACTGAACTTCATCAGGATAATGGGACATGGTCACTACAGGGGTGGCTCTGGGGTGTTTTCTCCTCGTGGGGTTGGAAGATACTCATGGGACTAGTGGAGTAGTGGGTGTACTCCTGACATGCTGCCTTTGTGTTTACTGCCTTCCCCCATGTTGCTCAATGTGTGCCAGTAATTTTCGGCCCTCAAAAAAAGTGACTGGTCAATATCCTGCCTCCACTGCTATTGAACTTCCTGATGTTCGTTGGTTGATGCTAATAGACGAGGATATTTTTGATTATAGTGTGCCCCGCCCCTAGAATGGAATGTAAAGGCGCTACCTTTTTAGCTAATAAAGGCTACGCTCCAGTTAGCCAAATGATGCTAAAAGGAGGGTCTGATAGGTTTCATTTTCGATGCCCCGCCCATTGACATTTACATATGCAAGTTAGCATCATGTGTCTAACTGATGAAGTATACACTTATGCTCTTACGTTATTTTTACTGCTTATGTGATTATTCATTTATATGTGTGGTGATACTTGGTTTCCTTAGCTTAGCTTGTGTGCCTCCATTTTGTGTATTCCTCTGTGTTTGCGAGTCGCACTCGCTCATCCACCCCTCCCGTAGGAATAAGAAAATCACTAATACAGCAGTTTTCGTTTCTCAGCTAACTGTGGCTGAAATTAACAAGTTTCTTATCAGTAGTGTTCTCATGCACCAGAGACGCTGAGGCCTGGCTCCGCGGCCTTGGGCAGAGATAGTTGATGTTGCTTTTGCAGGTGCAGATGCCTCTTGTATGATGCCATTGTTCTTCTCTCAGGGGTTCAGTAATTTTCCAGAAGGGGCGTGTTTTATTCCACTGTACCATGTTATAATGTATTGCTGTGATGATATGAGTTAGTCCTCTCGGCGCACTCTTAGGGGTGAGGTCGGACAGGGCCCTCTCATATGGGAGTTTGTGGCCTAATAAAATTACCTTGTTTATTCTTCTCCACTGTCCGGCTGACTTCTTACTGAGTAACTATAGGTGAGTGTGGTAAGTCACTCGGGTGGATTTGAGCCACGCTTATCAGGTTTTAATGTGTATTAGGGTTACTATTCGGCATAATACCTAATTGTTTTACCACTGCCAGATCCTTTTTGGCAGTTAGGCTTTTTCTGACTTACGCCCCCGGCTGTGGTTTTGCCGGTGAGCGGTCTAGTTTGTTTGATCAGCTGCTGTACAGCAAGGCGGCTGTGAGGGCGGAGGGAAAGCATTTAAACAGACTGGACAGGATGGGCAGCTGGTGCTCCTAAGGCAAGCCCGTCTGCGCCTGTCCGTATCAGACCGGGGCCAGGACCATGGTCAAAGGCTGGTCTAGTCCATGGAGGAACTTTGAGATTTGAATGGGTCGCTCCGCATGCCTGCCCATCCAGTTGCACTAGAAGAGAAGCTTCTTATGGATAATCCCTGTACTGTACCCTTCTTAGGCACACATAAAAACAGTGCAGAGTCGCCAGTGGAGCACTACACATCTAATTGATGTAGGGCAAGGGTCAGTTAAGCACACAGCAGTGGACCTTTAAAAAGTGAGTGAGCTTGTCGGCCTCACCCCAGTGAGAGCTGGCCTACACCTCAATCTTCTCCACAGCTCCCACCTGGCATACAGTGGTCGGGAGCAGTACCAATTAGGCTCAGCCTACTTTAGGTCATGGTACTCCACAGGGCAAAAGCCATTCGCTTGTTACAGCATAACACCATGGACGATGACCCTAATTCTTCTCCGCAGTCTCAACCTGGCACATGGGGTCACAACAGTGCACATGAGCAGGCAGCTCTATAGGTGCATTGGTTCCAATAGACCTGAATCTCACACTCCGCTCCCGGGATTCAGTTAGCAGGACCACTGCTTGACCTCGCCCTCTCCAGGTGATCTCCTCCTTACAGGTTCCTCTGGTCTTGGCTAAGACAGAAGCTAGTACTCCAGGCAAGTGTTCTTGATTTTCATGGGTGATGTCCCCTCACCATAACATGAGAGACTGGCAGACCCTTAGTCCCCAGTCCTTAGTCCAAATAGTCAGCACTCATGCTGAGCTCCTTCAAGCTGATGTACAGCTTCAATTTGACAATTTGAGTCTCAAGATCCCATTTTTATAATCCATTTCCAAACACAATTGTGATTTAATGTTTCTGTCTTGAAGCTTATGTTCCGGGGGGTTGATCCCTTTAAAGTGCCCACACTTCTGCTGCGCTCTTCCTCCAGAGAGCAGTCTCTTCCTTACTCCAATGTCTGTCCCACCCAGCACTCAAGAATGCAGCAATCCACAAACCTGACTAGTGTCAGCCTCTACTTCCACATTTTTCTCCAGCCAGCCCTGGAGTTACCGATCTAGACCCACAGGCCTTATGCACTGTACCACTCTCAGGCACTGATGTATCTTTACACTGCAAGCAATCCTGTGCATAGCTTTCTATGTATCGCTGCCATGGGCACACATACATAACAGCGCGTTGTGCAGAAACACATGTGCAGGCCTCCATGCACTACTGCCAAGGGCACACATACATAACAGCACACCATCTAAAGACACACACAGGCTCCACACATTGCTGTCACAGTCGCACATACATAACAGCACACTATGTAAAAACATGAACAGGATTCCATGCAAGGTTGCCACCGACATACATATATACACAATGGTGTGCAATGAAATGCACCCACTTGCCCACCCCTCCATCCATCCTGAGGTAAGCCAAGGGCAAGCTAAGCACACATCAATGGAGCTTTAATTGAGCAGACCAGTAGTCCCCACTCCCATGACCACGATAAAGTAGCATGGCCATGCTACTGATTATTCATTACAAAACAGCATGCTACTACCACTGTGCTTGTGCTAATTAGCTCTTCATAAGGGCTGTACCTCATCACCACTATGAGAGAAGACCACTGTGTGTCCTTCAAGGCCTACCTAGACCACAATCGATGAGACAGGCCTTGGTCATGAAGCACATGAATGATCTGTGTTCGCCCATGAACACAGATGATGCACGTGCATCTGTTTGATTGCTTCCAAGGATCCAGATATCACTGCAGCTTGGGCACTCAGGGCAGGGGCACACCTCTATTACCATAAAAGCTACTTTTCCATCCCAGCAATCCCTCAGTGTTTGTTATCAGGATACTGCAAATGCCAAGTACTGTCATCATACAGAGATTTGAGGCTGATTGCCCTTAGGTGGCAACAGTTCTCTGATGAACCTTGCAAAATCAAAGTACCCTGGGGGTATTTAGTACCTCAAGGACAAATTATGATAAGGGGTCTTATTTCTACTTATTGGCCATATGTTTTTGTAACACTTTTAGGGCCAGATGTAGGACTTTTTTGCAGTCGCAGAGGGGTTTCAGACCCCTTTGCAACAGCAAAATAACAAGTTGGCCATGTAATATTCCTATTTTGCGAGTTGCAAATTATTAGCAACTCGTAAAATAGGAATAGTGTGTCGCTATTAGGAATGGGCGTTCTGAGGGTGTCCCTTTTTGATAGTGAGTCCTCCAGGTATGTATGACTCTTTTGCAACCGCATTTGCGGTCGTAAAACAGTCGCAGTTCACAACCCTTCTCAGAAGGGTGGTAAAGCACTCACAAATGGAAAGGGGTCCACCGATCCCTGCCCGCCTCACATCTACCAAAGAGCTGCGGCCGCCATCCCACCCACACTGTAACGCACCATCAACATCACCTTCAAAACAGGCACCTTCCCAGCAGACTGGAAGTGGGCAGTAGGCAGACCCTTGCTCAAGAAGCCCACAGCCGACCCCACCGACCTTAAAAACTACCGGCCCATCTTGCTCCTCCCCTTTGCGGCCAATGTTGCAGAGAAAACAGTCAACAGGGAACTGAAACAGTTCATTGAAGAAAACGCCATCCTCAACACATCCCAATCCGGATTCCAAAGCAACCACAGCACAGAGACCTCCCTACTCGCCGCCACAGATGACATCCGCACCTTCCCGGACCAAGGGCACTCTGCAGCCCTTATCCTACTCAACCTGTTTGCAGCCTTGGACACGTCTCTCATCGCACACTAGCCACCAGACTGCATGATGCCGGCATACAAGGAACAGCCCTGGACTGTATCTGATCGTTCCTCACCGGAAGAAGCCAAAGAATCAGACTACCACCCTTCCTCTCCAATCCCACTAAATCCACCTGCGGTGTCCCACGGGGCTAATCACTAAGCCCAACCCTCTTCACCAACTACATGGCCTCCTCACAGCCATCGTCCAACAACACGGCCTCAACTTGGTATCCTATGCCGACAACACTCAGCTCATCCTCTCTCTCACCAGAGACCCCACCACCGCCAAACTCAACTTCCAGAAAGGAATGCAGGACGTCGCAGTCTGGATGACCAACAGCTGCCTGAAGTTTAACGCTGAGAAGGCGGGATTCCTCATCCTGGGAACTACCCCCTCAGCATGGAACAACACTTGGTGGTTGACCGCCCTCAGAAGCCCACCTACCCCCCAGACCATGCCAAAATCCTCAAAATTGTACTCAACTCATCAATCACCATAAATCGATAGGTCAACGCCATCACCTCCAGCTGCTTCAACACCCTGAGCATCCTTCACAAGACTTTCAAATGGATCCCCCCTGAGTCAAGGAAGACAGTCACCCACGCACTCATAACCAGCAGACTGGACTATGGAAATGCACTCTACATCGGCATCAACAAGTCCCTGCTCCGCACACTCCAGACAATACAGAACACCGCTGCCAGACTCGTCCTCAGCATCACCCAGCACAAATACATCAGCCAACCCCTTCGAAGACTCTACTGGCTCCCTGTGGAAAAAAGAATCACCTTCAAAATCCTCACCCACTCCTGCAAATGCCTACACAACAACAAAACCAAATACCTCAACAACGGAATTAACTTCCACGTACCCGACCTTCAATCTTCCAATCTCGCACTGGTCAAAACCCTGCGCATCCACAGAGCCGGAGCCAGGCGGGAGATCCTTCCACACATCGCAGCCAAGACCTGGACCGAGCTACCAGAGACATCGGACACGCCCCCTCACCGAACACCTTCAGAAAGACCCTCAAGACCTGGCTCTTCGGGTAGCAGATCTGCGGAGCACCCCTTCCCCCGAGCCTTGAGACCCTCACGGGTGAGTAGCACGCTTACAATGACCTGATTGATTAAGGGCAGACAGTGGTCCCAGGAACCACTACCTGCCTTCAAAAAACTGAAACGAATACATTTCCTTTTTTCTTGTTTAAATGCAGCCCAATTTCCTTTAAGGAAAACGGGCTGCATTTAAAGAAAACTGCATTATTGAAAATCAGTCAAAGACATGGTGGTCTTCTGACCCCAGCAGGCCACCATCCCTGTGAGCCTGGCCATTCCCAATGGGGTCGCAAATTGCGAGTGGCTCATGAATATTGATGAGCCTCGCATTTTGCGACCCCATTGGGAATCACTAACAGTGTCTCTGACACTGTTGTACATTGGATTTAGCGCCTCGCAATTTGCAACAGGCAATTTGTCACAAACTGCGAGGCGCTAAATTCAATAGTCGTACATCTGGCCCTTAGTCAGCACCGGACTATGGAAATAGAATAGCATGCTGGGGCAAGTAAGCTCCTGACATGCCCAAATATAGCCTGCAAGTCGAATAATGCTACGGGGAGTTTGACTAATGGCCAGAATTGAATACAGGTGTCCATCACTAGAACAAGCTCTTTTCCATCATAGCTTGTGCAGAAAAACATTTGTAGGCCTCCATGCACTACTGCCAAGGGCACACATACATAACAGCACACCATCTAAAGACACACACAGGCTCCAAGCATTGCGGCCACAGTCGCACATACATAACAGCACACTATGTAAAAACATGAACAGGATTCCATGCAAGGTTGCCACCGACATACATATATACATAACGGTGTGCAATGTAATGCACCCGCTTGTCCACCCCTCCATCCATCCTGAGGTAAGCCAAGGGCAAGCTAAGCACACATCAATGGAGCTTTAATTGAGCAGGCCAGTAGGCCCCACTCCCGTGATCATGATAAAGTAGCATGGCCATGCTACTGATTATTCATTACGAAACAGCATGCTACCACCACTGTGCTTGTGCTACTTAGCTCTTGGTAAGGGCTGTACCTCATCACCACTATGAGAGAAGACCATTTTGTGTCCTTCAAGGCCTACCTAGACCACAATCGATGAGACAGGCCGTGGTCATGAAGCACATGAATGATCTGAGTTTGCCCATGAAAACAGATCATGCATGTGCATCTGTTTGATGGCTTCCAAGGATCCAGATATCACTGCAGCTTGGGCACTCAGGGCAGGGGCGCACCTCTATTACCATAAAAGCTGCTTTTCCATCCCTGCAATCCCTCAGTGTTTGTTATCAGGATACTGCAAGTGCCAAGTACTGTCATCATACAGAGGTTTGAGGCCGATTGCCCTTAGGTGGCCACAGTTCTCTGATAAACCTTGCAAAATCAAGGTACCCTGGGGTATTTAGTACCTCAAGGACAGAGTATGATAACGGTTCTTATTTCTATTTATTGGCCATATGTTTTTGTAACACCTTTAGGGCCAGATGTATGACTGTTTATTGCGGTCGCAGAGGGGTTTCAGACCCCTTTGCGACAGCAAAATAACAAGTTAGCCATGTAATATTCCTATTTTGCGAGTCGCAAATTATTAGCAACTCGTAAAATAGGAATAGCGTGTCGCTATTAGGAATGGGCATTCTGAGGGCGTCCCTTCCTAATAGCGAGTCCTCCAGGTATGTATGACTCTTTTGCAACCGCAATTGCGGTCGTGAAACAGTTGCAGTTCACACCCCTTCTCAGAAGGGTGGTGAAGCACTCACAAATGGGAAGGGGTCCCATCGGGACCCCTTACCATTTGGGAATGCAGGGGAAAATATTTTTGATGGGCAGGGCAGGAATTTACCAACCCACGTAGCGAAGCCACAGACATCACCCCATCCCAAGACCTCTGCGACAAGCTTGGAACCTACTTCCTGCTCAAGATCAAAACCCTCAAAGACAACTTTGTCGACCATCCAACAGGCGACATAGCCGCCCCCGACCTCCCAAAGATGCCAGCCAGCCCACCATCATCAACTGGACACTGATCACGACGGAAGACAATGCCTCGACCATGAAAGGCACCCACTCGGGGTCCCCCACCGACCCCTGCCCGCCTCACATCTACCAAAGAGCTGCGGCCGCCATCGCACCCAAACTGCATCGCACCATCAACATCACCTTCAAAACAGGTACCTTCCCAAAAGACTGGAAGTGGGCAGAAGACAGGCCCCTGCTCAACAAGCCCACAGCCGACCCCACCGACCTTAAGAACTACCGGCCCATCTTGCTCCTCCCCTTTGCGGCCAAAGTTGCAGAGAAAACAGTCAACAGGGAACTGAAACAGTTCATTGAAGAAAACGCCATCCTCGACACATCCCAATCCGGATTCCAAAGCAACCACAGCACAGAGACCACCCTACTCGCCGCCACAGATGACATCCACACCCTCCTGGACCAAGGGCACTCTGCAGCCCTCATCCTACTCGACCTGTCAGCAGCCTTGGACACTTCTCTCATCGCACACTGGCCGCCAGACTGCATGACGCCGGCATACAAGGAACAGCCCTGACCTGTATCTGATCATTCCTCACTGGTAGAAGCCAAAGAATCAGACTACCACCCTTCCTCTCAAATCCCACGAAATCCACCTGCGGTGTCCCACGGGGCTCATCACTAAGCCCAACCCTCTTCACCATCTACATGGCCCCCCTCACAGCCATCGTCCAACAACACAGCCTCAACTTCGTAGCCTATGCCGACAACACTCAGCTCATCCTCTCCCTCACCAGAGACCCCACCACCACCAAAATCAACTTCCAGAAAGGAATGCAGGACGTCGCAGTCTGGATGACTAACAGCTGCCTGAAGCTCAATGGCGAGAAGGCAGGAGTCCTAATCCTTGGAACTACCCCCTCAGCATGGGACAACACTTGGTGGTCGACAGCCCTCAGAAGCCCACCTACCCCCCCAGACCACGCCAAAATCCTCAGAATTGTACTCAACTCATCAATCTCCGTAAACCAACAGGTCAACGCCGTCACCTCCAGCTGCTTCAACATCCTTCACAAGACTTTCAAATGGATCCCCCCTGAGTCAAGGAAGACAGTCACCCATGCACTCCTAACCTGCAGGCTGGACTATGGAAACGCATTCTACGTCGGCATCAACAAGTCCCTGCTCCGCAAACTCCAGACAATACAGAACACCGCTGCCGGACTTGTCCTCAGCATCACCCAGCAGGTACACATCAGCCAACACCTTCGAAGACTCTACTGGCTCACCGTGGAAAAAAGAATCACCTTCAAAATCCTCCCCAACTCCTGCAAATGCCTTCACAACAAACCCAAATACCTCAACAATGGAATAAACTTCCACGTACCCAACCTTCAATCTTCCAACCTCGCACTGGTGAAAACCCTGCGCATCCACAGAGCCGAAGCCAGGCGAGAGATTCTTCCACACATCGCAGCCAAGACCTGGAACGAGCTACCGGCAGACATCGGACACGCCCCCTCACCGAACACCTCCAGGAAGACCCTCAAGACCTGGCTCTTCGGCTAGCAGATCTGTGGAGCACCCCTTTCCCCGAACCTTGAGACCCGCACGGGAGAGTAGCACGCTGACAATGCCCTGATTGATTAAGGGCAGGCAGCGGTCCCAGGTGCCACTACATGCCTTCAAAAAACTGAAACGAAAACCTTTCCTTTTTTCTTGTTTAAATGCAACCCAATTTCCTTTAAGGAAAACAGGCTGCATTTAATGAAAAACTGCTTTATTGAAAATCAGTCACAGACATGGTGGTCTGCTGACCCCAGCAGGCCACCATCCCTGTGAGCCTGGCCATTCCCAATGGGGTTGCAAATTGCAAATGGCTCATGAATATTGATGAGCCTCGCATTTTGCGACCCCATTGGGAATCGCTAACAGTGTCTCTGACACTGTTGTACATTGGATTTAGCGCCTCGCAATTTGCAACAGGCAATTTGTCGCAAACTGCGAGGCGCTAAATTCAATAGTCGTACATCTGGCCCTTAGTCAGCACTGGACTTTAGAAATAGAATAGCATGCTGGGGCAAGTAAGCTCCTGACATGTCCAAATAAAGCCTGCAAGTCGAATAATGCTACGGGGAGTTTGACTAATGGCCAGAATTGAATACAGGTGTCCATCACTAGAACAAGCTCTTTTCCATCATAGCTTGTGCAGAAACACATGTGCAGGCCTCCATGCACTACTGCCAAGGGCACACATACATAACAGCACACCATCTAAAGACACGCACAGGCTCCAAGCATTGCTGCCACAGTCGCACATACATAACAGCAAACTATGTAAAAACATGAACAGGATTCCATGCAAGGTTGCCACCGACATACATATATACATAACGGTGTGCAATGTAATGCACCCGCTTGTCCACCCCTCCATTCATCCTGAGGTAAGCCAAGGGCAAGCTAAGCACACATCAATGGAGCTTTAATTGAGCAGGCCAGTAGGCCCCACTCCCATGTTCATGATAAAGTAGCATGGCCATGCTACTGATTATTCATTACGAAACAGCATGCTACCACCACTGTGCTTGTGCTACTTAGCTCTTGGTAAGGGCTGTACCTCATCACCACTATGAGAGAAGACCATTTTGTGTCCTTCAAGGCCTACCTAGACCACAATCGATGAGAAAGGCCGTGGTCATGAAGCACATGAATGATCTGAGTTTGCCCATGAACACAGATCATGCATGTGCATCTGTTTGATGGCTTCCAAGGATCCAGATATCACTGCAGCTTGGGCACTCAGGGCAGGGGCGCACCTCTATTACCATAAAAGCTACTTTTCCATCCCTGCAATCCCTCAGTGTTTGTTATCAGGATACTGCAAGTGCCAAGTACTGTCATCATACAGAGATTTGAGGCCGATTGCCCTTAGGTGGCCACAGTTCTCTGATAAACCTTGCAAAATCAAGGTACCCTGGGGTATTTAGTACCTCAAGGACAGAGTATGATAACGGTTCTTATTTCTATTTATTGGCCATATGTTTTTGTAACACCTTTAGGGCCAGATGTATGACTGTTTATTGCGGTCGCAGAGGGGTTTCAGACCCCTTTGCGACAGCAAAATAACAAGTTAGCCATGTAATATTCCTATTTTGCGAGTCGCAAATTATTAGCAACTCGTAAAATAGGAATAGCGTGTCGCTATTAGGAATGGGCATTCTGAGGGCGTCCCTTCCTAATAGCGAGTCCTCCAGGTATGTATGACTCTTTTGCAACCGCAATTGCGGTCGTGAAACAGTTGCAGTTCACACCCCTTCTCAGAAGGGTGGTGAAGCACTCACAAATGGGAAGGGGTCCCATCGGGACCCCTTCCCATTTGGGAATGCAGGGGAAAATATTTTTGAAGGGCAGGGCAGGAATTTACCAACCCACGTAGCGAAGCCACAGACATCACCCCATCCCAAGACCTCTGCGACAAGCTTGGAACCTACTTCCTGCTCAAGATCAAAACCCTCAAAGACAACTTTGTCGACCATCCAACAGGCGACATAGCCGCCCCCGACCTCCCAAAGATGCCAGCCAGCCCACCATCATCAACTGGACACTGATCACGACGGAAGACAATGCCTCGACCATGAAAGGCACCCACTCGGGGTCCCCCACCGACCCCAGCCCGCCTCACATCTACCAAAGAGCTGCGGCCGCCATCGCACCCAAACTGCACCGCACCATTAACATCACCTTCAAAACAGGCCCCTTCCCAGAAGACTGGAAGTAGGCAGAAGACAGGCCCCTGCTCAAGAAGCCCACGCCGACCCCACCAACCTTAAGAACTACCGTCCCATTTTGCTCCTCCCCTTCGAGGCCAATGTTGCAGAGAAAACAGTCAACAGGGAACTGAAACAGTTCATTGATGAAAACGTCATCCTCGACACATCCCAATCCGGATTCCAAAGCTACCACAGCACAGAGATCGCCCCACTCGCCGCCACAGACGACATTTGCTCCCTCCCGGACCAAGGGCACTCTGCAGCTCTCATCCTACTCGACCTGTTTGCACCCTTGGACACGTCTCTCATCGCACACTAGCGGCCAGACTGCATGATGCCGGCATACAAGGATCGTTCCTCACCGGAAGAAGCCATAGTATCAGACTACCACCCTTCCTCTCCAATCCCACGAAATCCACCTGCGGTGTCCCACGGGGCTGATCACTAAGCCCAACCCTCTTCACCATCTACATGGCCCCCCTCACAGCCATTGTCCAATAACACGGCCTCAACTTCGTATCCTATGCGGACAACACTCAGCTCATACTCTCCCTCACCATAGACCCCACCACCGCCAAACTCAACTTCCAGAAAGGAATGCAGGACGTTGAAGTCTGGATGACCAACAGCTGCCTAAAGCTCAACGCCGAGAAGGCGGGAGTCCTCATCCTTGGAACTACCCCCTCAGCATGGTACAACACTTGGTGATCGACCACCCTCAGAAGCCCACCTCCCCCCCAGACCACGCCAAAATCCTCAGAATGTACTCAACTCATCAAACACCGTAAACCGACAGGTCAATGTCGTCACCTCCAGCTGCTTCAACACCCTCCGCATCCTTCACAAGACTTTCAAATGGATTCCCGCTGAGTCAAGGAAGACAGTCACCCACGCACTCATAACCAGCAGACTGGACTATGGAAACGCACTCTACGTCGGCATCAACAAGTCCCTACTCCGCAAACTCAGTGTGAGTAGCACGCTTACAATGCCCTGATTGATTAAGGGCAGGCAGTGGTCCCAGGTACCACTACGTGCCTTTAAAAAACTGAAACGAAAACATTTCCCTTTTTCTTGTTTAAATGCAGCCCAATGTTCTTTAAGAAAAACGGGCTGCATTTAAAGAAAAACTGCTTTATTGAAAATCAGTCAGAGACATGGTGGTCTGCTGACCCCAGCAGGCCACCATCCCTGTGAGCCTGGCCATTCCTAATGGGGTTGCAAATTGAATATTGATGAGCCTTGCATTTTGCGACCCCATTGGTAATCGCTAACAGTGTCTCTGACACTGTTGTACATTGGATTTAGCACCTCGCAATTTGCAACAAGCAAACTGCGAGGCGCTAAATTCAATAGTCATACATCTGGCCCTTAGTCAGCCCTGGACTATGGAAATAGAATAGCATGCTGGGGCAAGTAAGCTCCTGACGTGCCCAAATATAGCCTGCAAGTCGAATAATGCTACGGGGAGTTTGACTAATGGCCAGAATTGAATGCAGGTGTCCATCACTAGAACAAGCTCTTTTCCATCATAGCTTCTTTGAAGTTTTTGCTATGTAGTGTTGTTCAGCAGCTCTTCTGTACCAAGCGAAAAGAAGGTGTGGTGCTGACAGGCTCATAGATCGCATGAGGCATATAACTGGACCAGTGCAGGAATATTCCCCTCAACGCCACACTCAGCATGATGTCCCTGCTTTTCCTGCTCTGAAATGGTGCAAGGCTGTAAAAAGTGAGGCGCACAGAATTCTTTCTGCTTCACACGGGTCCTGCCCACCTGTGATGCTGGGATTTCTCGGCAAGTGGGCAGAGGAACTAGTGAAGTCTGCTGATGGATGTCGTCAACCACCCCCACTTCCCCAGACCCGCCTTAGCAGCTGCAGTGGGGGTGGAGTTCCAAGTTGGCCTCTTCTGTCTGCTACTCAACTAGGACACTCATAAATAACGTGTAAGCATTGAAAGAGTGAAAGGGTGCATGGGTGTGTGAGTGAAAGAGTGGATGGGTGAGTGAAAGAATGTATGGATGAATGCGTAAAAAGATTGATGTTGGGATGGATGGGAGAAAAAATAGTTGATTTAATGAAAGGGAGAGATGGAGGAACGGATGGATGGTTGAGTGAAAGGGTGGATGGATGATGAGAAATGATATATGGATGAGTGTAAGGGTGGATTGGTGAAGTGAAAGGGTGTATCGATGGATGGAATGAAACTGTGGGTAGATTGATTTGTGAAAGGATTAATGGATGAGTGAAAGGATGGAGCTGGAGGGTGGTGAACCCCCAACTTTAGGAGCTACAGTAGGGTGGAATTATTGATGGGCCTATACTGTCGGCAACGTGTGAGACAGGTAAATGAGTGAGTGGAAGGATGGATGGATGGATATGTGAGTGAAAGGCCGGATGGTTGGGTGGGTTAAAGGATGGATGGATGGATGAGTGGCTGGATGGATGAATAAGTGAACAGGTGGATGTAAGGATGGATGAGTGAAAGATTAGATGGATGAGTGAAAGGGGTGGTAGATGGATGAAAAGATGGATGGATGAGTGGAAAGGGTGAATGGATGATGAGAGAAAGGATGGATGGATGGATGAGTGAGTGAGTGAAAGGGAGGGTATATGGATGATGAGAGGATGGAGGAATGAATGGATAAGTGAGTGAGTAAAATGATGAATGGCTGAGTGAAAGGGATGGATGGATGGATGGATGGATGGATGGATGGATGGATGGATGGATGGATGGATGGATGGATGGATGGATGGATGGATGGATGGATGGATGGATGGATGGATGGATGGATGGGTGAAAGGAAGGCTGGACAGATGGATGAGCGAAAGAATGGATGGATGGAAAGAGTGACTGATGGATGAGCGAAAGGGTAGATGGATAAATGAAAGGATGGAGGGATTAGTGAAAGGATGAATGAGTGAAAAACTGGACGAATGAGTGAAAGTGGGGGTGGATGAATAAATGGATGAAATAATAGATGTATGAATGAGTGAGACAATTGATGAGTTAAAGGGAGAGTGGTTGGATGGGTGAAAGAATGGATGGCTGTGTAAAAGGGAGTGAGAAGGGCTAGACAGATGAGTGAAAGCCTGGATGGATGAGTGAATAAATGGATGAGTGAGTGGACGGATCACTGAAAGATTAAATGGATAGATTGATGAGTGGAACAGTGGAAGGATGAAGGAAAGGGTGGATGGATGAGTGAAAGAGAGTATGGATGGATGAGTGAAAGATTGGATAGTTAGATGGATGGGGTGAATGGATGGATGGATGGATGGATGGATGGATGGATGGATGGATGGATGGATGGATGGATGGATGGATGGATGGATGGATGGATGGATGGATGGCAGAAGGGGCGGCAAGGGTGACTGATGGATGAGTGAAAGGGTGGATGAATGGGTGAAAGGGTGGGTGGATGGATGGATGGATGGATGGATGGATAGATAGATAGATAGATAGATAGATAGATAGATAGATAGATAGATAGATAGATAGATAGATAGATAGATAGATAGATAGATAGATAGATAGATAGATAGATAGATAGATAGATAGATTTAAAGATGGATAGATAGTTTTGAATATGAATGGGTGGGTGGAGGGAATGGTGAAAGACTGAACATTGGATAAAAGAATGAATGGATGACAGAATATAAAGGTGGCATTCTGGATGTAAGCAGGAGGATGGATGGATGAATGGATGAATGGATAGATGTTTGGATTTAAAAGACAAGAGCGCTCCTCTGAGGAAGGTCCTGATGACTTGCTTCGTTTTCTTGGTACCAAAAGAGCTATGGTTCGAAATAGGGAGTATTTTACTTCTCTGGCTACACCTTTGAGTCTGCTTCCTGGTGCGTGCTCAACAAGCTGACCTGTAGGCTGGCCCTGGGACCTTACTGCTCCCTTGTATTTTGTTATTGCAAGCGAGCAGTGACTAGGGGATCAGAACTACAAAGGTATTTTGAGGTCGCAAAGCCTGTCATTATCAGAACCAGGGGTTTTACAACCGAAAAATAACATTGTGCGAGCAGAAAAATCTTTCCAACTCACGAATGAAATGGCTTTTGCAATCCTTCATGAATCGCAAGTGGACAGAGCTGTAAAACAGACATTCCCTCACTATTTATGAGTCACAAAGATATAAATCAATACTTTGCAACTGCAAAGGTAAGGCTTTGGTAAGCTACAAACCTCAGGCTGACTGATTTGAAAAGGGGAATCTATCTTTGTGGAACAACTCTTCTTTTGAGACATGTTGTGGGTCCCATCGAGGGAGCAGAGAAGCAGACAGTGCTCCAGGGAACCAATGCATGCTCCCCCTGAGGCCTTCCCTGCTTCATCAGCATCAAGCAGGACTTCTATAGCGCAGCAAATCAAGCGTGAGGGTATCCAGGCGCGGACCTGGAAACAATTATTAGGAAATGCAAATACAGGGATGAGGTTTGCTTTGCCTTGTAGGCCTCAATCCTCCATCCACGAGCAAGCTGCAGCCTCTAAATATTTAGGGTCCAGATGATTTTTCAACATCCTGCAAAGATGCATTGCCAAAGGCAGCCATGTTCGCAAACCAGCTGATGTGCAATTTGCCCTTTTGGGTTTGTGAACAAATCTTTGTGCATCAAGCCCACTGTTTCATATTTAAGGAGCAGTCTGACGTCAGAAGGAGCCTTCCTTTTATACAGAGAGTTCAATCTTCCTCACAATATAAAACCATAATTTTCAGTCAGTTGCTTCAGAAAGTGAAAAAAGCAAGTGTGCATTTTAAAGTTCATCACTTTATAAAGTGGATCACTACTTTTTGAAAATAAAAAGCATGGGAAGTATAAAATGAATATAAATGGAAAAGAAATACAAGTGACTGTGGTACAAGATGAGAAGAAGTTAGCGGTTAGAATTTGTAGGGTTCGCAGGATGAGCAAGCGAGCATAATCGATATATGATACAGAAAACAGAAAACCCACCAATGTATTGACAAAGTTCACACTTTACAATGTGTATACATATGTATGTAATTGATTTCAGGCTTCTTTGTCTCAATCAGCACATTGTAGAATTCTTTAGGCGGTTGCATATATAGTCTGTCATTCATTTTTATCACTTTAGGTGTGTGTAAATTCTTTTCTGTTTCTATGTTGACTATAAAAATGCAATGCACTCTGGGGCGTATCATGTGACCAAGCTCCTTCGTGGAGCAAAACGCGTCATGGATTGACACTGGTCGTATTATTTTGATGAATAAAATTCTTACCCTGCTTATAACCTAAGACTGCTTGCCGTGTCCTGATTGAAAGGAGGTCTCCGCGAGGTCTGCACCTGATCTTTCTCGCTGTGCATTGGCGAACAGGAAAATTTTTCGTTTTCCACATATGCATGTATGTATATATATTATTGTGTGAGTGTGAATATATATATATATATATATATATATATATATATATATATATATATATATATATATATATATATATATATATATGTATATACATATTTGTTGCTCTTCCATTGATCTTATGTTTAACTTCTAGTTACGAATATTCTAATATAGCCTTTCCTGCAATGTGCCCATTGACTTCAATCTCTAAACCAGGAAGTGACATCAGAGGAGAGTAGGAAAGGAAGCTCAGGGCCAGATTTATCAAGGTTCTGCGTCGCCTTTGCACCATGCAAGGGGGCACAAGAGCAAAGTAAAACCTAAGTATGATGTATCAAGCCACGCAAGGCCACCTTGCATGGCCCTACATGGCTTGATAACATTGGAGAAAAGCAAGGCTGTGCAAATTGCTGCATTGATTTACTCTGCCCTGGGAAGGCATTCCATGGGACTAGCGTGGGTGTTCCCACACATCCACCCATGGATTTTGGAGCATTCTCTGATTTACCATGAGTGGTAGACCCAACAAGGAGAACTATATTTATTTCTCTTCGTCTTTTCCTCTTTCGATGTGTGCTGCATTCTGCAGCACGCGTAGAAATAGGACAATGCCTATGATTTTTGTTTTTGTGCAGGAAGGTTTCCCTTCCTTCTCAGAAACAATCCTGTCTACAACTCAGGCACGCTTGCACCATGATGCAAGAGTGCCTGCGTTGGCACTAGGCTGCTAATTGTGCACCAGTGAAGATGAAGGACAGGAATGGGACAAATTGATAGATATTGCGCATTCCTGCCATCCCTCTTTCACGCAGGATTGTGTCTTGATGTGTTGCGCTGCATGCAAGTTTGATAAATATGACGCTCAGGGTTTAGATACTTTACAACAGTAAACGACCAAAGTCAAATATTTCTTGCTCTCTTACACCTTTGACAAAAGGAAACTGCAGTCGCATACATGCCAGCAGACCTGAATCAGGTGGGAGAGTACAGTTTTTAAACCCAGAAATTGCTTTTGCTTCAATGTAAGTCAATGATGAAAATAAATTCTTCAGATCTTTTTTTCGCTATCTACCTCTTTTCTCTTTCAAAATGTTGGTATGTATGCAACCACTAACCTCTGCTACTATAAATGCTCCTGCTGCAAGCCCTCCCAGTCCTTCTTGAATGTCACTTCCGGTTTCATGGCTTGAGGTTATAGCTCTCAAAATGGAGGCCAGTCTTTTCAATTTACAGAAAATTTAATGTGTCCTGTGTCCTAAAAAAAATGATCGTCCATTCTCAATATCAAGTGTAAACACACTTGGCCCGATTCACAAAGGCAATCTGAGACAAAAGTCTTACTGTACGACTTTTGGTATTCATAGAGGTCATTTACGAGTTGCATCTATACGTCGGGCCGGAATCTCTCCTACCCAGGCCGTTGCCTCTGCAACCTGGCCGTACTCTCCGGCTCAAGCTGTACTCTCAGGCTACTGCTGTACTCCCTGGCTCGGGCCCAATGAGGAATGTAATCAGTGGGCCGGCATGCAATTTTTACCAAAAGGAACATCCACAATTTCTACTCGCCTCAGTGTTGACTACTGTCAGTCAACACTGAGGGAAGTGCAAATTGCGGACTGCATTTACCATGATGCAAAGGAGCAAACTTTTCTGCACTCCCTTTACCCTTCCCAAACTGATTTTCATGACCTCCTCTACCATTTATCACACATTCCTAATGTTCCTTTTTGTAAATAATTGCATTCTGGCCCATTGATTACAGTTCATCTGGCCCAAACCGGAGAGTATGGCCCGAGCAGGTGAGTTCTGCCTGAGCCGGAGAGTACGTCTTGAGCCACAGAGTACGGCCCGGGTGCGGAGAGTACTGCCCAGCTGCGGTGATTCGGGCCCGACTGCGGACGTAAAAGATACGACTCGTAAATGTCCTCTTTGAATAACAAAAGTCATAAAGTTAGACATTTGTCTCACATTGCCTTTGTGAATCAGGCCCAATGAGTATAGTTGCGCTTATGCACACACAGTCTCTTTGTTCAAAAAGCAAATTCAATTAGCATCTGTGAATGCATCAGATCTGGGGCTTGTTGCAGAAAACGGTTTCTGTTGCCTTAGGGTTCAGGAAGTGGTCAGTCAGTAGTTCCCAGTAGTTCCAGCCTCAGCCCGAGTAGTAGGAATCGTAGGAGTCCCAGGCGCTCTGGTAGTATTTCTGCATTGTTACAATGAAGAAAATGACGTAAGCAACCCAAGCAATGGTAATGGCAATGCCAATACCCAGGCCCACATGGTTCAGGTTCCGGGCAGTAGCAGAATTGGCCCGGGCCTCATTGATGTCTCCACGCTGATTGGCGTCTCGTGTCTGCAAAATAGAAATTAAGAAGAGACTTTTGAGTGCTTGTTACATTTCACAAATTATTGACTCTTCTATACATGTGGTCCTAGGTGATAAGTTTGCTCTCATGTATGGAAGATCTTAAGGCTATTGTGACCCTGCAGCATTTGGTGTAATGGCAGTAGTGCAGAAGCCCCTGAACGGCCCACCGAGACCACCAGCAGCTACCAACCGAGCTGTTTTAAGCCATAGGCGTTGGACCCCATTTCCCATGACCCCCTCTAAGGTAAAGTGATTAGGACTGTCAGACTGCTCTCTCTCTCTCTCTATCTCTCTCTCTCTCTCTCTCTCTCTCTACCTATCTCCCCCTCTGTCATACCTCTCTCTCTTTACTGAACCTTCAGCACCACTCTACCTTTCTATCTACTCTTTCTACTGCACATATTTCTTGCTATTTCATCTCTGTCCCTAAGTTGTTCATCCCTCTTTAGCTTGAACTGTAATTATGTATCTTCCCCTCTAACTTATTCTTCCCTTTCCCTTTATAGGTGTCTCTCTCTCAAAATCTCGTTCCCTATTTTTCTATCTCCCTTTTCTCTACTTCATTTCTTTATCTCTACCTCTCTGTCCTATATCTCATCTCTCTTTAGCTCACCAATCACCAAATCCCAGTCCTCATATTTACCTCACTTCTTTATCTACCTCTCTGTCTTTCCATCTTTCTAAATCCCCCTTTACCTCTCTACCACCAATCTGTCTGTCTCACCACTTGTTACCTCATCTATCTCTTAATACCAATTCCCTTACTACCTCATATTACCCTCACTACATCATTATTGTCTACCCAATCTCTCTCTCTCACTACTGTATCTCTCAATTTACATCACCATTGATGCCTCATCTCTCTGTATTTCTATATCTGTTCTTTCTACTACCTGCCTCACTACCTTACTCATTCCTTGCTGCATCTTACTCAACATTTACTTTAACCATTACCTCCCCTCTTTCTCTACCTTACTTTGCTCCATTGTCCCCTCACTACCTCAACATGTTACCTGTCTCCCTCTAACTCTTTCTCTGCCTCTTCTTCTCACTAACATACCTCTCTTTACACTGCTTCTTTCTCTGTACCTCACCCCTTGGTGTAACACCGCCCACTCTCATATATTCATTGAAAAAAAGTTTAAATATTAGTTATAGTTAGGAAAACGTTTTTTCCCTATACAAACCAAGTATAAACTACACAAACTATAACATTTCTAAAATTATAGGTATAACTTTAATTTACAATGTATCCGCAACCTTTAAGTTATTATAAGAAGTGCACCTCATTACACACTCGTTTCAGCTCGTTAACCAAACAACACTAACTAAAGCTCGCCACTTTGCCATGCACTGAGTTGTGGCAAATGATACCATTTGAGAAGTTATGAGTGTTATAAATGCTTTGTTTTTATATGCTATAAGTTATGTTGTGTGCAAGGGTATAACCAGTGCATCGAAAAGGCATGAGTTATAGATCATGTAGTGTGGAGTGTGAGGTGACAAGACTGTTTTTGCAGGTGTATGACATTGCAATTTGAAGATGGTGTATAAATTATAAATTGTAGCTATAATTAGAACTTTATCATTTGCAATATTTCTGCATTTTTAGATGGGTTTGTATCAAAAGAATACAAAAGGTATTTCTAACAATATATTATCTTTAACCTTTGTTTTTTTCATTGTATGTTAATTGTTTTTATTTTTTAATGAAAAGGTGGTTCAAATCTCAGTGTGGAGCGTCATTCATAGGAGTGTTTTAAAGTTGCGAGAAGTACAGCACAGTAAGGAGGAGTGTAGAGAGTGGAGTATTGTGTAGTGGAATTGAGTGAAGTCAAGTAGAGTGGAGTGACGTGCCTTACAGTGGAATAAAGTATTGCACAGTGTAGTGGCATCGTGTGTCGTTGAGTGGAGGGGTGTGTTGGACAGTTTAGTGGTATGTCGAAAAGCAGAGTTGAGTATTGTACGGTATAGGGTCGTGAAATGGAGTGTGGTGGAGTGGTGTGTCATTGAGCAGAGTATCGTAGTGTTAAATAGAGTGTAGCAGAGTGTTGTAGAGTGTCATGGCATACAGTGGAGTTCAGTGTGGTACAATAGAGTATGCGGACATAGAGTCAAGTACATATTTGGACAGTGGAGTTTGTACTCGGACAGAGTGGCATAGAATGTAGGAGAGTTTTGTCGAGTAGAGTTATATATAGTGAAGGAGAGTACACTGGAGATGCATAGAGTGGAGTAGCGTACAGTACAGTGGCATGGTGTAGGGACGTATGTGAAATGTAGCAGCAGGTTAAGGCAAAACAGAGAATTGCGCTGCCTTGCATTTTTCCAGATTTACCAATCAACACAGGGCTAAGCATGTGGTCTTGCGTTGCATTGTAAATCTGACTTAAGTATTGTGTTGCCCATGCAACACCATGTGTGACTTAAGGAGTCCACGATCCAATAACACAGATAGGCCTTAGTGTTATTTTGGGTCATGGAATACTGCAATAAATTGGCAGTGTACCTTGGTACATGGCGATGACAAGCCTGTATATAATTGGGTAATGTCTGTTTTTAGAGAATGAAAAGGCAGCCATATTGTTTTAACTACACTTTGGCTGTGTTCAGTTGTTAGGGCCTTCAAAATAGGTAAGTAGTAGGTCCCTGCCTATTACCACCTTACTAAAGTGGTAATAGGTAGGGAAATGTACTTATGTATTTTTAAATAAGTTTATGGCCATGTACCGTGGTAGTTTGATAACATTTTGTGAAATTCCACAGTACTGCAGTGATAAATATTACTAAGTTTAAATGTCTTATAACTTAAAAAAATACTTAGCCTACTTAACTGCAGTACCCAAAACGCACCATCAGTGCGCCATAATGTATAATCTTGCAAAATATGATGTAAATCGATTCAGCTGATTTCATGCTATGTCAAGTACTATAGTCTTTGGAAAATGCATTGAGGGAAACATGTGTTTTGGGAGCTCGCTTTTATCTTTGCACCCCAATAATGATTCACCACAAAAAATTCAAAATGGAGCAAAATGCCATAGTTCTGGAAAGGTTTGTGGTAATCCGCCAAAAGGGTGCAAAGTTATTAGAGAGCAAAAATCGGAGGAATCCCTATCTTTAAGAATACTAACTATAACTACAGAGTGGCAATCAGATTATATGTGATTTCTTTCTTTTTATCTATTGTGTTTGTTATATTTGTTTAATTGGTTAACATAATCATGTGACCGTATATGTGTATTTTATTTGTTCATGTAGTAATTCTTAAAGTAATTCTTAGTCCAGTTTATTATTTAGGCTTCCTTGCTACTTTTAGTAGGATTGTGCTATGTTTGAAGTCCAAAGCAAATGAAACACAATCATTGATTTACAATAATTGAGATAATATTTTTTTCCTACTGTCTCTAATTATCATGTCACCCAAATAGTGGCTTGTGTAGCACACTGCTAAATCACTTTTTCATTTTGTTGCATAGGAGTACATAAGGAAGATGATTTTGTTTAGCTTGATTGGGACAGTTTTATTTGGTGATCCAAAGAGCATGCAAATAAACATTATGTAGATTAAGCTGTATTCTGATTGATATGTATTTGTTTATACGTTTCCATTAGCATGTGACAATAAATGGGTCTTTCAGTTATTCATGGAGTAAATTTGAAATAATGCAGTCTGCGATATTTCCTGAGTTTCATTGCTACTTTTAGTAGTATTGTGCTACACAGATATTACTAAGTTGTTGGCCCTTATACCTTCATACCTACATCATAACATCACTTGCAATAGCAAAAAGAATCATTTACATAGTCTAATGTACATTGCTGTGAAATTTCATTATTATTTGTTCAGACGTTTTGCTGCTACATGAAACACAAAAGTCTATGTAAAATGTGTTGGAGTGCAAGTGTGTTTTTGGAAACCCCCTTTTTTCTTTGTACCCCATTGACCAAACGCTGGCAAACATTTAATCCTTCACTATTGTAAGGGGTGAAATAGGTGTACGCACAAACACACACATATTACAGTCGCCAGAATGTAGTTATAGTTAGGATGTAGTTTCCATAGGAAAAGACTAGTCTAAACTTTGGCACCCATTGACGAATCTTCACAACATTTTACCCAAAAAGTGCTCCGTGGAATCTTGTTGTGCATGTACAGTTTCAGGGTGCTCTGTCAAGCGAGGGCCGGGAAAAAGGGGGAGGGTAAAAAAACATGTGTTTCCCATGTAAATTTCCTTAAGAACACGGCTATACTCTGAACTGCTGAGCGGAATGACACAAAATTTGCCAGAAAGGTAGCTATTGGTACCGAAAACCGCCCTTCTGTAAATTGGCAGCCTTGCTGGCACTCAGCTTGAACCGAGTCCCAGAAAAAAAGTTTAAAACAAAAGAAAAGGGGGCAACAGAAATACTAAGTATGGGCGGAATATTCGTTCCGCTTGCGGAATTTGTGAATTTTTGGCAATTTTGAGATCCGCAAATCGCGCGAAATTGCCCAAAAATCCGCAATTCGCAATATTTTTTTCTTGTTCGCGCTTTAAAAATACAATCTTGCGAGCACGACATTGACTTACCATGATTCTGTGTTCGCTGATGAGTTTTCCTCCGTGTTCGCGTGCGCTGCGAGATTTTGGTAGCTGGCTGAGCGACGCCGTAATCGCGAACATGTCATAGCGACCCGAAACAGGAAATTGCAAACGCGAACACTTCATTGTGACCCGAAACAGGAAATTGCAAACGCGAACACGTCATTGCGACCCGAAACAGCAAAAAAAGGCATCGCGAGCAGGCTGGTTAAGTGGAAACAACATGTTCGCGACCGTTGCGACCGCATGCCTAAATTCTCGTTTCCGAATTGGTAAAAAAATATCACGAACTCGCAAAAAAAAAAACTATTGCAAGCTTGCGTAATTTGGTTGGTTCTGCGAATCGCGATTACGAATTCACACGAATTTGCGTATTGCGAATTCGCTAATTCCGCCCATGCTTAAGAAATACCCTGACACCCTAGGCCTCTTGGGGGAGTCCCACAGAGGCATAAAAGCATTAAAAAAACAACCAATTAGGCGGAAGTCGCGCTGGATCGGCGGCTCCCGCTGAAATTGTTTTAAAAGAACGGAGCTGGTGGGCCAGTTCCTGGGGGCATTTTAATACTAAAGGAGGGGGGGCATGGAACCCCCTCCTGGGGCTTATTAATGCCATGGTGGCCACAATTTTCCTGTGTCTTATTTATTTTTAAAAAATGGAGACCTCTCTGTCCTTCTGGGGCCCTGGGTCCACTACCTCCCTGGGGCCATCTTCTTTTTAACAAATGGGAGGGGGGCGTGTGGCTATTTTTAATTGTTAGCCCCAGGGGATGGAGTCCCCTGGCCCCATTTAGGCTCAGAAAAGGGGGGCCATGTGCCCCTACCCAAAAATAGCTAGTTTTGGCCCCAGGGTGGGGTACCCACAGCCTCTTAAGTCTTGGGTAGGGGGGATACATATGCTGCTTCCCTATAATTATTATTCTTTGGCCCTGGAGGAAGGGATCCCTGGGGCCATTTGGGATCGGCAAGAGGGAGCCATTTGCCTGCTCCTCTAAAATAATTTGTTTTGGTCCCAGAGGTTAGGTCCTCTTAAGTGTCAGGGAGGGGGCCAGGTGAACCCCCTCACTTATAATTAATGTATGACCATGGGGGTCCCTGGGGTCCATTTTTGCCCAGACACAGGAGCCATGCAACCCCCTCCCCTAATATAAATATGTTTAGCCCAGGTTGATGGGATCCCCAGTGCCTCCTAAGGCTCCCCTAAAATGAGAATTTGGCCAAGGGAATGGGGTCCTTGAAGCCTATTTGGGCTCCGGAACAGGGGCCTTTCGCTCAATTATGTAATTTTAGCATATGTGATCTGTCATCAGAGATGTCATAAATGATGTCAGAGAACATGTGATGAGTAATGTAATATATGTGGTTGTAAGCCGTGCACAGAGGGGGCATTGCTATAACCAGTGAATTTCAAAACATTACATTGGCATTGAGATTTTCACCTAACTATAAGTGGTTCTCTATGAATAGTTCTACTTTAAGCAGATTACTCTGTGCCAAAAAATGAAAAATACAAATTTGGAGAAAAAAAATTAGTCATCGGAAAAAGTTCTTTGTTTTGTAAAAATTAAGGTCAAATTCAAAGTTTCTCCGAACACTGTGTGCCGATTCAAAAATCAGTTTTAGAGCTTGGAGAAAACATGAAATCTTCTAAGTCTGTGAAAATGTGTCTACCATTGTAGGTGAAAGTTGGATTACCTTGTTCAGAAGATTGACCGCACATAGATGAGAAGCATCGCCTTCAGCATTGGTCATATTAGCAATGTTCAAATTGGATGGTACCTGTGTGCCTGAAGTTTCCTCTCGTACCTCAGCATCAGCATTTTGCGTCTGTGAGATCTCAATGAATGCCGTCATCAGAATTGGTAGCAGCTGGGGACAACGCTGCGCCATTGGCATGACTGATTGGAGTGTTAGACAGATGTCTAGCTCACATTCTTCCCTGCATAGCAGGCAGCGTAGAACAGGTAAGATGCAATCTTGCCAGATTGGTCTGAATGACAGAAACCATGTGGTATTTAATTCTCTTAAATGAGATTGGACGATTTGGACGATGCGCTCACGACACTTCATCTCCAATAGAGCCCTCTCTATTGTACTTGGAGTGGCGCTGGTGATTTGGCTTGCCATATCATTGCAGGAGGAGCAAAAATAGTATCCCCGCACCGAGTCCCAAAAGGAGAGGCAATCCGCCAAACACAGAGTGCACAAAGTTTGGAAATATTCCTAGGACAGCTTCAAAGGGTGCTAACAGTCCAGAAAATACAGTCTTAAATACATGTACAATACCTCTTGTATCAGACATGTTTAAGATACGACTTAACATTTCTGAGAAATGTATAGGGCAGTTTGTAGTTAAGAAGGCATGTATCTCAGCAGAAGTCCTTGCGACCTGCAGATCATAAGTCTCTTTGTCTGAGGTCAGTGGCACAGTTTTTTGCAAAAGAATGGCTTTCATTCTGCTTAAAGTATCAATTCGAATAGAAGGGATGTTCAGTGAAGGCCATAACGGCGACTCCCTGTCTATCTTGGTTTTATGAAATAATACTTGCATACAGCAAGTGACCCTGGCTGACACAGTTGATAGATATGGTATGCCGGGCAACATACCACAGCAGCTGTGATCAATCAACATGAGGTAACTTCCATTTGAAAGTTGTCCAATACTTGGATCAATCACTACAGCTGGTGAACTTTGCAGGTGGCAGGATAAATTGTTAGAAGAACCATCGCAAGGCCTGTGTAAGTTTATACCCTGACAAAATCGAGAACAACTTAGTGCGTTTTCACAGTTTTTACCACTAAGAAACACTTCCCTTCCCCCACTCCACTGTAGGGTTATTCCCAGGATGTCTTAATGTATTCTGTACCCAACCTTTTATGTGTGCCTGCTGGTATGTGTTTTAGGCAATACTGAAAATGGAAAATTGTAACAGGCAGAGTGATTGTTCCATGTATCCATTCAGTAGCTGGCTTTTCAGCGACTGTAAATGGTAATCTTTCCAGTTTTTCAATGCTCAGCACCGTATAGTCTGCTCCCCTCTGTGCCAGTTTGATCTGTTTATCAGTGAGATTAAATTCTGAAAACAGTGACGTAGCATTGATTAAACGCCAAGGCACATAGCCTGAACGAAGGTTTTGCAACGTCCAGCCTAATAGCAGGTTAGAACGTATTTGCGACTGACCATGTTGCAACATGACCAAGTCCTGTTCCGTGATGTCTATGGCAGAAGACACTATGCTGTCCAATGAATATATCCTGGACAACAGAGTCTTTTACCCATTGTCAACCACAGAGAGAGTTTTCTCTAAATTAATACGAACAATTTCTTGTATTCGTTCTGCAGTTTCTGCTTGCGTAATCTTCCATGCTTCAATATTAGCAGCATAGATAACGGCATATATAAAATGTTTATGATGCGGGTTTCTTGGTCCTAGCAAGAATTCCCTAAGATCAGTGCCATCTTTAGGTAAAGATAAGAGTTGCTTTACATCCTTAAGTGGAGATCTCTGTAGCCAATCAAGGCAAAGCTTCCCTACACTGTGTGTTGTTACTATTTCAGGATGCTGTCTTTGAACATTCCTTGGGTCTGGCCTAGTGAATGTGAAACCCTGTGTTTTGTTCAGGAATCTATCTTGACAGTTGTTTGTGTCTGTGGGCCAGATCAACCATTTTTTCCAATCTGGATCTGTTCTGTTGTGAAGCAAAATAGTATGTACGTCGACGTCCCCCTCCGAAGTGTTATTACTACCAGGTGTAGGTGTAGGTATGGACGGATTGTTCAAGTCTTTTATCTTGGCTCACCCAAGGCAAGACGTCTGTTGGACAGTGTCATTCAAAATCATAATTTGCTCAGGGATGATGCAGGCTCGAAATAAAGCTTCTATCTTGCCAATCTTTTGTGCCCCAGACAGTTTATGTCTCAATGTTGTATTTCCAAAAGTCAAAACTTAGTTTAGACAATTGGGCATAAAAGGCCACAGAATAGATCTGTTTTTCATTGGTTCACATACTTTTCATTCCTTTTTTGTTTACATTTTTAAAGTAAAATGATTCAGCATTTGATACATTGAACCCCGAAAAGTATGGAAATTCCGTTGCAAATGTTTTTGAGCTACCCTTTGGTGGTGTAGGACAATGTTCCCATTGGTTATACATTAATACGTTTCTAGGATTTGCAGATTTGTGCAAGAAATTATGACCATAATGATTATAACAATACATTTGTTCATAGTCTGATGAACCTTCCTAATATTCATGATTTGTGAATACTGCAGACATTTTTAAGTCTGAAGTTATATTATTAACAGTCTCGAAGTCCCAATCATCAGAAAAGGTACTAGATGAAACAAAATCACGTAATGACATCTTGAATAAATGTGGAAAGTTCAACATTTCCGACAAGCCAAAAATGTCCTAATCAGTTTTGTCCCAAGCTATACCTCCAGGTATAGGAATGGCTGAGATGTTCACTGATGACAAGTCTCTTTGTTCACAATGAGAAGATTTGTGCGGCTTGAGTAGTAAGTTGATGTTCTTACTTGCTGTGTTCATTTTGACATATCTTCCATTTATCAGCATTCCCAGAGTTATTACCAGAGTCAACCAAAGTAAAAGAAAAAGCACACCCAACACAATACAAAGTTCAATTCATGGTGAAACCAGATAAGCCTTTTCCAAGTGATCAAAAAGGTATGTTGCTTGTTTCTTGAATGTTCTTTTTTCTGGCGTCGTTTCAGGTTTGCTGGGATTCTCAGAAAACGTATCAAAGTTAATGAAGTAGCCAGAGACAGTTCTGTCAATTGTTGAGATTGCATCAGGATTCGTTGAAATCGCTGGAACCACTTGATCACGTGTCACTTCATTGCAGACAGGTGTTTCTTGACGTACCGTTATTTGGGTCTCAAGAGGTACAAGTTTCATAGCTATGTTGCATAGTCCTTCATTTCGCACTGCAGATTCTTCAAAGGTGATGAGTCTCTCAGTTTGAACCTCTTAGATAGTAGCTAGATTAGAGTGTCTGCTACTTGGGCGGAGTCCACTTGACCCACAGCTCAGTATTGGCCACATGATGTGGTTTGACCACGTCAATGGACAGGAACCTGTTCTCTTCTTTACCAGCAAGGGGCGGCAGTAATACTGTTCTTGATCCGTGGATTGCTAGGACAGGTACTGGTTGTCTGTAAGGAGGCCCAAATTCCTTCTTGTCCGCTATCTTTTCTCTGACTAGATCCCCAAGCTTTGGGATCCAGACAGGCCTTGCTAGGACGGTTGGATTTTCTACAGTGGTGGTTGGCTTCAGGAACACGTTGCTTTGTTTCATTCTTATTTCATTTAAGTCCTGAAAAACAGCCAAATGGTCTTTGATATCAAATGGTTTTTGGTCTAAAACTGAAGTCTGACAATCGAGGTCCGCTACTAACATTCTGGTCCCGAAAAGGACTTCAGATGGAGTGATACCTCCTAGACAACTACTTGGCAGATTGTTAAGACTACATTGGACACTTATTAGATGTTTGACCCACCCGTCACCCGAGCCTAATACCCTAGCTGTTATAGATTGCTTTATGTCCTGGTTTTTTCTCTCCACAACCGAATTTACCTCAGGATGGAATGGACTAAAGTACCGCAATGCAACGCCCAATTTGGCCATGGCCTCCTTGTAAGCTCGAGAGCTAAACGCAGGACCCTGGTCAGAATGTAGCGTGCCCACTGCGTATGTGCCGATAAAGACTCACAAATCTTTTATAACAATTTGAGCATCAGCCGAGCGCTGAGTCCACATCCTAATGAGCCTTGAACACGATTCCACTGCGACCATGATATATTTATAGTTACCATCCCACTGTATGGGACCGCAGTGATCCAGGTAAATGCAAGCTGATGGTTTATCTGAAATTAACAGGGGCATCTGCGCAGGACGTTTCACAGTAGAGACTTTTATCTTTTGGCATATTTTCGCATCAGTTATGTATGAGTATTTCAGTTGAAACCCTTTAGGTAACGTACTACTGCTGCCTTTGCTTGTTGCATTGACATCTAGCATTATTTTGTTGTCTATTTTCATTTTTGAACGAGTGATTGCAGCTACGGAAGCCGTTTGCACAGCTGCCTTTGAGGCTTCATCAGCGAATTAATTCCCTTCATCGTGAATGCCATCACATTGATCACTCAGCGTATGTGTCACATGAGTGTTTTGTGGTCCTTGTTGTAACAGAAGAACTTGTTCCCAAAGCAGTTTATGCTTGGTTGTGCCACCTTTTGCATCTTTGTAACCTTTTTTAATACAGTTTTGCAAGTATTCATTGTAAGATTGCACACAATAATACGAGTCGCACTCTATGAGTGTGGGGAATTCGCGATCCGTGCTTTCAAGTGCCATCTTGAATGCTTGTAGTTCAGCTCGCTGAGCTGTAAAATCTCCTAGAGATTGAGTTTTAGTGACCATTGGTCTAAATTTGCCTTCGTGCCAGCGACCTTTAAGAATCGCACAAGCAGCACTATAGACTTGATTACCACCCGTAGCGGGTTGAGATGATTCGTCAGTATAAATTATACATTCATAGTGGTCAAGAGGCAGAATTTCAGTAGGCAAAGGACATTCATGTTCGTATAGTAGAAATGCTTGTGTTTTTAGATAAGGATCAAAAATGTAGTCAACAACAGTTGCAGCAAGAGAATTAACCCATTGTATCCATCTTGGATGTAAAGCTTTAGCAATAGGAATGTTCACTTTTCTCACTGCCTGGCCTCTTTCTTTTGCTACAGCAGTTTGAACATCTGTCAGAATTTTTTCTGTAGAAGTGAATTTCCTTTCTGCTTGTGTGTACAAGTGTGATTTGTAAGCTATTGGTACTTTTTCACCTTCGTTAAAAGTTAAGTACATGAATCCGCATTGTCCTGGAATGATTTGAATCACTAAGTTGCGTACGTTTACGCGTGTTTGTAAATGTTTAGCTGCCAACATGTCTGTTTGCAAAGAACGCAAAATTTCTGCGTGTTTTTGTGTCCAATTTACTGTGTTAAAATCAGGTTTGATTAATTCGTAGAGAGGTTTAACCTTTTCTGCGTAGTTCAGAATGCAAGTTCTTCCAAAATTTAAGAATCCTAGAATCGACTGTAGTTTTTCAGCATTTTTGGAAGTCGGAGCAGTGCACATTTCCCTAGAAAGTTTGCTGCCAGGCTTTTGCCTTCACTTGATAACTCCTATCCTAGAAATAGGACGCTGAGATGGGCAATTCTAGATTTTTTAAAATTGAATTTGTAACTCTCAGAGGCAAATCTGAGTATAATGGTATTCACCCTATTCAAGTGCCTATCCAAGTCATCATCTCTCAGAAAGATGTCATCCACATATGATAATGCTTCATCATAATACGTTTGTAGTAACTCTGTTACCCTCGCTGAGAATAACCCAGGACTGTTTTTGAATCCCCTTGGAAGACGACAGAAGTGACACTGTGTCCCCATAATTGAGAAAGAGGTCAAATACCTACTTTATGGTGCAATCGATTGACAGAAGAATCCGTTAAAAATATCTAATGTGGTTTTATATTTTTTAAGTACAATGTTATTTATTAATGCTGTACCCTGTGCATTTTGCACTGCAAATGTTTTGCAACAAGAATTTAGATGTCTGTAATCCAATACTAGACAATATGTATTGTCTGGTTTGGATACAGGAAACAAAGGATTGTTTATTGACGAGGTGCATGTTTCAACCACACCTTGGTATTCAAGTTGATCTAATATCTCCCTGACATGTTTTTTAGCTTCTTGCTTAACTGGGTACTGCCTTTGTGCAGTTGGTTGATTCTTTAGTTGGATTTTATGGTGAAGAGAGACATCATCCCATCCTACATGATATTTGTATTATGCAGGAGCTTTGGTGACTGCCCAATTCCTGGCATAAGTATATTTTAAATGAATTGGAATATGATTAGAGATGGTTGGCATAATGATGTCTTCACCATGCGGGCACTCCCTGACAAATTGTGGTGGCCAGTCTTTTTCAGCTAGAAGAATGTCATAACCCTTTGAAAGTCGCTCCCAAAAGATTACTCTCACTTTTCTTGGTATGTCTCCCTCCATCCAGGGTGTTATTTCATATAACCTATGTGGAGAACTAACCCTGGTATCTGCAGTTTTAACTTGAATGAACTCATTCAAGTCCACTGTCTCCAGATGATCCTTCAATTTCTGGAGAGCAATGGTGACTTCTGCTGCGCTGTCCAGCATTGTCTGAGCCCATTCTCCTTTCTTGAGTTGTGTCCTCAAGATCCTCGGCATGTCTGATTTTTAGACCTGCTACTTCTTTTTGGTGAATTGAGGTTTCTTGTTTTTCTGAACATGTTGATTGTTTTTGGACTTCACGCGTTCTTTCTGACCATCCTCTTCTTTCGGATTTCTGTGACGAAGTCTGAAAGTTACAAGAGGAAAGTGTATCAGTATCTTGATATCTAACAGGTTTTCTCAAATTATCCCTATTCCTGAGGTAATACCTCCTTTCAGAGGTCTCCTTTAGAGGAGACCTACCTCTGGATTGAGAACGCTGCTCTTTAGAAGTTTGTTTGCTATTTTCCCACTTCTTTTTAGAAGGAGTAGGGGTGTTTTTATTAAAGACCTTATCAGGACTTTCAGACAGTGGGGGTTTCATTGTATAGTTCTATTAAATGTTGTATATTACTAAGTAATTCATCAGCCAACATTCCTTCAATGTCAGGGTCAGGTGTGTAGCCGGCTAAGGCCGACCATGTTGCTCCTGGTCTTCCTGGTGGACCAAGCCTGGTACTGTGATTTAAATGTTTTAGGGTGCCTTTAAACCAGAGCTCATGCTCCTGGTATGTGAGTGGAATTTTAATATCCTCGAAAGGAATGTATTCCTCTGGTGGTTCATCTTCTTTGTAGAAGTGAAACACATGTGTGATTGGATTTGCTTCAGGGAAGACTATCCAAGAATAGAATACCTCTGTCTGGTGATATTCATGTGCCCCTATCACAAAAACTGCCCTACCATCTCTCAATGATAGGCCATGTTTTATACGTTTTAAAGTGATGGCTTTCCTTGAATTTAGAGGAGTGCTTATAGCATCCTCGTCGGTTTCATTAAAACCTGTTTGATTAAAAGCTAGTAAGGCATTGTCGCTTTAGCTTCGCTGGCCCTGGGATTATCTTCGTTGGCCATTTTGTTGACTGAAAGTTTGCAGAGCAAGCTTCAAGGAAACAAAGATAAGGTGCACAATATTTTGGAACACTGTATCCTTCAACGTTGAACAAACCAAAAACTAATGCATAGGATTTTCGTCCTACTCAGCTATGGCGAATATTATCCTTTTACCCACTCCAGACATCTATTGGAGTATTTACGGTAAAAAGGGGTCTCTGAGAAAAGCACGACTGAGTTACTTTAGTATCTAGCGTTAAATTAGTGCCTTACCAAACCGTTGAGCGCCATGTAGTGTAGTTCCTATATTCTCAATAGGCTCTGCACATTGGAATAATATACAATATAGATTTGACATAGGACTGAGGTCAGTATGTTTCTATTTATCGAGTACATTAAACTTAATTGTGTGTGCCGACTAACTCAGAGGTCACTAGAAACTTTCTCAAATACACCAGAAGAGATTAGTTCCTGACAACTGCATAAACATGACAACTTTGCTTCCCTAGGACTAGAATAAATATATTCAGAGTCCTGGAAACAATGAATATATGATGTAATCCCACATACCATCAGTCCGCATACCATCAGTCCGCAAAAATAATCCTGCATGTACTATTAGGCCACAAAATAAAAGAAAGAAAACTTTTAGAACGAATATGCCTTTAGCACGCATGCCTTTACAACGAAAAGGCATGCATGTTAAAGGTATACTCGTTGTAAAAGTTGTAAAGGTAAGTAAAAGTATACTACCCTACCCTACACTACCCTACACTCTAATGTAATACCCAGCACAACCCCCCAACACTACCATAAAGCACTTTACTTCCCTACACAAACACTACAACAGTACCTTAATACACTACGCTCAGCATGACCCTACACAAACACTACAATACTACACTAAACCACTACACCAAGTAAACCCGAAAACACTACCCCCAGCATGACCCTACACTACAACACTACCCAAACCCTAAACCACTACACCCCAGCATGACCCTACACTACACAAACACTACAACACTACCCTAAACCCTAAACCACTACACCCCTGCATGACCCTACACTACACAAACACTACAACACTACCCTAAACCATAAAACACTACCCCTGCATGACCCTACAGTACAACACTACCCAAAACCCTAAAACACTGCACCCCAGCATGACCCTACACTACGCAAACACTACAACACTACTGTAAACCCTAAAACACTACCCCCAGCATGACCCTACACTACGCAAATACTACAACACTACCCTAAACCCTAAAACACTACCCCCAGCATGACCCTACACTATGCAAACACTACAACACTACCCTAAACCCTAAAACACTACCACCAGCATAACCCTATACTACGCAAACACTACAACACTACCCTAAAGCCTAAAATACTACCCCCAGCATGACCCTAATGATGTAAATAATTAATTTACTCTCTTAATTTCTATGCAGGTAAGTACTTAATTAATGATAACTCAATCAGAATGAAGGAAAACAGAGTCCGTGGTGTAAGAGTTTCTAAGGGTTTTATTCCTCATAAAGGAATCAGGATATCATGTTCTGACCACCACACAGGGTGTCAGAAGGGATAGATGAGCGCGCTTACGTTTATTGACAATACATAGCTTATATACTTGATTTACATCATTATGTTCAATGTAAGAGGCGTAACAGCTGAGAGAAAACAAGATAACAGTATACACGTGGTACTAGTACATCATCAAGAGGCGTAAACTAGACGTAAACTAGGCGTGTGTGCTAGAAACGTCACTGATAGGTGACGCAAATGGGTGGCACCAAGGGGTGGTGCTAACAGAATGTTGCAATGTCAGCAGAAATCTGAAGCTTGGATGCGCGCGCAGCTGCATGACGTGTGATAGACGGGGTGCAGGGGACTTGACATTTACACTGACGGAAAGAGACAGAAGTCTGGCATGTCAGATCAACTTGTGCTTCTATCATATCTGATATCTGATGTTTAGGAACTAAGCTATCTGGGCAGAAAGGTCTCTAGAGCAGAAGCTATTCTATACTTGCTGTGAGTGCGTGTATAAGCGCCTGAGTGTCTGTATGAGAAGCGTGGGGGCATGGGGCCTTCCATGGAAGCATGGCAACAGAGGCTATGAATTACTTGCATAAAGACAGGTCGGCCCTTTAGCCCTGTAGCTGAGGAAGGATGTTTACTGAAACTAGCAGGCTGGAATGTATCTTCGGGGAGGAAAACAGATAATTCGAAGGTTATAGTCAATCTTGGCAGGCAGCAGGCTGAGCTGAGCACGGAGGGCCGCGCTAGAAGTAAGTCATAGTTCACGGGTACGGGGGCTGCTTGGGCAGGGGCCCTCGCAGTCAGAAGCCAGAAAAGAGGCTCGGTGGCAGAGATTCAGGGCCTACTTTCAGCCAGGCTGAAAAACGTAGGAATACACTTCAAAAAAGACGTTGGCATAGCATACTTAGGAACGGACCATCGAACCCATTCATGGTGGGTCTGAAAGAGGACAAGTTAACGTTGGACGCAAATGTATTTGCGTCTTCATAGCTGGCACAGGAGGGAAGTTACATGCACTTTTAACTCGTACATGGAGTCGGTGGGGTACTCGCTAGGGAACACAACATGACCATAAAATTTATATTACCTCATTCCCTCCTTGTTCCCTACGGACCCTTCATGATATATCGATCCTCATAAATCGATCGGTTTGTTCTTGTAACATTATATGTTCGTCTTTCTTTCTTTGACTGTTTGAGAGGCAACTGGAATGCTCAATGCAGGATGTGGCACACAGTCCACATATCGCTGGCCCACACTGCAGGCACAGGCAACAACTGAATACTATAACAAGGCCAATGCCTAGGAAGGATAAGATCTTCCATCCCCAAGCTGTTAACGTAGTCCAGAACCAACCGGACCAAGTCCAGGTGCCTGGATTCTGATGTATCTGATTTGCAATTTTATGTAAACGGGTGATAGCTAGATAGACAGACGGTGCGTTTTGTGGAATGAAAACACAGCAACTTGACCCGATGACCTTACAAGCTCCACCTCTATCTGCCAAGATGACGTCAATCACAAGACGATTTTGAAGGACAACAGTCCGTATAGCAGACTGCTCCTCTGTTAAGTTACCTAGAGCGGAGGCAGTTTCGTTCACTACTGCTTCAAGTGTTCTCGTTAATCTGCGTATTAATTTACTGTTTTGGACAGGTCCTAGGAAGAAAAAGAATCCTTTATTGAAATCAGTGTACTGTTCCCATGCCGTTTCTGTGTAGTCGACAAGGGGAATATCTCTTTTGGGTCTATTCGGTGCTAGATTCGTATTTCTATGGTAATCAGGGGGAGCTAGGAAAACAGGTGGCAGAAGGAATGCAATGTAACAGGTACCATCCCAATCTGGAGGTAGGCTAATGTATGCGGTATGACCACAAACAAAGTAAGAATGACTGGTAGCTTTAAAGGACGATTTACCATGGTCACTGAACTCGACCACAGTAGTGCATTTACTATGACCTACGTGTACTGAACCTTTCTTGCTAACACATAATTCACCTGTGACTGGTAATACTAACATATGGGGCAAAACTGGAGCAGCTTCAGATTCAACAGTGAGGATCATAAGGCTAATTGTGTAATTACCTAATCCATATACTTCGTTTTCTAGATCAGTTCCTATTCGAGTGGGAAGTCCCTCTTTATCAGGATAACAGACGTTGAGCAGGACTAAGTTCAAGTTTCCCCAGACCCAGCCCCCATCGAAAACAGCAGTATCAGGATCTAAGGAATTAATTATTTTAAACCATGCTCCACAGGAGCCATTGTGAGTGAATGGGTACGGAAAGAGGGGCAGAGCTCCCTTGTAATTCTGGTAGGGAGGGAGTCGGCCACATATCCAGCAGTCTGTGGCATTACTTGTCTGATGGGAATGGTGTAACATACTAATGAATGTATTGTTGCGCAGCGCAAGTCTGTAAGAGAGTTCATGTGCAGGAAGTTCACTAAAAGTGTGTTCAGCAGAGACATTGTAAGCAGATTGTTCACGCCTGAAAATAGGCCAGTATATAGGTAGCAGAATGCTGGCAATAATAATTAGAATACTTAGAAAAAACATTATTAACAACGTCACTATACAGTGACTACGCAGTGATTTACAGTATGTATGTTTCTTTTCTTTTCTCTCTCTCTCTCTATCTCGATCTAGGGGATACATGTCAGAAACTTATTTAACCGATTCACCTAGGGGAGGACTTAAACAATTAAACTGTCTGACTTGCTAGATCGGAGTTTCATTCGGTAGAGTTCTTGGGGAGTCTTTTCTCTTTTAGGAACGGTAACGTCTTGTGCTTCAACACAGTCTTTGGTGGGGGTGGACGAGTCAGAGTCCTGTTTCAGTCCGTTTTTTAGTTCATTGCATAGTTTGATATGACTCGTGTGGACCCACCCCTTTCTCCCCTCGATTTTCACAGCGGTCCTGGTGGTAAGCAGAACGGTCTTTGGAGACTTCCAGCGGGGCTCCAGCGGACTTTTCCGGTCGAAATTCCGGACGAGTACCAGGTCCCCTGGACGGACCTCATGCGCCTTTACATCGGTATTGTCAGGGAACGCTGCGGCAACCTGTGAACGACATGATTGGAGTGCAGACATCAAGGAGGCAAGGTAATCTGTCAACATGTTACAATCAACATCAGTGATCTTTTTCGGAATGGGCGTCCCCCACATATTCGGTGGTCTGCCAAAGACCACTTCGTACGGGGATAGCCCTGATCTTGAGTGGGCGACCATTCTCATGTAGAATAGTGCCACGGGCAGGGCGACTATCCAGTCGACCCCTTTTTCCTGACAGATCTTGGCAAGACGGATTTTTAGTGTCTGATTATGCCTTTCTACAAGGCCAGCTGCTTCGGGATGTCGGACACAGTGGAACCTCCACTGATATCCTAACAAGAGGGAAACTTGTCTCATCAACTCGGACGAGAACGGCTGTCCGTTATCTGAATACACGACACGGGGCAAACCGTACCGTGGGAAGAATTCACGAACCAACTGTCTGGCAGTGGTCGGAGCAGTGTAGTCTGGGACTGGGTATGCTTCGGTCCAGCGGGACAGAGCACAAACAATTACAAGGACATACTTAAATCCTCTACAGCTATTCATCTGGATATAATCCATCTGGAGGACTTCAAAAGGGTGATCGGGAGGATGGAATCCACCTTGCTCAACAGGGACGCTTTTACCTGGATTGAACTGACAACAGATCATGCAAGTACGCACTTTCTGTTTTGCTGCTGCTCGTAAGTGTTTGTTGTACCAGAGATTCTGTAAACTGTCTAACATGGCTTTTTCTCCAAGATGGGCAGGACTATGTGCTGTATTTATCATGACTTGAACCATTGAGTCGGGGAGAAACCATATAGATTTTCCCTTCGTCACCCAACCTTGATCTGTCTGAATCCCTCCTAGTTCAGTCCATTTCTTTATCTCCTCTGGAGTAGCATGTGTCTGGATGTCAATTACGTCTAGGGCGGGATCTCTAACTGCCATACATTGTGTCTGTACTATTGTCTTTGTCACATCAGTAGTCTGGGTGTGAGTCAATGCTGTATGTTTTGCTGTCTGGTCTGCCAGGTCGTTACCCTGGGAAACAAAATCTGTGACTTTAGTATGTGCTTTACACTTCATGACTGATATGCCCGAGGGCAAATGTATTGCTTCTAACAGTGCTTGAATGAGGGGGCCATGCTGTATCTTGGCCCCATGGGAAGTCAGAAAACCTCGTTCTTGCCAGAGGACTCCGAAGTCGTGTACAACTCCGAAGGCATAGCGGGAATCTGTGTATATGTTAACATTTCTGTTTTTGGCTAGAATACAGGCTCGGGTCAGAGCGATGAGCTCTGCTGCTTGAGCAGACAGTGTGTCAATACGGTGTGTTTCTTTAATTTCAGTTTCAGTGGTCACGGCGTACGCGGCCACTAATTCTCCTGTACTTGTTCTCATGCATGAACCATCCACATAAAGTGTCAGGTCTGGATTTGTCAATGGGACATCTGTTAAGTCTCGTCTAGGCTTAGTTACTGCATTAATTATTTCTATACAATCATGCGGAGCTGGATCTGTCATAACTGTAGGTAACAGTGTTGCTGGGTTCAGGATGCTGCAACGTCTGATTTCTATGTGTGGCTGGAATAGTGTTAATTCATAACCTGTCAGTCGTGCTATAGTTAAGTGTTGAGTCTGGGTTCTGTTTAACAAAACCTCTACAGAATGTGGTACTTGAACTGTTAACTGATGACCTAAAACAATTGAATCACTTTGTCTTATTGCTAACGCTGTTGCTGCTACTGACTTTAAGCACGCAGGGAGTGCTTGAGCTACTGAATCCAATGTACTAGAAAAATAAGCACAAGGCTTATGTGAACCTGCTTGATCTTGAGTGAGGACAGACAACGCTGTACCATCACGTTCTGTAACAAAAAGTGTAAACGGTTTGCTGTAACATGGTGTCGCTAAAACTGGTGCTTGGCATAAAACTTTCTTTAATTCTTCAAAAGCTTGTGTATGTTCCTGAGTCCAAGGGAGGACAGTCGAAGTCGCTGCCTCCTGTGTCGTTAACTGGATGAGTGGTTTAGCTAGAAATGCGTACTGGGGAATCCATTGTCTGCAGTACGAGGTGAGGCCTATGAAGGCCCGCACTTCCTTTTGTGTCTTGGGTTGCGGCATGTTCACAATTAACTGAATGCGATCGGGAGTGAGCTGTCTCCCCACTTTGGACAGCAAGTGACCCAAGTACACAACTTGCTGAACACAGAATTGTAGCTTCGAAGGAGACACCTTGTGTCCCTTGTCGGCCAGGAAATGTAAAACTGTCAGTGATGCTTTTTCACATTCGGACTCACTTCGTGCGGTGATCAGCAGATCATCGACGTATTGTAGTAAAGCGGTGTTAACTGGCATTTGAATACAATCTAGTTGTCTCTTCAGTGCTTGACTATAGATGCTGGGGCTTTCTGTGAATCCTTGAGGTGCGCGCGAAAATTTGAAACTGCGTCCATTTAAACAGAATCCGAAGAGATATTGGCTCTCTGGATCAATAGGCACGCTGAAGAAGGCGTTCTTGAGATCAATTACAGTGAAGAACGTTGCTTCTGAATCAATAGCAGTCAAGAGAGATGATATATCGGGGACCACAGGATACTGTGGGATAATGCATTTATTCAATTCTCGAAGATCAATCACCAGCCGATATACTGGCGGTGCATTGGGATCAGTACGTTTAAGAATCGGAATGATGGGTGAATTACAGATATTGGAGTCGGTCTCGACGACCACTCCTTGGGCAATGAGCTCTTCAATGATTTTCAGTAAAGCCACTACAGCATCGGGTGGTAACTTGTATTGTCTGATTCTGGGTAATACAACACCTGCCTTGAGTGTAACGCGGTATGGTGTAATGTGCATACATCCTACATCAGTTGGGCCTTTTGCCCACAAGTAATCAGGTACATTTTTCAATCTGACGTCAAACTCACGAAGAACGTAATGACCCTTGAAATCCCGCAGAAAGAGTCTAACCCCCTCCGGGGAGCAGCATATTATAGCTCCTAGAGCCTTCAGTGTTTTAATTCCTAACAGATTTTCCGGACATGATTTTGTTAGTAACAGGTCTGTAACGCGTGATAATGGACCCACTGCCAGGGGAACTGGTTCTGATACTTCATTTACAATAGGCTGTCCTGAAAAACCGAGGGAAACATTTTGTGAGCCTGAGAGGGGTGCCCCTGGAACTTCGTCATGACTTATTGTAGTGCGACTTGCCCCTGTGTCAATTAAAAATTTTCTATCTTTCCCCAATACTTGACTGTGTACATAAGGACCTTCTTGATCTACAGGAATCTCGATAAGAGGCAAGCCACCTTCCCTCTCTAGGCTGTTTCATGTATATCGGGAATATTCGGGGTAAGCAGACTGGGCATACTGGTACATCTGTTGTGAGACTTGCTGAGTTGCAGCAATGGGCTGTGGCTGTGGTACTGCTACGGTCTGTGCTGTCTGTGCTGTCTGTGCAGATGCATGCATAGGCTGTGTATTCTGTGTAGACTGATGCTGGTTATGGTCTTGTCTAGGCGGATGCGGTCTTTCTTTAGTTTTACCTGTCGCTATGTTATGTTTCAGAACTGCACATTCGTGTACGTAGTGACCTGGCTGTTTGCAATAATTGCATGTCCCTTTAACAGGAGCTGCAGTGTGACTTGTCTGGGTCGTACCTTTCCTGTGACTGTCGGATGGGACCGTCTGAGCTACTAACATTTTCATTTTCGTGTCTTTCATACGTTTCTGTTCCTGATCTTGTTCTTCCCTAATTCTATTCTGGTGATATTGTAACATTTGTAACATCTGGGATGGCGTATTTGCTTGCCATGTACTCTCGACCTTATACACTCTATTTTTAACTAACGGTAGGGAATTCTCGACTAACTTTGATACAAAAAGATGCGGGTACGACTCGCTACTTGGCTGGAGGCCACTATTGATAATAAAACATTTCTCGAATCTTGAATAAAAGTCGCTAGTATCTTCATCTTGTTTCTGTTTACAGGACGAGATTGCGTCCCAATCTTCTTTTCTAGTTGTCAATAATCTGGGCAGGACCTGTACTATCAAACCTGGTAATGCTTTAGTTTTGTCCCCAAGGCCTAACCCTGGAATCCGTTTTTTCTCTTCGTCTTCTATTTCTGCCCAGGCAATCTTTGTGTCTCCCACCTCCCATTCCTTTTCTTTCAGTTTCTCGAATATCCCCGTAGGCAGTAATACTTTCAACATTTTCATGATATCATCATACGTGTAATCTCCCATCAGTAACATATCTTTGAGCTCTCTATGAAAACCTGCAGGGTCTTTATCATGGCACGGTACTAATTTCTTCATTTCTAACAGTTCTAATTTAGTCAGAGGCGTGTGTACATACACGCGCCTCAAAACCTTGTCCTCACCCATAACAGGGTGTACTTCTCGTAAGGGGTTCTGACTTTCAATACCACCCCCGCACTGCATATGGTACATTTTCCTCTCTGGAGGTGGGGCGGGAACATATTCAGAACTTACAAAGGTATCATATCTGCGTCGTTGTTCTAGAATTATTTGAACTAATTTGGTACTTAAGCCTCTCCATCTATCCATCAGTAGTGCTTCCAGTGTCTCGTGTAAGGGACCTGGATCGGAATAATGTTTTCTGTATTTGATGAGAAGGTGCTGAATCATGTATACACCTGCTATTTTCTGTTCGTCGGGGGAGAGGTTCAAAAATGTCTGTGCTATGGTATCATCATTATATATGTCGGCATTCTCGGCCCATGATACAGCTGATCGGGCTAGTTCTTGTTCATCCATGGAATTGAGTACATGGTACCCAACTCGATCTCGAAGCCGTTTATCAGTTTCCTGGAACTGATGCTCAGCAGAATTCGGATTCGTTAAGGCAGAGAAGAAAATTCTCTTGCTCTCCGGACGGACACCTTTCCTAAGGTAGTTTCCCCTACCTACATACGCTATAATGTCTGTAGACTTTCCTGATGTCTCATCTTCATTTTCTTCCTCGGAGGAAGGTTTATCAGTTGCTTCTTGATGCGCAGTTAATACTGCCTTTCTAATTTTCTGGGACATAGCGGTTATGCAAGTCCCCTTGTCATGTTTTGCTTCGGCTATATTTTGGCCCCACTTGTTCAATACGTCTAATTCACTCTGATCTGTTCCAGGCCTGTCTCGTTCTCTAATTACACAATTAATGAAGAATCGTAATATCTGTTTTTGAATGTCTACTTTCTGTTTATACATGGCAGCTTGGACACTGTCGGGGTCTTTCCCTGTCTGTATGAATTTGTATAGTCTGTCGAGGGCTTCCTGCATTCCCACACAGCATAACAAGCTGTCGGTGGCTGATCTTAAGCGCAGTGATGCTAATACCATTAGATCGTCTGTTCCGGGTACTGGATCATATCTGCAGAATGACATCCTATCTTTCAATGCCTCAAGCCGGGATGAGTAGTGGGCCTTTTCTGATTCTTGAAGTCTGTCTTCTCTACGGAGTGCTCTTTCAGCACGCTTACGTGATTCCTTACGCCAAAATTCTATGGCGTCTTTCTGAGATTGTCTGGCTTTCTTTTTCCGTAATATTTCTTCTACCTTTATGATGCACTCGGCATCCCATGTTCCGTTAACTGGCCATCGGTATCTTTCCTCTAGGTGCTTGGTATAATCGGTCCATAACTCTAGATACAGGATGGCGTCTATGCCATGTTTATTGTACATAAAATTACCTGGAGTGTCCCTAGGGGGGATTGGAATCTCTTCCTCTAGTATCCCTTTCCTAGTCCCTATCTGCCTTAACTTGTTGAAAAACGGCATTGTGCCTACTTGATACTGTAATGCTTGATCCTTGGTACTTAATGTCGACTGTAACTATTTATACAAGAAAACACAATAATGCACAAAAACAATCACACTCATACCACGACATTAATCACATGAAACATTTAAAGACATAGCTAACTTCCCCCTACTCTGAATGTACCGCTCAACGATACAGATACACTGCTGTAACAGTGCAGAAATTTGGAATACTTTATATACTGCTAAACAGTACAGATACACTGCCTAAAAACAGTGCAGACCGGACTTGCGTACCCAAACCCGTCTAGATACGACCCAGCAATGGTACTCACCGGGAAGCACGGAAAACAGAAGGCCTCGGAAAACTCGACTGGACTCGGCTCGGAACTTCGGAAAACTTCGGAAAACTTCGGAAACCTGGTGGGCCTCTTCACACCTCGGACCTTGCTTCTTTCGGCTGGGCTCTGGTCGGGATCCTCCGCACTCCTCACCGCCTCGTCTGGGCACTGATTGCAGTCTTCGTCACCTCCGTGTGTCAGAGGGGGATGCAGGAAGTCCTGCCAGTACACGTGTAGTCCGTCTAACTGATGGCAGGGGACACGGATTGCAACGCACCTTCCGGCGCGTGAGGTGGGGGAGGGGTCCCTGTTCGGGCGCCAAAATGATGTAAATAATTAATTTACTCTCTTAATTTCTATGCAGGTAAGTACTTAATTAATGATAACTCAATCAGAATGAAGGAAAACAGAGTCCGTGGTGTAAGAGTTTCTAAGGGTTTTATTCCTCATAAAGGAATCAGGATATCATGTTCTGACCACCACACAGGGTGTCAGAAGGGATAGATGAGCGCGCTTACGTTTATTGACAATACATAGCTTATATACTTGATTTACATCATTATGTTCAATGTAAGAGGCGTAACAGCTGAGAGAAAACAAGATAACAGTATACACGTGGTACTAGTACATCATCAAGAGGCGTAAACTAGACGTAAACTAGGCGTGTGTGCTAGAAACGTCACTGATAGGTGACGCAAATGGGTGGCACCAAGGGGTGGTGCTAACAGAATGTTGCAATGTCAGCAGAAATCTGAAGCTTGGATGCGCGCGCAGCTGCATGACGTGTGATAGACGGGGTGCAGGGGACTTGACATTTACACTGACGGAAAGAGACAGAAGTCTGGCATGTCAGATCAACTTGTGCTTCTATCATATCTGATATCTGATGTTTAGGAACTAAGCTATCTGGGCAGAAAGGTCTCTAGAGCAGAAGCTATTCTATACTTGCTGTGAGTGCGTGTATAAGCGCCTGAGTGTCTGTATGAGAAGCGTGGGGGCATGGGGCCTTCCATGGAAGCATGGCAACAGAGGCTATGAATTACTTGCATAAAGACAGGTCGGCCCTTTAGCCCTGTAGCTGAGGAAGGATGTTTACTGAAACTAGCAGGCTGGAATGTATCTTCGGGGAGGAAAACAGATAATTCGAAGGTTATAGTCAATCTTGGCAGGCAGCAGGCTGAGCTGAGCACGGAGGGCCGCGCTAGAAGTAAGTCATAGTTCACGGGTACGGGGGCTGCTTGGGCAGGGGCCCTCGCAGTCAGAAGCCAGAAAAGAGGCTCGGTGGCAGAGATTCAGGGCCTACTTTCAGCCAGGCTGAAAAACGTAGGAATACACTTCAAAAAAGACGTTGGCATAGCATACTTAGGAACGGACCATCGAACCCATTCATGGTGGGTCTGAAAGAGGACAAGTTAACGTTGGACGCAAATGTATTTGCGTCTTCATAGCTGGCACAGGAGGGAAGTTACATGCACTTTTAACTCGTACATGGAGTCGGTGGGGTACTCGCTAGGGAACACAACATGACCATAAAATTTATATTACCTCACTACACTACACAAACACTACAACACTACCCTAAACCCTAAAACACTACCCCCAGCATGACCCTACACTATGCAAACACTACAACACTACCCTAAACCCTAAAACACTACCACCAGCATAACCCTACACTACGCAAACACTACAACACTACCCTAAAGCCTAAAACACTACCCCCAGCATGACCCTACACTACACGAACACTACAACACTACCCTAAACCCTAAAACACTACCCCCAGCATGACCCTACACTAAACAACCACCACAACTCTACACTACACTAACTCACGAAAAAATTAACCCAAACCCACTTACCTCTTGTAGTGTAGACGGGCGTTTTCAATAAAATATATTATTTATTGAGCAGTCTTCCTTCTCATGCAAGAGAAATGAATTGCCACAATTGCAATACTTATTATAAAGTAAAATACGTACAGTAAAAGGAGTATTATGCAATAATACTGTAAAAGCATTGATATGGTTTCTTAGCCATAAGATACTTTAAAATAGATAAAACATATATATATATATATATATATATATATATATATATATATATATATATATATATATATATATATATATATATATATATATATATATATATATATATACATAGGCTAACGTGCTCAACTGGTGCTTCTAAAATACGCCTACCCCGGTGTACCTGATCTAAGCCTAATACGTGGGAAGGAGTAAGTAAGTTGCAGTTTAAGTTAAGTAGGTTTATTGCCAAGGATCTGTTCAAGAATTCTCTCTAAGGGTTTAGTCAGCACTGCACCTTGGGAATAGAATGTAGGAGGTCTGGTATCTCCCTCTCAGGACCCGATATCCCAGTCACCCGCAAGGGTAGGCTGGAAACGCCAGAGCTGGATTTTCTCGGCAGGAGAAAAGACAGCGTCTTTCTCAGCACGTCAAAGAGGAGGGGCAGCGTCCGTGGGCGTCTCGCTTCTGCTGGGCTCTCGGAAAGTAGATTAGCTGCTCTGCTCCAGAATCACCACCGTGTATTTGCTTAAGGCAACGTTGGTATATTTATACCTGAAAGGTGCCGAGTTTGACGTAAGGTTTGGACATAAGACGTCAATAAAGATGTCACTAAGAACTGGCCGTTCTTACAGTGCTCGCAGGGGTTCTTTTACAAATCAAAATAAAGCAAGCGGGGCTTTCCCAGGTTGCTGGAGGTTTGGTGTGTTGAAAGAACTCGGTGTGCTCTCTAGGAATCTGAGGAAGTAGCTTCTGCCATGCCTTGGGCTGCAGGGGCGATTTACTGAAATATGGATCTGATTATTATGCCATTATAGGGATATTATTGATTATAGCCGTATAGGGGCATGAAGTCACGATATTGAATAGGGTTCCTAGATAAAACACATCATCGTCATCGTGGTTTTCACAACGCAAATGCATTTACCATACATGCCTTTAAAACGTAATTCGTAGTAAAGGCATGCGTGATAAATGCACATGCGTTTTGAAAAAATGCGGGATAATGGTATGCGAGGTCAATGACCTTGCGGGATAATGGTATGCGGACTGAAAGTCCACGGGATAAAAAATGCGGGATAATGGCTGCAAACCGGAAACAATAGATAACTATTTTACTCAGTCAATCGTGCATGCTTCGTTTCTACAGAGTTGCAGAGAAATAGTGAGACGGGCATTTTCAATAAAAGGATTTATTGAACAGTCTTCTTTCTCATGCAAGAGAGGTGAACTGCTACAATCGTTAGACAGAATGCAAAGTATAATGCGTACAGTGAGAAAAGTATTATAAAATAATTCTGTAATAACATTGTCTGTTGCTATGACATGTAAAAATATATACATAAATAACATAGGCTAAAATACTCAACTGGTGCTTCTAAAATATGCCTTCCCCATGTACCTAACCTAGGTCTAGTACCAGGGAAGAAGTAGGTGTTGCTTAGCAGAAGTTTTAGTTCTGCCAAGAATTGCCAAAGGTTTCTCTAGGTTCTAATCAGCTCCATACCTTAGAAATCATTTGGAATCTAAAACACCATACAACAGTATTCCCATAGGGCGGGGTGCCGAGTAATCTAAAGCTAGGACATGTACGGTTCGATTTTCCATGTCCTGAAAGTGAAAAACACCCACATTTGTTTTTCACTACTGCGAAGTCTCCCTCGCTCTTAGGTTAACATTGGGAATTCCTTATTAAAATTATAAGCTGTAATTCCTGACTGAGAAGGAGTGGATCTGTCATGGTGATGATAAATCCTCTTTATTGATAAAGTTAAATTTATCATTACCCTTTTAAAAATGCCACTTTTAGAAAGATGTTACAGCAAACAAATGATGGATGGAATTCTGACAATGCAAACATTTTCCCCAAGTCAAAAGATCTGGGTTAAATCCATTGTTCTTTTGCCCACTATGCCACCCCAGTTTGGACCCAGCCATATGCAAATCAGTCTTGACCATGTGCTCCATGGGAACAGTCCAGACCCAACTGCCAGGCCAAGTCCTCCCTGGACTGGAAACTAGCAAAGGGCAAGTCCCTCAGACCTTGCTGGTCTGCACCAAAGTCAATCTTTGCTTTCTGCAAGGGTTGCTATTGCCAAGGTTTGTTGGATCCCATCCGGAATCCGACACCGCAGCACTTGACAACCTTCGTGGGCAGCTCAAATCCAGCTCCTGGTCATCCTCGACGCCTCCTGGTCCTCGTGGCTGAAGAGTCAAGCTTCCCCTTCTTCACCTGAAATCACCCGTCATCGGTTGGCATCTTCTCATCACCTTCCTGGTCACTGGCTAGTGACCCAGACTCTGTCCCCTCTACTTTAAGGCTCTTCAGATCTTTGATCCACCCTTGGAACCACCATGACACTTTCAACTTGGTTGCCAGCAGCACTTTGCAGCAGATCGCCATTGAAAACGACAACAAAACCCGACACCAAAAGACACCTATGCACCCGGCTTCCCTGGGTGAGGTAACTCGAGTACTCCAGTGCTCTCGTGGGTATTGACTCTAGAACTGCCTAGTTCTAAAGGTGTTTGGTTCCAAGTCCTCTTCTAAGTGTCCTTTATCTGTATTTTTCCAACAGCGACTTTCCCCATAGAAGTTAATGGTGATTTGCGGCTGTCTTTAGACACTGCACGCGTCCCTGTGAGTCCCCTGTGTCAGTACCTTGGGTGGTTCCTGGTGGCTACAGTGGTTCTACAGGCTTTAGGCCTTGTATCTATGTCAGACATGGTTCTTATACCACTTACCCCTAGGGCTAATCATATGTTGTGCTTATTTACAGTGTGCTCAATATGTTTTCTGAGTGTACTTTTGCCTCTAGCCTCATAAAGAGACTAGAGGGCATCCGCCCTCAGAACAATGAAGCAAGCCTGCCGCAAACTCGAGAGAGCTTGGAGGCAAGACCGCTCACAACTTGTACAGAGCCGCAATAAAGCTCTACAAAAATGAAATAAAAGCTGCACAAGTCCACTTTTATGACTCGAAAATGAATTTGCCCGCTAACGCCCCTAAGGAAATCTTCAAAATAGTTAAATCCTTAATCTCTCTCTCCTCTGAGCGTCCGTCATCTGACGGCGCACAAACCCACTGTAACGACCTTGCCACCTTTTTTTCTGAGAAAATTCAGATTATTTATTCCTCATTTAGCACTGTCAAGGATGACACAGAGCCTACCATTCCCATAACTTCCGACTCTCCTGTCCCATGTATGCTCGACAAATTTCCACTCCTCGACCCCACTACATTAGACAGGTTGATTCCTAAGATCACCTCTGGATCTCCCAATGATCAAGCACCCCCTCAGACTCTCATTAATGTCATTGACGTTATTCGTCCGGTCATCTTGGATGTCCTTAATGCTTCCATCACTTCTAAATCCGTCCCATCTCCATGGAAGTGCGCGATGGTTAAAGCTCTACTGAAAAACCCCACATTGGACCAGAACAACTTGGCTAACTATCGCCCCATTTCTTTACTTCAGTGGATGAGTAAACTGCTTGAGAGGCACGTCAACAACATCTTAGTGGACTATTTAGAGTCCAACAGTCAGCTCCGTGCCTCTCAGACAGGGTTCCACCCACAGCACGGAACTGAAACCGCTCTCTTAGCGGTGACGGAAGAAGCCAGAGCTGTGTTGGACAGGGGAGGAAAAGCCGCCATCATTTTACTTGACCTCAGTGCCGCGTTCGACACGGTCAACCATGCCACATTATTACAACGATTGAGTGGCTTGGGCGTGTCGGGCGCGGCCCTGGAATGGCTGTGCTCCTTCCTGGATGAACGATTCTTCCAGGTGTTTGAGGGCGAGGCAGTCTCCCCCAAGCACCCACTCAGGTGTGGGGTTCCCCAGGGCTCCTCCCTGAGCCCCACTCTTTTTAATGCCTATATGGAACCTCTAGACAGGATAGTCCATCCCTTTGGTGTGCGTATCATTACCTACGCCGACGACACCCAACTGGGGGTCTCTTTGGACCACTCTGAGGGATCGTCTACCACCCTAGGTCTCTGTCTAGGGGCTGTTGCCAGGTGGATGCAATCTTCCTATCTTAAAATCAACGGGGAGAAGACAGACATTATGCTGTTGGGCAACCCTCCCCCGTCCGCCCTTGCATCCATCTGGACTCCATGTCTTGGCCTGCCCCCCCACCCCCCAAACCTTGGATAAAGAGTCTCGGAATCTGGCTTGACAAATCGCCTGATTTCTCGGTCCAAGCCACCAAGACTGCCTCTACATGTATCGGGCTGATGAAAATGTTGCGCAAAGTGCTCCCTTTGCTCCCATTCCAGGCGAGGAGGATCATGGTCCAGGCCCTGATAATCTCCCGCTTGGATTATGGAAATGCCCTATACATAGGAGCCCCGCCAGCAGTGACCCATAGGCTCCAAGTTACACAATATTGTGCCGCCCGACTACTGTATAACATTCCCCGCTGGCAGTCAGCTAAGAAAGCTCTAAAGGAACTTCACTGGCTCCCAGTAGCGGCCAGAGTGCAGTTCAAGGCCATGTGCATTTTGCACAAATCTTTTCACCGCACTGGCCCGGCAATCCTACACCCCATAGCTACGCCCTATGCCCCATCCAGAGCCCTACGTTCTAGCTCTTTACAGCTAGCAACTACAACTAAATCAAACAAAGCTCGTTGGGGCGGTCGCTCCTTTTCCCACACTGCGGCCAAGATTTGGAACTCCCTCCCGCTCTCTCTTCGAGAGAACAATAACCGTATGTCCTTCAGAAAGGCCTTGAAAACTCACTTGTTCGCAAAAACTTGTTGATCTACCTTGAGCTCGCCACAGGCAATCAGTCAAAAGCGCTGCGAGGCCTCCGGGTAGTTATGCGCTATACAAGTGCAATTTTTCATTTCATTTCATTTCATTTAGAATAAATACATATAATTTATATATATATACCTGATGTGGTTCTACTTTCATTAGGTCATTCATGAGATTATAGACTGGTAAAACAAGCTGCTTTACATTCCTTCAAGACTTAGCCTGAAGGCGACCCTTGACCCTGCTGCCCAGGCAGGTCGCTCCCCAAGCTACTGCGCTGCCCCTCTCAGTATCTGCCCGTTCTCTGCCGCTGCATTGTGTCTTATTGATTGTAATCTGTGAATAGTACTTGTCTACTGTGCTGTGTTTTTCCAATTAACGTTCTTCTTCCCCCTTGTTAATTCTTATTTCACTGTGCCCTGTATCTCTGCTTCCTGTTTTTCGCTGCTCTCACCCGCTCCTTGCTGCCGATCTTCCCCCGGCTGCCCATTTGCTGCCCCGTTCCCACCTCCCAGGTGCTCCTTCCTCCCACCTCCCCTCATATCGAGGCCACGCAGCGGACGCGTGCAGCGGGTGCGCTGCTGGTGCATCCAAGGCAAGCCTGTCTGCGCCTGTCTGTGCATGTACCGCGCCCTCGACAGGACTCCTGGATACCACGAACTCCATGGCGCCCGCCTCCAGCACCCTCCACGCACTCAACACCGAACGATCACGCACCTGCTGTCTGGCCACCCCGAAGTGCACCCAAGGACCCTTCTCCTGCCCAAACTGAAGCTCCACCAGCATCCAGCCTGCACTTCCAGATCCACAACGACCCCAACACCACCCTCAGAGGGACCCTCTTCTACAGACCCCCTGGACCCCGACCGCAGTTCAGCGACTCCATAGCAGACTTCATCATCACATATGCCCTCGCCTCCATGGACTACATCCTCCTCGGGGACCTCAAATTCCACCTCGAGAACAAAAACAACCCCAACCTCGCCAACCTCGGACTCAGGCAACTCCCCACAACACCCACCCACTCCACTGGCCACATGCTTGACCCCATCTTCACAGCAAGCTCCGACATCTTCTTCAACTGGACCACTGAACTCCACTGGACTGACCACCGCTGCATCCACTTAACCTTCTGGAAACCCACCACATACCACCGCACCCAGCAGATTCCCCGGCGCCGCTGGAGCAAAATCACAGAGGACCAGCTAGCCACGCCCTCACCCAGATCCCACCCGCAGACCCGACAAAGCCCCAACGCCGCGGCCCGTAGCCTCAACGACTGTGCCAACACCCTCGACCCGATCTAGAAGCCCTCCAACACCCACACCAGCAAGAGAGCCAGCTGGTTCACCGAAGACCTCCAGACCACCAAGCAAACCTGCCGAAAACTCAAAAAAATGTGGGCTCATGAACGAAAACACAGCCCACAAGAACGCCACATGCAGACACCAAAACCTCATCAGATCTGCCAAAAGGACCTCCTTCAAAGACTGCCTGGACAACAATGCCCACAACAGCAAAGAGCTCTTCACCATCATGAAGGAACTCCTCTACCCCAGCTCCAACTCCAACGGCATCCCACCGTCACAAGACCTGTGCAACTCGCTGGCCACCTTATTCCATTGCAAGATCGCAGACATCCACAACAGCTTCAACGCTGTCAACCCACAGGCTACCACTGAAACCCCAGCTCCCATGACCATGACCTGCACCGACCGCCTGCTTGCCTGGACCAACATCACTGATGATGACATCATCAAGATCATGAACACCATCCACTCCAGATCCCCGGAAGACCCCTGCCCACACCACATCTTTAACAAGGCCAGGAGCACCATTGCACCCCATCTACGGAAAACCATCAACATCTCCTTCGAGATAGCGACCTTACCGGAGAGCTGGAAGCACGCAGAGATCAACGCCCTACTCAAAAAACCCAAGGCAGACCCCCCTTCTGCTCCAAAACCACCGAGATCATCTGTGGCGTACCCCAGGGCTCATCCCTTAGCCCAAATCTGTTCAGCGTGTACATGGCAACGCTCGCCCGCGTCGCACGACGGCACGACCTCAACATCATCTCCTATGCCGATGACACCCAGCTGATCCTCTCCCTCACCAAAGACCCCCACACAGCCAAAACCAACCTCGACGAAGGAATGAAGGCCGTTGCCGACTGGATGAGAAATAGCCGACTGAAGCTGAACTCGGACAAGACGGAGGTCCTCATCCACGGATCCACCCCTTAGGCCTAGGACGACACCTGGTGGCCGACGGCACTAGGAGCACCCCTACACCCACCGACCACACACGCAACCTAGGGGTCATCCTCTACTCCACCCTTTCCATGACGAAGCAGGTCAACGCCGTCTCCTCCTCCTGCTCCTATACCCTCTGCATGCTTCACAGGATCTTCAAGTGGATCCCCACCCAAACTAGAAGAACGGTCACCCAGGCCCTTGTCAGCAGTAGACTGGACTACGGAAAAGCTTTCTATGCAACCCTGGCCAAACTCCTGAGATGGCTCCAACACATCCAGAACGCATTCGCACTCCTGATCCTCGACATCCCTCGCCGCAGTCACCTCACACCCCACCTGAGAGACCTGCTCTGGCTCCCCGTCAACAAGAGGATAACCTTCAAACTCCTCATCCACGCACCCAAGGCACTCCACAACACCGGACCAGCGTACCTCAACAGTCGACTCAGCCTCTACACCCCCACCCGCTAACTCCGCTCCGCAGACCGGGCGCTAGCCACCATCCCCTGCATCCGAAAAAGTGACCGCCGGCTGCAGATCTTTTTCCCACCTTGCCCCCAAGACATGGAACACCTTCCCCTTCCACCTGTGGCAGACCGAAGACCTTCTAACCTTCAGGAGACTCCTCAAGACCTGACTCTTCGAACACAATAGCAGCTCCCACCCTCCCCCCTAGAGCCTTGAGACCCTCACAGGTATGTAGTGTGCTCTATGAATGCTTTGCTTGAAGGCTGCTCTCCACAGCTACCACTAGCATAGCTTTCTATATAGGTTGTCTTTAAACCTACCATCAATAAGGGTTGTATGGACAGTGCAAAGTACCCACTAGAATAGTGGACAGCATATGCCAGGCCAACTTCTCACATTGGTGGCAATGTGTGAGATTCCAGATTGCCATTGTTTTACCAGATAATCTCAAGTCAAGGGAGGACCTGACTTGGCAGTTCTGGCTGGACTGTTCCCATTGGGCGCAGGGTCAAGACTGATTTGCATATGGCTGGATCAAAACTGGAATGTCATGGTGAGCAAAAAACCGATGGATTTAGGCCCAGGTGTCTGTACTGGAGTGAATGTATGACATTGTTCTGCGTCCATCCATCAATTGTTCTTTTTGCATTTGTCCCCCTGAGTGAGACGGGTATGCCTAGACGCGGGTCCCGTGCTCGCCATGCCACTGGAGTCAAGCTATCCTGGCTAATGAGGGCTGGAAGCCCGAAACCGGTCCTAGGATGCTTGTTTAGAGTCCAGGGAGGATCTGGCCTGGCAGTTCGGACTGGACTGTTCCCATTCGGCGCAGGGTCAAGACTGATTTGCATATGGCTGGGTCCAAACTGGAATGGCATGGTGATTAAGAAAACGATGGATTTAGGCCCAGATCTCTGTACTGGACTGAATGTATGACATTGTTCTGAATTCTGTCCATCAATTCTTTTTGCATTTGTCACCCCCTGAGTGGGACTGGTATGCCTAGACGTGGATCCCATGCTCTCCATGCCACTGGAGTCAAGCTATCCTGACTGATGAGGACTGAAAGCCTGAAACCGGTCCTAGGATGCTTGTTTACAGTCCAGGGATGGCCTGGCCTGGCAGTTCGGGCTGGACTGTTTCCATTCGGTACAGGGTCAAGAGTCAAGACTGATTTGCATATGGCTGGGTCCAAACTGGAATGGCATGGTGAGCAAAAAAACTATGGATTTAGGCCCATATCTTTGTACTGGGGTGAATGTATGACATTGTTCTGCATTCTGTCCATCAATTGTTCTTTTTACTTTTAGAAAGATGGGTTTTTTCTGCTCTTAGCCCTGTGGGCCTGCAACTTATTGGAATTGTGTACTTTTGGTACAGGGTCAAGAGTCAAGATTGATTTGCATATGGCTGGGTCCAAACTGGAATGGCATGGTGAGCAAAAAAACTATGGATTTAGGCCCATATCTTTGTACTGGGGTGAATGTATGACATTGTTCTGCATTCTGTCCATCAATTGTTCTTTTTACTTTTAGAAAGATGGGTTGTTTCTGCTCTTAGCCCTGTGGGCCTGCAACTTATTGGAATTGTGTAATTTTGGTTTTGTTTTGTTTATAAACTCATAAACTATTTTTCTAAACTGGATTGGTGTCTTTTTGTGATATTTGCAATGTGTTATTGTTTGAAGTGTTACATAAATACTTTAAAGCAAACACAAGGAGATGATGGACAGAGCATGACTGGAAATGTGGTTCCTGCTTGAACAGGGTGCATACCAATTTCTAACAGTCACTCTAACCTTTGTTTTTTTCACTGAATTTCTAAGGTTTTTTTGTTTTTTTTTCAATCAAATCTCATCACACCTAACTATAATGTGGCTAACAGAGATAGAAAGGGACAAAGTATTTTGCCATTTCTACAGCAAAGTCTTTAAGCATAGGACTAGCACCGTGCTGTCTATGCTGAGCTGTAAAATGACAAAAGCCATTTACCACTCCAGGCATAGTATTACAGCTTTGAATTGGTAAAATACCAACCAAGCCAGTCTGAAATGAGTAAAAGCAACCCCTGACACAGTATGTCGTTCTCATTAGAGCTCTTCGGAGAGGTATAGCTTTGTCCAGACACAAGGGAGCACCCAGTATAAGTCAAAACAATACCCATTCAGGCATAGAGTGACACATAAATTATGCAAAGAAGAAGCAGAGAACTCTGGCTCATTCTCAAGTTCAGGTGGAAAGTAGCTCCTGTAAAGAGCACCCTCAACACCAGCGACACTGTAGATCTGCCTACCTCAAATGTCTGCTTTTCTATCAAATTCTTTAAGCGTAGGTTTAGCACAGTGCCATCCATGCCGAGATAGAAAGGGACAAACTTGTTTGCCATTTCTACAGCAAAGACTTTAAGCATAGGACTAGCACAGTGCTGTCCATGCCGAGCTGTAAAATGACAAAAACAATTTACTACTGCAGGCATAGTATTACAGCTTTGAACTGGTACAATACCAACCAAGACAACCTGAAATGAGTAAAAGAAACCCCTGACACAGTGATTCGCTCTCATTAGAGCTCTTCAGAGAGGTATAGGTTTGTCTAGACGAGAGGGAGCACCCAGTATAAGTCAAAACAATACCCAATAATATTGTTTTGATATATGGTTTCTCCATGTTAATTTCCACTGCTGAATGGAATTACACTACATTTGGCAAAAAGGTAGCTTTTTTGTTAAATGGTGTAAATCCATGAAATAGTTCCTGAGAAATTTAAAGATTTCTCAGATACACAAATGTGGCCGCGGTGGATCCGTGAACCCTCCTGACCCCATGCCTGAGATCTGATTGGCTGGCAAAACTTCAAACCAGGAAGTGTTGGCAGCCTTCTTGTGACTCACTTGAACCGAGTCACATGAAAAAAGGTGAAACAAGCATTTGCAATGCAATAATCTCGCATTTTTGAGAATTGGAGCTATTGATGTCATATATGACAATGTGTTTTACCTATGCGTTTTGTGTTTGGAGAGGAGTTGATGTATGTGGTGCGCAGTGGTATTATGTGGGTTGGATTGGAGTTGTGAGTTGTAGAATTGTGTGTGGAATTGTGTTGTGTGGAGTGGAATAATGTAGCAGGGTGTGCAGTGGAATTATGTGGATAGTAATTATGTGATATTGAGTGTATTGAAATATGTCAAGTGGGACTGTGTGTAATGGAGTGTGATTATGTGGAATGGTATTTTGTGTTGTGGGGTGCTATGTAGTGGAGTTTACTCTTGTGGTGAGTATTGTTGAGTTGAAATATGTGGTTTGTTGAATTATATGGTGTGGAAGGGAAATGCGTGGTGGTGACTTGTGTGGCGCTGAGTGAAAATTATTTTGAGTGGTATTATGTGGCATGGAGTGGAATGTGCCTATGTGAAGAGTTTGCTATGGGCCATAGACTGGATTTATGAGGTATGGAGCAGAGCGTAATTATGTGGGGTTGATTTATGTGGTGTAAAGTGCTGTTATGTGCCGTGTTATTATGTTTTGTGGTGAATTGTGTGGAGCTGAATTGTGTGAGGTTGTGTGGATTTATGTGGCAAGGTGTGGTTAATAATTGTGTGGAGTGGATTTATGTGGTGTTGATTTGGACAATAATACGTGGTGCTCACCCTGTGACCTGCATTGTGAAAAGGTTGTGTAGGGAGGGGGGCGTTTGATGCACTTTGAGGTGTCTCAATAGAGCCACTACAGTATAGTAGAGCGCTGCAGACCCAGCAGTGCGGCAGAGCTTTAGGTACCATCCACTAGGCGAGTAATGCACAGCAGGTGGTGTGTAATACAGAAAAGGTTTAAAGATAAGAGGGGCCCCTTATAAACCCAACGGTACTAGGGCACTTACACAGTGAAATTAGAAAAATCCCTTCGGGTAGTTTTCTAAGCAAATCTTAAATACCATACACCACTTAGCACCCCCATCAAATATACTCTTTCAACTTTCTCACTTTTCACACCTTAAGATTGCACCATATATAACGGGAAAACCACTATAAAAAGTAAAATATGAACATAGTTTTATTGAATCCATAAACCAAACATTACTTGGATTGAAAAACCTAACAGCAAGCTAGGTGTCTCAAAGTTTAAAAAACACAATACATAATATTTTGAATCATCCAACATAATTAAAAAACATACTGGAGAGTAAAACAGCCAGACAGGTATACTAATTCTTGACAGGCTACACATCCAATGCTACACGGTATCACTAGCATTGAAAAATACAATTCACAATTCGCTATTTTTCAAACAATGGTCAGTAAATGGATTGTGTATGGATATGGCGTCGACGCGTTTCGATGGCTCAATGAATCATTCCATCTTTTTCAAGACCAGTTTATAGACTCTCTGTGCTTATTATATCTTTTCATGCATTCACCTACATAAAAATATAATCATTATTAAAACTACATTACAGAGATTTTTTGCAACATCTGAACAAACAAAAATACAAAGCTGTATGAACACATGTATGGAATGCAGGGCACATAAACATCTTTAAAGACCCCATTCTGAACCAGGTTTTCTTTTTCACTTTTTTTACTTTTTTTACACAACCCCAAATGTTTGGTCCCCCCAACGATATTGTTTCACCCCTTCTTTTAAGGCTATATTCTTGAGGTCATATGTGTCCTATAAAAACAACCCTATTATATATGGCCCAGTCTGCAAATTCCTGAAAAGCATCAATCAAGTAGCATCAAACTCTGGATGCTTCCTTACACACCACACTCATATCAGCCATTCTTTATCATTTATACCTATAGTGGAATGAGAGCTCTTATACGCTCAGTACCACAGTGGTTATCTATCACACCTCACCTTTAATGAGATGGTAGACTGCCTTGTCTTCATTGAACTCATCTATCCCTTGAGAGTATAGACAGTGTCCCACGATCAATTAAAATGTCTCAATGTTAAAACTGCGGGCAGAAACAAAAATCAAACAGGAATAAAAAGTGACTGGTAAATAATCATAAGGGTCTGTCTGCGAATGAAAAGACCCACAAATAAAGGGTATCTCACCTCAGGACTGACTATGTTGGGTATCTTTGATTGGACACTCTGTATATGGTTCCAAATTGTGGTATTTTTATAAAAATCGCCCCTGCATAAACATAAATTGGAAGATATTGTAGGCATAACATCCCATCATTTAATCGATTTTATGACTGTCATAACAAGCATGACAAACAGAGAAGATGGTATAACACCTGGGAAGCATGTTGTCTTATTAATCACAAATCTTTCGAGGTTACTTGGTTTACTTGAGCGGGGATCTTGCTCAATATTTCTTTTTATAATTAGGGTCAGTATTCCTGTTTTGAGAAAGAATTAGGACACTATGGGGCAGATTTACAAGCCCCTTGCGCCGCTTTTACGGCGCGGTTGCGTCACTTTTGTGACGTAGCGGTGGCTCAAAAGATGCATCATGTTGCGGGGTATTTACAACGTGATGCCTCTCCCAGATGCGTCATGTTGTAAAGCCCTGCGCCAGAAGAGGCATACCATCACAGGGGGAGGCGTTCCGGCGCAGGAACACCTCCCAAAAGTGGCTGAGTGCAATCTACAAGATTTCACTCAGTCACTTTTGGGCCCATGCTGTGTCAAAACCCTGCGCCTGCTTGAATCAGGCGTAAGGATTGATGCAGCATTGTGCACATAGGACCCCCCTGATCACTGCTGGAGCTGCATCGCACTTGCGACGCAACTCCAGCAATGCGCCGCTTTTACGGCACAGATGCGTGACGCATCTGTGCTATTTTTGCCCCATGGTGCGCCGCATTGTAAATGCGGCGCATCAAGGGTGGCGGAGCTGCGGTGCACAATTTATTTAGTTCATTTGTATAGCGCAACAGCTACCCAACAAAGGGTTTCCCGGTGCTAATGATCCAGTGATTTGATTGATTCAGGTCTTTAGATGTTAAACAGCCAGGTTTTTAAGGCCTTCCTGAATTTCATGTAATTGATTTCATTCCGAAGTGTCAACGGAAGAGTGTTCCAAAGTGAGGGTCCAAGATATGAAAATGATTTGCCGCCCATTCGTGCCAGCCTGATTTTTGGAATCACAAAATGGTTAGCCGTGGCTGATCGAAGGGTTCGAGATGGGCGGTAGGGATGTACAAGATTTTGTAGATACTTGGGGGCGCTGTTAGTAGAGATCTTATGCATAAAGCATAGGGATTTAAACTTCACCCGATTCTCGATTTTCAGCCAGTGCAGTTCCCGGATGTACTTGGAGGTTGGTGTGGAGATGGGAATTTTCCACAGTAATCTCGCGGCTGCATTTTGCACTGTCTGTAATCGGCGGGTAGTAGCCTTATTGGCCCCCAAATACAGCACGTTACCATAATCAAGTCTGGAAGTTATTAAGGCATTGATAACTGTTTTCTGAGTATGTTTGGGCAGCATCCAGCAATTTTTTTTAACCACTTTAGTATCGCAAAGCAGGTGGCTGACGTCTTCGCAGCTTGCTGATTAAGATTAAGCGACTCATCAATGATGACTCCTAGGTTGCGGGCTGATTTGGCTGGAACCGGAAGGGTACCCATATCATCTGGCCAATGTTGGGGTCCCCAGAGCTCTTTGTTCTTACCTAGGACAAGTAGCTCAGTCTTCTCACCGTTGAGCTTGAGAAAGTTTTTTCTCATCCACTCAGCAATCTTACTTAAGCCGAGTTTTAATGAAGAGGGGTTATCAGACTCTGAAGATGATAGAGAGAAGATGAGCTGAGAGTCGTCAGCGTAGGAGAACATAAGTAATCCAGTCTCTTCTACCATTTTGGCCAGCGGGCTCATATAAATGTTAAAAAGCAACGGGCTCAAAATGGAGCCCTGAGGTACTCCATGTTTAAAAGTCATAGTATTAGAGCACGCGGACTGGGAGAAGACTTGGAATGTACGCTGTTCCAGCAGGGATTTAATCCAGTTACAGGCTGCGCCCCGGATGCCTATGGAATGGAGTGTTTGTGCAAGGACAGAATGTGACACAGTGTCAAATGCTGCACTGAGGTCAAGCAGCAGCAAAGCTACCGTTTCTCCCCGGTCCAGCATTAGACGGATGTTTTCGGTGACGCCTAGCAAGGTCGTCTCCGTGGAGAAACCTGTGCGGAATCCTGATTGATGGAGGGGTAGTAAGTCATGAGTGGTAATGAAATCAGTGAGAGACCTATGAATGTGTTTTTCTAGGATTTTTGCAAAGGTGGGCAGCAGGGAGATAGGTCTGAAATTGGATGGCAAATTGGGATCTGCTCCCATTGTTTGCAGCAACGGATGAATCATTGCGTGCTTCCACTCGTTCGGCACAGTTTCTTCCTGCACAATTACTGGTGCATCTGTGGCGATATGCAGGGATGCGCCAGTAATTGAAATCTGCCCCTATAAGTCTAATCGCCCTCTGTTGTCTGGCCCCTGTTGGTATCAGAGTTTCCCGGCCGATTGTACTTATTGCCATTAATAGAATATCCAACTGGTCAAGGGATATGTCATTAGTTAAAGGGGCACCTCCTAGTAAACCTTATTGCCCGTAGAATCGTACCCTCATGTCTTTAGGTGTTCAGTACGAATATATCTCACTTCATAAAGGCGGGTTTGTTATTTTCGATCAGAATGACTATGATAAAAAAATGATGAATTTACTCAATGTCAGAGAGCATTACCAACAGGTGTCCCATGTGAAAAATACTCAATTAAAAAGGGAAGTACATGAAGTATTAAATAGGGCCATTCTAGAGGAATGGATTAGTGATGAGGAATACAAATTTCTTCATAATCAGGATCCCATCACACCGGCAATCTATGGACTGCCAAATATTCATAAAAATTTAGACCAGCCACCCATGCGTCCAATAGTTAGCAGCATAGGTTCAATTTTAGAACCTCTCAGCAAGTATGCTGACTTTTTTCTGAAACCTCTTGTAGCAAAACAAAAGTCCTACCTGAGAGACTCAGCTAATGCTATTACAACATTTGAGGGGGAGGGCTTCAATGGGTTGACCCAGTTTCTGGTCACCCTGGATATTGAAGCCCTTCATACAAACATCCTGCAAGAAGACACTATCAGAACGGTTGGAACTATGCTCCAGGCAGAGGATCTTGGAGGAGGCAATTTAGGCTTTATCATGAACTATGTCAGTCTAGTTTTGAAAAACAACTCCTTCCTCTACAGGAAGGACCTCTATCACCAAGTGAAGGGGACCAGTATGGGCGCAACTTACGCCCCAAGTTTGGCCTGCTTATATGTAAGCAATTTCGAACGGATGCATATATTTAACGAACTGGCTCCGTTCTACGCGAACATCAGTCACTGGCACCACTTCATAGATTACATTATCTTTATCTGGAGCGGTGCCAGTGACCTCCTAGAGGACTTTATTACTTGGCTTAATTTAGGGGATCCTAATTTGAAATTCACATCTAACTGGAGCAACACTCATGTCAACTTTTTAGACATCTGCATTAAAAATGTTGATAAAGTCTAAGCGGTTGAACTGTATAGTAAACCGACTGTTAAAAATACCCTTCTCCATTATCAGAGTCATCACCCGAAGTCGCAGAAGGACAACATCCCGTTTGGGGAATTTCTGCGACTTCGGAGGAATTGTACTTCCTTAGAGGACTTTTACGCACACTGATAAATTCAAGACAAAACTAACAGATCGAGAATACCCTACAAAATTGATTTTAAAAAAACTCATTCAAAAGAGCTATATTCTACAATAGGGAAGCAATGTTGGACATGAATAGGAATAAAAAGGCCAAAAAGATTGAAAACCAAATAGTCTTTGTAAGTAAATTTTCGAATGTGAGCTACCAGATTAAACATTTTATTAACAGAAACTGGAAGATCCTTAATGATGAGAGGGAAGAACCCATAGAAAAACCTCAGTTCGCATTTAGGCGAAATACTAACCTAAGAAATTCAATAGTCCACACTTATCCTGACAGAAATGATTGCTTCCAAAGCACGATACTACAGACACGAGCTATTGGAAACAATACATTTGGAAACTGTTCGATCTGTGAACAATGTATGGTGGGTAAATCCATTGTATACTATGAGAAGACCTACTGCTCTAAAGATTTAACAAATTGCAGGACCAAAAACTTTGTTTACCTCCTGGTTTGCCCATGTGGCTTAGGCTATGTGGGCGAGACAGGACAGGAACTTCGGCTAAGACTAACTGAAAATAAATCTGCAAATAGTATCAAAAAAGAAAATGCACCTCTAACTGCCCATTTTGTGTCTAAAACCATAAATGTGAAGATTTTAAATGGTTCATATTAGAAAAATCTGAATCAATAGACGAGGGGGTAACACAGAGAAAACCAAAAAATTAGAGAATAATGGTTTATGTGCACAATGAATACGATAAACAAAGGGCTCAACAGCAGGGAGGACTGGATGTCGTTTATCATCTAGACACCAGCCCAAACTAAGAAATATTGTTTTAATCTCTGCAGTTCTCATTTAGATAGAAGATAGTGCAATTGTAAAATGATTTGGAGCTGAGTATGGTTGTAATTATAAGGACACACAATAGGCATATTTTGCTATCCCCTAGAATATAAATTCAAGGTGATCTAAAATATAGGTAGGTTGAGGGCAGGATTACCCCTATGTAGTAAGGATTCATGTTTAGACATATACTCTGGGCACCATTGATGCTTTAAAATAGACGCGTAGTATATGTTAATACAGGTGGTGACCCTTTATAATAATACATTTGTGCACTACGAATGAGAATAACAGAAAGAAAAAATATAAAATTGATCTTACGTCACGATATTGAAATATATTCCCTTTAGTAAATTCTTATTTTTTGAAATAATAATGTCTTCCGGTTTGTCTACGAAAATAAAATTCTTTTTTATAAATGTATATTGTAACAAACATGGTTTATGGGCGCATATTTCCGATTTCAGGGTAGTAGTGAATAAACACATTGAACGTAAATCTATACAACTTCCCTCCAAGATGGCATGTATTTTTGTTCATGTAGCCATCCGGGAACAATAAAGTTTAAAAAAAATCAGTCCGGAAGTGAAATTAAATATGCCCCGGTAGTTGTGGCTTTACACTGCGCGTGCACTGAAAGCAAACCAGGTGCGCTTCAAGTTAAATTTTGTATAAAAGACGCTGATTCTTTCAGACATTTATATGCCAAAAGACTGCAGCGGACGCAAGACGCACCCAAACAGCCAGCAATGACGGTAAGAAAGAGCCACGCATGAGACCGCTAATGGCGGTGCTTGGGAGAAATGACAGAGTAGCTTGAGGAGGGGGGATGTAGATTTATTGACTTAACATGCTGAGATTAAACAATGTTCTGCTACGAAGGGCGGTAGGGATCTGCTTTTTAACCTTTTGGAACTTCCCGGGAAGGGTTGGGTAGCGGGCTTAATTTAGCAAACCCGCCTTTATGAAATCAGATATATTCGTACTGAACACCTAAAGACACGAGGGTACAATTCTATGGGCAATAAGGTTTACTAGGAGGTGCCCCTTTAACTAATGACATATCCCTTGACCCGTTGGATATTCTATTAATGGCAATAAGTACAATCGGCCAGGAAACTCTGATACCAACAGGGGCCAGACAACAGAGGGCGATTAGACTTATAGTGTCCTAATTCTTTCTCAAAACAGGAATACTGACCCTAAGTATAAAAAGGAATATTGAGCAAGATCCCAGCTCAAGGAAACCAAGTAACCATCTTCCCTGTTTAAGGTAATAATCATGCTTCTTATGACAGTTATAAAATCGATTAAATGATAGGATGTTATGCCTACAATATCTTCCGAGTTATGTTTATGCAGGGGCGATTTTTATAAAAATACTACAACTTGGAACCATATACAGAGTGTCCAATCAAAGATACCGAACATAGTCAGTCCTGAGGTGAGATACCCTTTATCTGTAGGTCTTTTCATTCGCAGACAGATACTTATGATTATTTACCAGTCACTCATTATTCTTGTTTGATTTTTGTTTCTGCCCGCAGTTTTAACATTGAGACATTTTAATTGATCGTGGGACACTGTCTAAACTCTCAAGGGATAGACGAGTTCAATGAAGACAAGGCAGTCTACCATCTCATTAAAGGTGAGGTGTGATAGATAACCACTGTGGTACTGAGCGTATAAGAGCTCGCATTCCACTATAGGTATAAATGATAAAGAATGGCTGATAAGAGTGTGGTGTGTAAGGAAGCATCCGGAGTTTGATGCTACTTGAATGATGCTTTTTCAGAAATTTGAAGACTGGGCCATATATAATAGGGTTGTTTTTATAGGACACGCATGACCTCGAGAATATAGCCTTAAAAGAAGGGGTGAAACAATATTGTTGGGGGGGACCAAACATTTGGGGTTGTGTAAAAAAAGTTTAAAAAGTGAAAAAGAAAACCTGGTTCAGAATGGGGTCTTTAAAGATGTTTACATGCCCTGCATTCCATACATGTGTTCATACAGCTTTGTATTTTTGTTTGTTCAGATTTTGCAAAACATCTCTGTAATGTAGTTTTAATAATGATTATATTTTTATGTAGATGAGTGCATGAAAATATATATTAAGCACAGAGAGTCTATAAACTGGTCTTGAAAAAGATGGAATGGTTTATTGAGCCATCGAAACGCATTGACGCCAGATCCATACACAATCCATTTACCGAGCATTGTTTGAAAAATAGCGAATTGTGAATTGTATTTTTCAATGCTAGTGATACCGTGTAGCATTGGATGTGTAGCCTGTCAAGACTTAGTATACCTGCCTGCCTTTTTTACTCTCCAGTATGTTTTTTAATTATGTTGGATCCAAATTATTATGTATTGTGTTTTTTAAACTTTGAGACATCTAGCTTGCTGTTAGGTTTTTCAATCCAATGAATTTTGTGTTTATGTAATCAATAAAACTATGTGCATATTTTACTTTTTATAGTGGTTTTCCCGTTATATATGGTGCAATCTTTAGGTGTGAAAAGAGAGAAAGCTGAGAGTGTGTAGTTGATGGGGGTGCTAAGTGGTGTATGGTATCTAAGATTTGCATGGAAAACTACCTAAAGGGATTTTTCTCGTTTCACTAAAACAGAAAAGGTACACTAAAGCAGCAAAAAGGAAAGGTACGCTGGCAGAGAGTAATACTGGACTGGTAGGGAGTCACTTGGGACAGCCAGGAGTATGCTCCTTGCACTGCCCACAAAGTGGTACAACACCAGCTGTTTGGTAGGTATAGCACCCAGGCAGGAGGCAATGGCAACTGTAAGATGAAATTTTAAAAAATAAAAAACACAATCAAAGGTTATGTCAGAGATTTTGAGCATAAACTGCCAAGTGTATATATTTTAGTCATTGAAATTACATCACAAAAGCATGAATGGGATTGGATGCAAAATTGGTCGGCAGATATAGCGAGCTTTGAGTAATGAATGAATGAATTAATGAATACGCACTTGTATAGCGCATGGCTACCCAAGGGCATCCCAGCGCTTCCTGTGATACGATAATATTCGGTCATGCAAAATACTAAACTGAGAATTCTAATAGTGTGCGTGACATCCCACGGTACCCGAGAGCTGTATTTGGAGAATTATTTTTTATTTCACCTTGCAGACAGAGCAATGTGCCACAAAAAAATATATAAATGCTTTTGTCATTATTGAAATGCCTTATCCATTTTCCGCCTTTCTCCTAAACACCTCATGGCACCAACATAAGACTGAATGAATATAGGTGACGCTGGCAAGGTCCAGCAATATCACCCACCCCCGGCCTCTCACGAGCATCGAAGGAAAGGTAATAAAAAAATCCTCTTACATTACGTTTATTAAAGTTAGAAGAATATCTATGTCCTTATGGTTTTTGCTGCCACTAATGGCATTGTGTTTACGAGCATTTTTGTTTGATCTCCATGCCATACACCGACTGCTCTGCAGCTGTGGCTTCTGCTGTCTCATTTCAGTTCTTGGTGGTCTAGAGAGTTTTAGTTAGAAATGGTTTGGGGGATGCGGTGGCAAAATATATGGGGCCTCATTTTTGAAAAATGACACATCGCTGCGTGAAAGCAACGATGCGTCACTTTTCAGTGCACACTCCTTGCGACAAACCTGATGCCTCATATTTACTGTATGACGCATCATGTCGCAAGGAGTTACAGATACGTCAGTATTTCTGATGTATCTGTAAGCGCAAAAGTGACGCATTGCTGGAGTGTGTCACAAAAGGGACGCAACTCCAGCAATGCGTCCTTTCACATGGGGCAAGCCCCATGTGAAAGGGCCTGCGTCAGTCTTACGCCTGCTGTGAGGCAGGCGCAAGATTTTGACGCAACAGCACCCTAGAAGTGACGCAGTGAAATCTAGAGATTTCACTGCGTCACTTCTACGAGGCTTTTTGCGGGGGAACGCCCCCCTGCCAACATTATACCTGACACAGGTATAATGTAGCGCAGGAGTTTACAAACTGACGCATCTGCTTAGATGCGTCACTTTGTAAATAGTGCGCAACAGGAGGCATGTTTTACGCCACCAATGCGTCACAAAAAGTGACGCATCGGAAGCGTAAAACTGACGCAAGGCGTCATAAATGAGGCCCGTGATGTTTAAATGCTGCCGCTGGCCTCCCGTGTGCCACAAAGCCAGAGAAATTTCAATTATGAATAAGAAGATATAAGAAGGAATTCAATAAGCCCAACCGAGCACAAAGTTAAAAGACCCAAATACCTGCCGCAAATAAAATGAAAGCTTGACACACAATAAAACTTTGCCATTTGCCTGTTCTTTCACTGGTAAAATAAACATTACAAAGGCCTAAATATTGTACTGGATGTCACACACCGGGATGTCCGCTGCAACCGAGTAGCTGCGGACCAGGTGAGGAGCAAAGTTCCAGGCTTATAACGCGGCGGGGATCAAAGATCCCAGACGCGTGCGGGGAGCATGGTCCGACAATCCAAAGGACTGTTTCCTGCTGCGTTTGTGTTTGGCCGGCCATGAGAGAACAAAGCTGAATCACACAGCGACTAGGGTGGAATAGGAAAGTTTATTAAAGAAAAATGTGCTTACCGACTTATGATGGAGACCGTGTAAAGCCACAAGTAAAAGTTCCAGTCCGATCCAGTCCTCATGGGAGGTAACAGGTATGACGTTACAACGCATACTTTTACAACGCATACCTTTACAATGCATTTTTTACAACGTAACATCCTTTACAACGCATTCCATCAAAACGCCTGCCATTACAACGAATTTTTGGAAAACTACCTTTACAACGCATTCCTTTACAACGCATACTACCTTTAGAACGCATACCATTACATTGCATGTATGGTAAGTATTGGATAGTGTAGGGAAAACAATACTATTCTAACTCCAGGGGGTGCAACAGTAGGGTAAGTGTTGGATAGTGTAAGGGTACTATGCGTTGTAATGGTCTTCGTTGTAATGGTATGCGTTGTAATGACTGTGTTGTAATGACATGAGTTGTAATGGTATGCGTTGTAAGTTCATGCGTGGTAATGGTTGCATTGAAATGGCTTGCATTGTAAAGGATGTTGTGTTGTAATGACTGTAATGGTAGTGCGTTGTAAATGTTGCGTTGTAAAGGTTGTTTCCCGTAACAAAGAGGGACTAACAAGCCTCATAATCAATCGGAAGCCAGCATTTATCAAGGACAATGACACTAGCCAATCAAACATATGGGCGGAGAGAAGGCGAGGCTTCCACAGCATACTCGACTACTGCATGCCTTGCCGAGCGAGCAGCGCATGAGCGCTGCAACACTAGGCTCATCCTAAAAACAATCAAAAACAAGAAAAGGGGTCAGGGGTATAAACGCCCAGAACCCCAGGGCCAGAAAAAGCATTTTTTTTTATCTGGCAGGATTCGCGTTGGGTCTGCTAATCCCACTGGAAAAAAAAGAAGGAAAAAAAGCACTGCCACCCATGCTTTGGCCAGGACATGGGGACAATCATCAAAATAGATAGGTTGGCCTGCGCGGGCCCCCGCACCCCTGGGGACTGCCACCTCCCTGGGACTTTTCAAAACAAAATGAGTGGGGGGGGCCCTGTCCCCCCCCACGCAGCCCTGGAGACCACCAACTGCCCGGGGCTATATTAATTAAATACGGGGGCCATGCGGGGCCCCCAGACCTGGGTACCACCACCTCCCCGGGGCACAAATAAGTAAATGCGGGGGTCCGTTGCAGACCACCAGCCCGGGGACTAAACTCCCCCCCCCCCCCTGGCCTATACAGAAGATGGGAGGGGGCTGCATGGACCACCTCCAGGAGGCCTCCATGGGCCTGGGGCATGCCACCCCCCAGGGCCGGCTCCAGCAATATCCCAGGGTGCCCACCCTCGGGACATTGCAGTTTGCTATAGCAGTGCTCCTGCCCAGCCATTGCAAACACTGCTTCGCTTCATGCAAGCGAGAGCATGGGAAATGCTTGCAGATTCTACGCAGGCGAAGCATTTCACCATATGGAATGCTAGCAACTAGATGTTTAGAGTGGAGGCTCGATGCGTGAAATGTTGAGTTGCCTGCTGTGGTTTTGCAGTGCAATTTGGTTTGCAGAGAGTTGTTGGCAATGTACACAGTTACATCAAGGAATTCTATGGTAGTGGCACTGATGATGGCATTGCATTCTAGGTTGAGACCATTGCCATTGATGTCAGACACAAACCTCAAGGCACTTTCCCCAGTGCCCCTCCATATTACAAATACATCGTCAATGTATAGAAGCCAGGTCATTACATTGGTATTGAAAGCTTTGTGGTGCGTCGCCCTGAAGACCCGCTTCTCACACCAGCCTACATGTAAACAGGCATAGCTGGGGGAGAAGCAAGCACCCATTGCGACACCCCTCAATTATTGGTAAATATTGGCAAACCCAAAAAAGTTGTTATTCAGGCACCATTTTATCAAAAACAGAATGAACTCATTGTGTATGTGACATTGAATTGGGCGGCCCATGAGGAAGTGTTCACAGGCTCTGAGGCCGTCTACATGGTTGATGTTAGCATATAAAGACGTGATGTCCATGGACATCATGATGAGTTCATTAGACCATTCAATGTCTCTGATCTTGAGAAGGAAGTCCCCAGTGCCCCTTAGATAATATGGTAACTGCTTCATAAATTCTTGGAGAAAGAAATCAACATATTTGGATATATTGTCACACAGACTGTACCGTGCCGATATGATGAAGTGCCCAGGTATAGGACACACTCCCTTGTGGACCTTTGGGAGAAAGTAGAGCACTGGCATCACTGGATTGTTATTGTTGAGGAAGAGAAATTCTTCTTTAGTCAAGAGTCCCTCATGTTTGAAGTAATTCAACTGAGACCTCAAATTCTTTCTTATGTTTGCAATTTCTTGTGTGTTCGACTTTTTGTAGCATGTGGCATCCTTAAGGTGCCTATGTGGTTCCTCAAGGTACAGTTTTCTGAGCCATAAAACAATGTTGCACCCTTTGTCTGATTTGTTGATGATCACTTGATTGTTGTTCTGTATTTTTTTATGAGGGAAACGTATTGCTGGTTGCGATCTTTGGACTTACGTTGCTTTCTACTCGTTCTGTGATGCAGCTCTTTGAGTTCATCAATTATAACATCGTTGAACGTGTCAATGGAATCCCATGGCTTTTTTGAAGTGAAGGTGGATTGGGGTTTGAACAAGCTTTTGAAAGACATGGATCCCGTAATGCCTTCGTCAGTCAAAATTGGCTGCGAAGAAAGTGCCTGTGAGGTGTGGTGCAATGTTCGGCGTGGTGATGGGAATGTTGCTGTGTTTGAGTTTGAAATACTTGATCAAATTTAGTTTGAAGATAAATTGAAAGATATCCACTCTGGTTCTACTGTAGTTAAAGCTGTTTTCAGGACAGTAGGTGAGTCCAAACAATAGCAGTTGAGAGTCCGCTTTACTGAGATTGATGTCACTGAGGATGATTGCAGTGTTTGCGCTTATATCTGTTTCTTCCGCCAGCTGTTGCACTGTTTACATGCGCACACAGCTCTGTCAGTGTACCTAAGTCCTGAGTTGTGCACTGTTGACATGCCCACACAGCTCTGTCAGTGCACCTCAGTGTGAAGCTGTGCCTTGTTGACATGCACACACAGCTCTGCCAGTGCACCCCAGTGCGGAGCTGTGCACTGTTGTTAGCTACTCCCATCTAGCAGTGTATTCGGGTGTGCCTCTTATCCCGGGATGCTCCAGTGCTGAGCTGCCCAGTGCCCCCACAGCTCTGTCAGTGTACCTCAGTACGGAGCTGCGGAACTATTCACATGCTCACACAGATTTGCCAGTGTACCTCGGCTACAGCACTTTCCTTGCTGTTCCATTGCTGGAATCGAATCCACACACAGCTTTGCCAGTGTATCTCAGCTGCAGCACGTTCCTTGTTACTCCATTGCTGGGACCCTCATGCAGCTCGGCCAGTGCACCTCAGACCTGAGCTGTGTCATATCCCCTGACGTTCAAGCATAAGCTGCAGGTCCTGACCTGGGAGCCTCATACAACTCAGCTGAAGGGCCTCGGCTCCATCAGGAACCCTCTTACTTTACGGCTGGGCTCACCAGTGTACCTCATCCTGAGCCGAGTCACAGTCCCTCCTTGTTATTTCACTGCTAGGACCCCCTCATAACTCCACCAGTGTACCTCATCCTGAGCAGAGTCATGGTCCCTCTATGTTACTTCACTACTAGGATGCTCTTATAACTCCACCAGTGTACCTCAGTCCTGAGCCGAGTCATGGTCCCTCTTTGTTACTTCACTGCTGGGACCCCCTCACAGCTCCTGCAGTGTATCTCATCCTGACCCAAGTCACAGCCCCTCCATATTACTTCACTGCTTGGACCCCCTCACAACTCCACCAGTTTACCTCATCCGGAGCCGAACCATGGTCCCTCCATGTTACTTCACTGCTGGAACCCTCACACAACTTCACCAGTGTACATCAGTCCTGAAGCGATTCATGGTCCCTCCACTTTACTTCAGTGCCAGTACCCCCTCATAACTCCACCAGTGTACCTCAGTCCTGAGCAGAGTCATGGCCTGAGCTCAGTCATGATCCCTCCATGTTACTTCACTCCTGGGACCCACACACAACTTAACCAGTGTACCTCAGTCCTGAGTCGAGTCATGGTCCCTCCATGTTACTTCACTGCTGGAACCACCTCTTAACTCCACCAGTGTACCTCAGTCCTGAGCAGAGTCATGGCCTGGGCTGAGTCATGGTCCCTCCATGTTACTTCACTGCTACAATATTCTTATAACTCCACCAGTGTTCCTCATCCGGAGCCGAGTCACGGTCCCTCCACGTTACTTCACTGCTGGCTCCCCTCATAACTCTACCAGTGTACATCATCCTGAACCAAGTCACGGTCCCTCCATGTTACTTCACTACCCCGGATGCTCCTATAACTCCACCAGTGTACCTCAGTCCTGAGCTGAGTCATGGTCCTTCCATGTTACTTCACCACCAGGATGCTCTCATAATTCCATCAATGTAACTCAGTCCTGATATGAGTCATGGATCCTCCATGTTACTTCACTGCTGGGACCCCTCACAACTCACCAGTGTGCCTCATACTGAGGAGGGTCGTGGTCCCTCCATGTTACTACACGGTTGGGACCCCCCCATAACTCTAAAATCATAGAGGGCCTCATTAGTGATTTTATGTATTTTAGGGACACTCAGTATCAAAGACTACCGAGACGATCAATAGGATCTCACATGAGTAGTAGTTACGAGATAAACTATGTTTTCCACTATGTGCCCTTTAGGTATCATACGGTAAACAACCATGATACCATGTCCACAAATGAAATGAGGCCGACTGGGGTCACCATTATAGTATTTAAGGTAACCTTCGAGCTGAGAACTTCTGTCGCTCTGCTTGGTGATGAAATGCCCACGCAACCTCAGCAAACAGGAGCAAGGCCATATCTGGAAGGTGCTGGTGATTGCTATGATTACGTTTGGTAATCCCCAGTACTCTTAGTCCTACTCGTCCTCGACTCAGTCATCACACATGAGGTATTCTACAGACAGGAAACAAAACAGGAAACGCTTTTAGGCTCCACCCCCCCTCCTGCCAGGTGCTATATCAGACCTAACTACCAGAAGCACATCCTGACACACCAAGAAACAAAGGCCTGGACAGGGAGGGAGGGTGGGAAGTATGACTGGGTCGAGGACGAGTAGGACTAAGAGTAATGGGGATTACCAAACGTAATCATAACATTACCTCTACGTCCCTCGTCCTCGACCCAGTCATCACATATGAGGCATACCAAAGCAACGCCCAAACAGGCCTTTGGCAAACCTAACACAGCAAAACACAGACCAGACACAAAGGAGTGCAGCAAGTGAAAGTTTTAATAAACAAACATAATCAGAGTGGAGGGGGAATCCCCACAGCCTGCAACACCCCACGACCAAAATTGGTCCAGTCAGACAGGGCACAATTCAACCTGCAGTGCCTCACAAACGTGGACTCGGAGGCCCAGGTCCCAGCCCGACAAATCTCATCAAGATACACACCATGGTAAGCAGCCCAGGAGTCAGACACGCCCCGAGTGGAACGCGCCTGGACACCCGCCGGACAAGGCAAACCAGCACTAAGATAGGCAAGAGTGATGACAGCCTTAATCCAGCGACCCAAAGTGAGCCGGGAAGCAGCCTTACCCATACCAGCCAAACCAAAGGTCACGAACAGAGAGTCAGAAGAGCGAAACTCCCCAGAACGAGCCACATAAATGGACAAGGCACACCTTAGATCCAAAGAATGAAGCAACAGCTCAGAAGGAGAAGGACATAAAGAAGGAAGAACCAGCTCCAGAGAGGAATGGAAATGGGATCGGACTTTGGGGACAAAACCCGGATCCAAAGAGAGCACCACAGCGTCATCCAGAAAGCGCAAAAACGGGGGGGAACAACGCAAGGCCGTAAGCTCCCCCAGCCATCTCGCAGATGTAATAGCCACCAGAAAAGCCACCTTGTAGGACAGAAACTTAAGGTCCACAGACTCCAAAGGCTCAAAGGGGGAAGACTGCAAAACTCCCAACACCAAGGAGAGATCCCAAGGGGGCACCAGAGAACGAACAGAAGGGGAAGAGAGAGAGAAACTCCGAAAAAGGCGAGAAACCAACAAGCCATCCGAAGGAAGAAAGGAATCCGGGTCTCGGAAGGCACGGATAGCAGCCCAGTGGCCCCGCAAGGTAGACAAAGCAAAGCGCTTCTGAAAACCATCCAGAAAAAACTGAAGAACAGAAGATACAGGCCAAGAGGTAGGAGACAGACCAGAGGAGGAACACCACCCCGAAAAAGAAGACCAGTGCTTCGAATAGGAAGACAAGGTAGACCGCCTACGAGAGGCCTGCATTACAGAAATGATGTGGTCGGGCAGACCACGGACCCCAAGAGACAACCGTCCAACCTCCAGACCGTCAAGGAGAGGGGGACCAGAAGGGGGGATGGGGACCTCGGAGGAGAGGGGTAGAGGGGCAGAAGCCAAGGAGGGCCCACCGCTAGGCCTAGCAACAGAGGAAACCAAGACCTCCTCGGCAAATGTGGAAGAACTGCCACAACCTGAGCCCCCTCCCACTGAACCTTCAGCAAAAAGGCAGGAATCAGAGGAAAGGGAGGAAAGGCATAAAGAAGCCAAGGAGGCCACAGGAGAGACAAGGCATCCACCCCCCAGGGGCCCACCTCCGGAAACCTGGAGCAGAACAGGGGAACCAGGGCATTGGACCCAGAGGCAAACAGATCCAGATCCGGAGTCCCGAACCTCATGCAAAGCATCCGAAAGGTCCGGGGAGCCAAACACAGGGACAGAGACTAAGGAAACCTCCGGCTCAGCGAGTCCGCCAACACGTTGTCCACACCCCGAATGTGCTGAGCAGACAGGGCCAGAAGATGAAGTTCCGCCCAAGCCGAGATGGAACATGCCACCAGATTCAGGAATGAACTGCGGGTCCCCCCTGGTGATTTATATATGCCACAGTCACCGTGTTGTCCGACCTCACCAGGACATGGCAACCCTCCAAATGAAGACGGAAGCAAAGCGCTCCTCCACTGCAGACAACTCCCTCCAGTTGGATGACCTGCGCGACTCCGACGGGAGCCAAGGAGCCTGCACCACCCAACGGTCCAGAGTCGCGCCCCAGCCTGAAGCGCTGGCATCCGTGGTCACAACCAGAGGAGGAGGCTGACGGAACAACATCCCCACGGAAAGGTGGGAAGGATCCAGCCACCACTGGAGTGCAGACACAACTTCCAGAGACACAGGTACAGGAACCGCAAAATCCAGGACAGGAAAGGGGACCCACCGCTGCACATGCCACAGCAAAGGGCGCAGATGAACCCTAGCCCAGGGCACGGTGAAAACAGAAGCAGCCATGTGGCCCTGAACTTCCAGCCACTGAAGGAGGGGAGCCGAGGCTTGTGACAACAACTTCCTCAGCAATGACTGAAGGCGACAAATCCGGGCGTCCGGCAGTAACACCCTGCCCAACACAGAATCGAACACAGCTCCCATGAAGGTCCTCCGGGTGGCAGGCTCCAGGTGGCACTTCGGCAAGTTGATCAAGAACCCGTGTTCCCTAAGCGTAGACATGGTCAAGAGAAGGTGGCGAGACATGACCTCCAGAGACGGAGCCTGAACCATCCAGTCGTCCAGGTATGGGAACCACCACCCCGGAGGGGGGGGGGACAAGAACTCGATCCGGTAGCCCCTCGACAAGACATCCAGCACCCATCTGTCTGAGGTCGTTAGGCGCCAAGCAGGAAGGAGCCGGTGAAGTCTCCCACCAACCAGAGGTGGACCACCAGCGAGAACGCCCCCTAGGATGGCACAGTCAGGAACGCTGCGGACCAGACCCGGCACCCCTCTGGGACTTCTTCTGAAACTTCCGGGGAAAAGACCTGCCAGTGCCACGCTGATTCTGAAAGAAGGATTGCTGAAACCTGGAAGGTTGGCGGAAAGTCCTGGCACCCGAGAAGGAGGAGCCCCCTCGGGCGGAAGATCACGAAAAGACAAGGAATGCTTGCGTTCCTTGAAGACCTTGTGCAGCTTCACCTCCAGCGAGTCACCAAACAGACGGGCACCAGTGAAAGGTAGCCTCAAAGGCATGGAACGCTGGGCCGCATCCCTCTTCCAATCCCGCAGCAACAGGTTACGACGGGCAGCAATAGAGGAACCACAGGAAATAGCAGAAGCCCTCACAGAATCAAAGGCGATGTCCGACAGGAATTCCGCCTGGCGCTCCGTGGACTCCAGCAACTCCGGACATCTGGCACCCTCCTGCATCGAGGAAAACAGGGACTTGAAATCGGACAGCATAGACTGGGCAACATACGCCCCATAAATTCCAGAACGAATAGCCAGGTGAGGTGCAGCATAAGACTTCTTCAGGGCAGAATCCACCTTCTTGTCAACACCATCCTTCAGAATGTTATCATTTGCCATGGAAGGTCGACCCACAATGCTGGCCACAACAGAGTCCACAGGAACGGAATCAGGCAAAGAGTCCGCCATATCCTGTAAAGGATAAAGCTTGGACATAAACCTGGGCATGGCAATATGATCCGGGTCCTTCCATTCCTTCAGCAGGACATCAGAAACAAAGGGATGCACCGGCAAGGAAGAGGCAACAGGCTTCCTAAACTGCGGCAAGAGTGAATCCTGAGAGGAACTGGGCGCAGAAACATCCGGGAACCCCATGTTAACCCGCACATGGGAAAGGACGTCAGGCAAGAGATCCCTGGAAATGTACTTGCCCTGAAGCTCAACAGTAGTCAAGGAAGACTCATCAGACTCAGCAGAGGAGGAAATATCAGTATAAAGTGCAGTAGAACCAGAAAGACCAGCAGCACCCTTCTTGTTCGCCTTTAGATCTGAAAGAGTCTCCAAGATAAGGCGCTTAATCCGAACATCATCATCCTTCCTGGCATGCTTCACAGGAGGAGGAGAGGAGTCCCCACTGGAACCAGGGGAAGAGGGAGGCACAGGGGAGGAATGCTTCCTCTTAGGATGGTGTTTGCCCATAGCTAACACACCCAAGCACAAAGTAGAAACAACGAATGAAAACTACAAAGAGCAACACCACCTCCCAGAGGACACATATATATACAAGCAGGGCACACCCCAATCAACCCCCATAGAGAAGACCGCAAGAGGCTATCAATGGCCAAAAAACAACCAATACAGCTTAAAAACAGCCAGGGAGGCACGCCCCTGACCCCCCAGCCAACCACAAACCAGGCCCGAGGAAAAGGGAGGGGCGGGCAAAGTGAAACTGCGGCCAAACAGCCGGCGCGGTAATTCGAAATGTAAAATCCCGCAGAAGGGAAGATAAAAAATCACTCACACAGCTCGCCGCCAGCAGTCTCCCCGTCCCACGCGGTCAGGACGACTGGAAATGCCCTCCAAGGACCGGAGCTCCCGAAGCCCACCCGGGCATCCGTCCATTACATGCGCCCGGTAAGGAGTGAGCACTGCGCATGCGCGGACACAAAGAGAGCAGCCGGGCGTCCCCAGCTCCAGAGGAAGCCCGGTGAGACACATAGAGCGGACTGTAACAGACCACCCCACCCCCACCCCCTCACCGCGAGTAAAGAAACACGCCGGAGAAGACACCCAGGGCCCCCACAACCACAGAGAGCGTCAGGTGCGAGCGGGGAAAAAACACACGGGGAGGAGCGCGCCTTACAACTGCCAAGCGCTCACAGCCCCTACCTGCACGTTGTGGTAATCCGGACATCAAGGAAGCAGGACACCACCACCAAGGAACCCCTCGCACAGCAGGAGAATCCCCAGGACAACAGCAGCAGGAACAGACATCCGGGCAGCAACAAAAACAGGAATACCCGAGAAGCCAAGCAGCCCAGGTCACCTGAGCCCAGGCGGAGACAGGGAAGCCCAGCAGCCCCACTCCAAGGAATCCCACGACGGTCCATGGGAGCCCCCCAGAGCCCAGCAGAGGAGGATCCACAGGACAAAGAAGCAGGTAAGTGCCCGTCACTCAACCCAGCGTCTCCCATCAAGTAATCCACTTACAGGAAACAAAACAGGATGTGCTTCTGGTGGTTAGGTCTGATATAGCACCTGACAGGAGGGGGGTGGAGCCTAAAAGCGTTTCCTGTTTTGTTTGTTGTCTGTGGAATACCTCATGTGTGATGACTGGGGCGAGGACGAGGGACAAAGAGGTAATGATGTAATTACTGAAAGTATTTAAACTTCACCTGCACATTGCTCAGTGAATGTTTATCAGCCATTCGATATGGGGCCTGTTTGACTATTTTCATTCTGCTTGAAAGGTTTGCCGTATCTGGAGACCTATATGTCGGGTGGCTTTCAAACGTCTATATTGAACAAGGGATACAAATTCACAGTTTCCTGCTTTCCCGATTTCATCACAGTGTGAACCAACGCAGGTAATTAACCTGTTCTTGTTCATCTAATGGGGTGGCAAAGTTGTATAGCAGCACAGAGACTGGTCCCACATTTCAGGACCTTATTGCTTTGATTCTATCGTAAAGGTTCACCGTATTTGAAGACCTAGATGTCGGGCGGTGTTTAAACTACGATAATCAGAAAGGGATACAAACTTACAGTTCTCCATTTTCCTGACAATTCAACAGTATATTTGAATGCAGGTAACTAATGTTTTCCTTGCTAAACCCAATGGGGGTGGTAAAAAACTCTGAACATGACTAGTGACTCTATTTATTAAATGTCATGTCTTTTTAGACTGCTATATACAAATAAACAATATCCTGGATTCATAAGACACGAACGTCATTGCTAAGGGGTGCTCGGCGTTGGGGGTTAAAATCCCTTACCGACGAACGTGCCAACTTTAGCAACATTGCTTTAAGCACTGCACACGATTGTTAGCAGGTACTTGCAGTTAGCTTCGATATCTTACAGTGCAAAGATCAGCACTAAAATGGAGTTGAGCTTATTTGAAATATTGTTGTGTCCCTCTGTATTGCAGTAGGACGTGCTGTAGCTATCTGGAAGGAAGGCACATATAATCGGGGCCCCAGAGGTACATGTAAAAAAAAAATGTAAATTGATACTTGTCTAGCGCACTACTCACCCGCAAGGGTCTCAAGGCACTTGTACGAATACCGCTGTGGAACCCATCCTGGCTTTCCCTGTGAGGCATCCACTCCTGGGCACCACCAAGGTGGAAGCCAGGCATCCTTAGCATTGTGGGGGCCGTTGTGGAGATTAAGCAAGCTATTGCCCAGAGTTGCAGAGTGGGACTCCATGATTGGAATAGGAACTGAGGCGAGAATTATCAGGTCCGTGGAATTTTTTGAGCCCAAGACTCGCTGAGGCGGGGAATTGAACCCTGGTCCCGGGCTAGACCTCTGCATCAGGGTCTGCCGCTATAACCATTGAGCCACACTTCTCCACTATGAAATCAGGTGAAATCCAGGAGGTATGCAGATATTTACCCCGCTAATAATCATTATGGTTGGATTTTATTAGTGAAAGGAGGGTTCTACTGTTGTTTAAGGTCCACCTATATAGTCTTCTACTGACTGAGGCATGAGAGTAGATTCAAGAATATGAGAGAGATGTGAGATGTGTGGTGCCAAATTGGATGATTCACAGTATGGTTGTGAATATAAACATGGTAGATCATTGTTGTTTTTAAGTATTGTATTGAGTAGGCCTACCATTGGGCAAAATTAGATAAAATGTGCCTAAAAACCAGTTGAACTGGCTGTTAAATCTACTTCAATGCTTTAAGGTTTTAATGATGTTTTGTGAGGACAATGTACTGACATATATTTGTATTTTTTATATTTCTCATTTAGATAATTCAAAGAAAAATGTTATGTTGTGAGGAGAAAAAAAGAAAATAAGAGAGACAACAAACTATCCTTGTCTTGAGAAAGGTGGTGCATATCAGGCTGCACACCAAAACGCGTTGACGCCAGTGTTTTTAATTAAATTCGAGGGACTATTCTGCTGAGTACTTTTGATATTAGCCTGATTTTGTCAATAGATCCCAACAAATTAATATTTGGGGATGTTTTCGAAATTATTCACCTAATCTTGTCTCTTTTTCTGTAATATGTTTTTATTAATTTATAAACATTTTGGGATCATGAATGTGATTTTCATTGTCATGTTTTTAACACCGTTTTATTAAAAAATGTATTTGTATACTTTCTTAGAAATTGTTAGCCTCAATCGCAGTGTGTTTATATTGGCAAATGTGGGGGTCTCTTATTCTGGTACCTGTGTGGATGAAACATTAAATGGATGACATGAAGGGTGATTGTTAGTCACATTGTTTCCAAGGGAATTTTTATCTTACACTAAACTTGACAATGCCAATAGCCTCTACCATGGATCATCTTTAACAACTATGAAAAGACTACAAATGATTCAGAACTCTGTTATCAGACTACTCCTATATGTAAAGCCACATGCCCACATCTCACCTGCCTTGAAGGCCCTTCATTAGTTACCGGTTGTCAGAAGATCCACACCGATGTATCACCCAAAACGTGATGCATTGAACAGGGCCGCTCTTCATCAGGAAAAAAATCACCAAATACATTCAACAAAGGTACTTTCGCTCTAGATTGGCACTTCACCCCAAAATCCCACTGTACAAGAAAAAAACCAATAGGTGGCACGTCCTTCTCTGTTCAGGCAGCCAAACTATGGAACTCTTTACTCCAAACATAATATCCATGGATATCTACCTTATTTTCAGAAGACTACTCAAGAGTTGGCCCTTCCCCACATAACCACCGTTCTCAAACATAAATGTGCAGCACATCCATATGTATATAAGCATTTATTTGGGTTATATGTATGTGTCTAGATATGTGTATTACTTTGTATAAATACACATATCTAAATATAGATATTAGGTCTGCTTAACAATAACAAATTTACATATTACCTATGGCTATATTATTCTATGTTTAACTTGTATATAGGTCACTGCATAAATAAGCACATTTCTATAACTATTTATCTAGAATTGCTTCACCATTGAATTTTTAAAAATATATATATATTATAAAACCAAATAAATTTGATGAATGTTCAGCAATACTTGAAAGTGGGAGTTTATTAAATACAACTTAAAACTAGTTAGAGTACCTTCATTATAAATTATACCTTCCATGTACTTATGTATCGTTATATTTATTACTCTACTCATAATTCAGCATCTCTAATGCACTACCCTATATCTCACCTCATACCCCTCTGAATATGTTCTCTACCTCCTCTCTTTGACTCATCCCAAACCTCATTCTACTACTATCTCCAATGCAGTACCCTATTTCTCACCCAATACCTCTCGCAATATATCTGCTACTTCTACTCTCTGGCTCATCCCAAACCCCACTCTATTATGAGATCCCCAAAATAACCCTTTGTAGACCCTATCCTCCTCTACTGCGCCTTGCATCATCTCAAACCTCTTTTACTATTCATATCTCCCAAAGAAGCCTTTCTAAACCCTTCCCTCATGTATCCCTCCAAGACTCATCAGATACCTCATCTTGTTCCCTAACGTACTTCTAGAGAATCTTCCCTCCTCCGTCTCTCCGTTACTCATCCCAAACCTGCTCCACTGCTATGATCTCCAAAGAAACACTTTCTAGACCCTTCCCTCTTTTATCACTCCACTATCCTTTTCAATCCAACTAACAGACTCGCATGTCAACGCTCAAATTAATTTCATATTTCCCTATACTAATTCATCAATAATGCTCTTTGGGTTTGAGAGTAGCATGCTACTCGCTGAAAAGCGCTTCAATGATTCGTCGGGGTAGTAAGCGCTATATAAGTGCAATTATAATAACAATTACATTCATGGATAAAAGAAATGCGTTCTGCTGTGGCATAACAAGCGCAGAGACGGACACAAATCTTAAAGTTTAAGAACACTGTCAACCCTGCTTTCCTAAATACAATGTATTTGATACTCTATGTCTATGTGTCACAATAGAACTATTTACATGTGTTAGAGCGTACTTTTAAGACTTTGTTTTAAGAATGTTACAAGGCTCCTTGAGTGTGTTGTGGCATAGGGCACCAGCATGTAAAATACAGGCCCCCAAGTGTAGCGCCCCACCCTGCTGATTCAGCACGGACACTCCCACACAATGTCTACCCCAGTCCACAACAGCACTGGAATCTTAGTCCTGACTCCTTACCTAGAGCAACTGTTCTTACCCATTACAAGGGTATTTGGGGATCAAAGCATAGATACCTGCACAAGTCCTAACATCAGAGCCGGACTGAGAACAGAAACCGGCCCTGGCAAAGTGTTCAGCTGGCCCCCCCTGGGGTTAGGAGGGGTGCAGGTGAGCAGTTTGCGACGGCCAGTTTCGGCCGATTTTGTTACCGGGGGCACACATTGCCGACCCCCGGTAACAAAAACGGCCCCCCAGGGGCCCAAAACCGGCCCCCACCCTAGCGGCCTCCCGGGGAAACGCCCGGTGTCCGCTATGGCCAGTCCGGCCCTGCCTAACATCCCTGATTGTCAGATACAAAAGGTGCAAAAAGGGCTTGAGGCACAATCCCCTATACCTCCAATAATTGAGGAGCCACTCGTCACACAACCGGCTTTCCCAAAACAACAACAAACAAAGTAAGCCCAGCACACTTTAAAGGTCAAGTAATAAGCAATAAACAGTTCTCAAGATACAAATGTATTCCAATGAAAAGTCGATGTTATGTGGTCGTATTAAATTTCATTCTTTATTCTTTTTTTTAAACGTTTTGCAACCGCCAACGCGTTTCGTCCATACACAGACTTCTTCAGGGCTCGCAGTATGTATTTGTAGCTCTGTCAACTGAATATTGCCAACGTATTTTGACCAATTAGTTTTGAGAACAGTTAACAACTCGAGAATAAGGTCTATTTCACTAATATTCCATGTTGAATTTGTATCAAGGTAAAGCGTAGTCGAGCAGCTTGATAGTCCACAGGAAAAGGCAGCGCAAGCCTTTTCCTGTGGACGATACTGCTGCTCGAACTACGCTTTACCTTGATACAAATTCAACATGGAATAATAATTGGTCAAAACACGTTGGCAATATTCATTTGACAGCGCTACAAATACATACTGCGAGTCCTGAAGAAGTTCGTGTATGGATGAAACGCGTTGGCGGTTGCAAAACATTTTAAAAAAAGAAAAAATAAAGGATGAAATTTAATAAGACCACATAACATCGACTCTTCATTGGAATACATTTGCATCTTGAAAACTGTTTATTGCTTATTACTTGACCTTTAAAGCGTGCTGGGCTAGCTTTGTTTGCAACTGTTCATACCCCACAGATTAAACTGCTCATATTATGTACCTCAGTTCTGACCTGCAGTCTCTCTTTTAAACCAGTGCTGTCCCACTGCTGAGTCCCACACAATATACGTACCTCACTTCTAACGCGTGGCACCGGCTGCTACTTCTGTGCTGAGGCTCACACAGTATATGCACCTCTCTACTAATGCGTGGCACTGCGTGCTACTTCTTTGCCGAGGCTCACACAGTATATTTACCTTACTTCTAAGACATGGCACAGCCTGTTACTTTTGTGCTTATCTTATCTTATCTTATCTTAGGTGACATTTGTAGAGCGCACTGTCGCCGAAGCTTCCTGGCGCTAGAGACAGAGTGAATGAGGTGGAAGTACAGGATGCAGAGGGGCCTAACTGAGGAGGGGGAAAAGATGCGTTTTTAGCAGTTTCCTGAATTTGAGAAGGGATGTAGAGGATTTAATTGAGAGAGGGAGGAGGTTCCAGAGTGCAGGAGCCAGATAGGAATAACGGCGACCGCCGAATTTTTTAGTTTTACTTTTGGGGGTGACTAACAAGTCGCGAAAGGCTGATCGGAGGTTGCGTGTCGGGCAGTGAGGATGAACAAGGGATTTGAGGGTGCTGAGGCCCACACCGTATATGTGTCTCACTTCTAATGCGTGGCACCGGCTACTACTTCTGTGCTAAGGCCCAAACAGTACATGTACCTCAGTACTAACGCGTGGCACCACCTGCTACTTCTGTGCCGAGACCTACACAATATATGTACCTCATTTCTAACGTGTGTCACCGCCTGCTACTTCTGCGCCGAGGCCCACACAGTATATGTACCTCACTACTATTGCGTGGCACTGCCTGCTACTTCTGTGCAGAGACCCACACTGTATATGTACCTCACTACTAATGCCTGGCACCGCCTGCTACTTAGGTTCTGAGGCCCACACAGTATATGTCCATCAATACTAACACGTGTTACCTGCCTGCTGCTTCTGTGCCAAGGCCCACACGGTATATGTACCTCACTACTAATGCGTAGCACCGCCTGCTACTTCTGTGCCAAGGCCCACACGGTATATGTACCTCACTACTAATGCATAGCACTGCTTGCTATATCTGTGCCAAGGCCCAGAATATATATGTAGCTCACTTCTAAGTTAACAAGTGGCACTGTCTGTTATTACTGTGTGGAGATCAAACACTCATACTGTGGGTCTCAGTCTGTGGAGCACCCTGTACTGCAGTACTCACACCCTCACTATGTACTTCAGTCTGTGAGCACTCTTTACTCCATTCCTCACACCATCCCTATGAACCTCAGTCTGTGGAGCACCCTTTACTCCATTCCTCACACCCTCACTATGTACTTCAGTCTGTGGGATTGACGTTTACTCCATCCCTCACACCCTCACTATGTACTTCTGTCTGTGAAGCACACTTTACTCAATTCCACACACTCACTATGTACCTCAGTCTGTGGAATTACCCTTTACTCCTGCCCACGCTGTGTGCCTCTGTGTGTGGCACACTCTTTACTCCATTCCTCTTACCTACACTATGTACCTCAGTCTGTGAAGCACCCTTTTCTTCTTTCCTCACACCCTCACTATGTACCTGTCTGTGGGATTACCCTTTTCTTCATTCCTCACACACTATGTACCTCAGTCTGTGGAGCACACGTTACTTCATCCCACACACCCTCACTATGTACCTCAGTCTGTTGCACACCCTGTACTCCATTCCTTACACCCACACTGTGGGCCTCAGTCTGTGGAGCACCATTTACTCCATCCCTCACACCCACACTGTGTGCCTCAGTCTGTGGAGCCGCCTAACTCAATCCCTCACACCCTCACTATGTACCTTAGTCTGTGGGATTACCATTTACTGCATTCCTCCTACCCACACTGTGTGCCTCAGTCTGTGGAGCACTCTTTTCTCCATTCCTCACACCCTCACTATGTACCTCAGTCTGAGGAGCACCCTTTACTCCATTCCTCACCCCCTCACTATGTACTTCAGTCTGTGGGATTGACGTTTACTCCATCCCTCACACCCTCACTATGTACCTCTGTCTGTGGAGCACCCTTTACTCCATCCCTCAGACCCTCACTATGTACCTCTGTCTGTGAAGCACACTTTACTCAATTCCACACACTCACTATGTACCTCAGTCTGTGGAATTAACCTTTACTCCTGCCCACACTGTGTGCCTCTGTGTGTGGCACACTCTTTACTCCATTCCTCTTACCTACACTATGTACCTCAGTCTGTGAAGCACCCTTTTCTTCTTTCCTCACACCCTCACTATGTACCTCAGTCTGTGGGATTACCCTTTTCTTCATTCCTCACACATTATGTACCTCAGTCTGTGGAGCACCCTTTAGTTCATTCTACACTGTGTCCATCAGTATTTTGTCTATGACAGACCGTTTACTCCTTCCTCATACCTACACCTCGCACCTTAATCTTCCCTGTGGCTCCCCTGTGATCATACCTACACATTGTTCCTCAGTCTTGGCCAGCCACACCCCGGTGGTCCCTTGCTTATATCTGCCTTGTGTATCTCACTCCTGGCCAGCATCACCCCTGCTCCTCAGTGCTCAGGCCCACTCCAGAGGCCTGGCCTGTGGCCCCTCGTTTCCTTAGTATTGCACCCCACAAAGAGCTGGTATAGAGCCCCTTCTTGCTGTAAAGCTCATTCTTAGAGGGACCTACCTTAACAGAGAAAACCAGAGCGGCGATGCCGAGGCACAGGCAGCAGCAGAGCAGGTTGAAAATTGAGTAGCCCAGGTAGTCCTTCTCGTAGACCGGCACTGGAGCCACGACCACCGTTGGCTGGGTCACCACCACCGCGTTCTGTCCATGGACGTAGCCTATGTTGTACTGTGGGTAGATCCCAGGGTTCTGTGGATTGGGTTGCAGGTGGGGTGGTGGGGCACCATAGCCAGGCATGGGTCCTGACCCACATGTTGGAGGAGGAAAACTTGGTGCAGAAGGTTCTTGAGGGTCCTTGTACATGTCATAGCCATACATGGTAAGAGATGGTAGATCCTTCCCCGTCTGTTGTCCTACTCGCCTGCGTGAGCCGACTCAGGGTCCAGGGTGCCTGAGAGCTGGAATAAGTAGCAAGATGCACAATGACTCTGGCCTGCTTTGGGGACTATCCAGTTCCTGGAGGAAAAAGACGTTCTTCGATAGGCCTTTGTCTGGTTGTCAATGGAAGGTGTGGCGCGCGCTGTGTGGCGCGCCCAGAGGGCTGAATAGATCCGCTCTGCACTGTAACCGCAGCAGCATTGACAAAGGATCTACCAGTGATGGGAGCTTGTGGGATATTGTTGAGTTAGAACCATGGAAACAGACCTTGTACACTGAAAAACAAAACCCAAAACAGGCAAGAATAATTCTTCAGCAGCATAATATACAGTTGAAGGAGCGGGAGATGTTTGGGTTGGATCACATGGGGGAATTATTAACACCACGGAGCATATGAAAGGATCCTGGTCATATATCATCTAAATATCAAATAAAAGTGGCAAAGCCAACAGGTCTGGCCTTAGCAAGTAAATGCATTGGTTTGATTTTGATTTTTAATTTCTTATTGCAACCATATGCCTCAAAAATAAAAAAGAAGAAAGCAAAGAAAACATGGGCATTGTGTGCGTGCTATAACAAGGTAAAATATTATTGTATTTAATTTTAATAGAATAATATGGTGGTTTCCTAGCAAGTGGGCATCCTCAGAACAGGTGTGGAAACCCTTTTCATTTTATGTATACGTAAAGACATAATTTAAAATGGATAGCTAAAAAAGAATTTAAAAAAGAAAAGGAAGGGAAAGGAAAAATGCATTGGCAAGGTAACTTTTTGAGGCAGATGTGTGCATGAAATCACGTAAACCGCCTTCACTAGGGGGCATATTACCAACGATTAGCGATATTTATCGCTAACTAGGCTTAGCAACGAATTTTTTATCGCTAAGCATCGCCAGAAACTATAGCTCAGATAACGTGCTATTAGCAACGTGTATCTCCAAAGCGATACATTTTCCAGCAAATAGCGTGAATATCGCTGAGAATACAGCGATTTTCACGCATTAGCGACAAAATGCTCTTAGCCATGTTATCCACCACACATTGGATAACAAGGCTAAGAACTGGTCAGTATATAGTAAAGGAGGTCCGAGTTATAGGTCAATTAGTTCATAAAGTAAGTTCTGTATTTGCACCATACAGACAGACACCACAAATTAATTGTATCAATGAATAATTCTAGAAAAGAAAATATGCAGTTTACAAATTTCAACTTGGCATTTATTTATGCAATGATTTACTTGCGTATTTTTTCATCATATTGAGTCATATATTTTCAACAGCACTCTGTAATTGTGAAATTATTACATTTAGAGTGCTCTCAGTGAGGAAGGGAAGGGAAGTGTGAGAGTTGTGAGGGACTGGGTAAAGGTGGTGTGACTGTTTAAGAACATCGCGTCATAATCAAAAAACGCCTTTACAATCAAAGTGGTATGAGAGTTCCCAAATTACATCACACATAGGTTGAAACAAATTCTTCTCTTTGAATCCTATGGTGTGTTAGGTTGGAGTAGTCTACATTTCGACCCCCATGTACGCTAAAGGGTTATTCATGCCTCATGTTTGGGTCTTCGTCAGGAAAGTGAAAGTAGAGAGCATCAAAGGACAGTAGACATCTGTGCCATCCTTGAGAGGGCCTGTGCGCGCTCCTGGAAATTTTGGACAAGATTCCTCATTGGAAAATGGACATCACTTTGTCAAGTGTGGTTTCAAAAGATCATTCCTCGGGTTCAATGCGCAACGTGCGCCGTTCTCTCCGGCGTGAAACCGCCGCATTCAGTGCTCGCAGCTACCTCGATGCATCTGCTCAGAGCAGGCGTTAGTTTTTGGCGATAGCGGGAATATTTCTATCGCTTCGCCTGCCTTGCTAATAGGCAATAGCGACGTTAGCGACTGCTTTCAGTCGCTAACAGGTTGGGTACGCCCATTTTGCATGTCATTAGCGATAATTATCGCTGACATGCAAAGCGGGACCCAAACCGCTCGCTATCGCCTAAAAGCTGTCGCTAACTGCTGTTAGCAACAGTTTGCTAATAGAGCAATAGAATTATCGTCGCTTAGCAGCCAAAAATGGGGGCTAAACGGCTATAATTGCCTATCGCCCTGCTTGTTAATATGCCCCTAGGTGTGCAAAGGAGCCATGGCTGAAGGGAGTTGGCATATTGTCCCCGGCTCTGTGCTGTGGTGAGCAGAAGCAACATCTGAATAATAGTCAAAAAGGCCAAGAGGCGAGGAGGCAGTCAAAAGCCCCTCCCTATAGTTATGGATATTTTATTTATTATGATAAGAAAACATCCTGTAGGTTAGTCATAAAAATCTATGCTGTATTCTCTTGCAACCAGTTGTTGTCTCTTAGTACAATAAGTCAAATGTAAGCAACTTTGTTCAAGAGGTTTAGAAGCCGAGGTCACTTTCACAAAGGTCATATTTTACTCTTTTTGTGACTTCAAAGAGACCTAATCTAATCAGCATTCACTGATGCCAACCATACATTTCCAAAGGAACATTTTTTCATTCACTTGGACAGCTTTCGTCAACCTGTGCCTTCAAACCTCTCATGCATTACTACCTCCTTTCACATACTACACAAGGGTCGGACATGTTTACAAGTTTCTGTTTCTTTCTTCTTTACAAACAATGTTCTCATGCATGACCCCCCACATTTCTAAATTTACATTTAAAATTGTTGACCTTCTTTTCCTGTTTGCTATCACTTTGTCCTGCTTTGAAAACTCTGTGATTGGGCAAAACAACTACTAATCGCTTATTATTATTAATAATGCCTTTCGTAGGTTTTTATGGTTTCTTCCCCCGGTTGTTGAGATGGGAATGACACCTGTTACCCTGCCCTGAGGGCCCAACTGCATGTATCTGATATACTGATTTTTGATTTTGACTCTAGCCCCACACTAAACTGGTGTGTGCGCAGAGGCCTAGGGCTTTCTCTTGACATCAGGGAGTCCTGGACCTGTGCTGGACCTGTAGGAGCGCACCAGGAGTGTCCTTATTCACTGACAGTGGACTGCTTTCCCTGTATTGGGTTCAGCACATAGAGACGCGGTGGCAGCACACCATATTTTGTGAACCCATACTTATGACCAGGCCTTTTTATCTGTCTCACTGGAGCAGAAGCCTACTGACCTACTCATGCAAAGTTCCCCTTCTATGCGCTAACCACGATGCTATTATTCCAAATGTGTGTTCTATGTGATTGGGTGAGTGTCACCTGTATGGCACATGCATTGTGTGCATGAGTTACACGGAGGCTTGCAATCCTCTGTGGTCCATTTTGGATGCTCCTGATGTGGCCTTGTGTACAAGATGGAGGTGCACTTGGTTTCTCAAAACGTGTATTGGTGACATTTCTGATGGACAAGAGAGGAGACCTATTCGGTGAAGTGAGGAGAAAGGAGACAAGGCTCCTTTAGAATTACAATTAGAATTTTTGGTGAGAGGAGCTGCTGATTAGTTTTCCTTTAGCAGCGCCTTGAGACCCTTCCGGGTGAGTAGTGCGCTATACAAATGACGTGATTGATTGATTGATTGATTAGCAGTGCCATTTTGTAGATGGTGCGGGTGAAGGTTGGGGATGCAGTCTCGGTTGTTCAAGGTGAAAGGGACCATTTAGCTGAAACTAGTTTTTTTGTCTTTAACCTGATCACTTTTCAGTGTGGAAGATGAAAGCCAGATGCAAAAAGCTCACTCCTCTATGGGTTTCCATTGCCAGTTCTCAAAGGGGCAGACTAACCTGCTGCAAAGAGCATCACTCTAAACAAAAGCTTTGCCTGGAGAGCAGCCAGGAAGGACACTTGAATAGATAAATGCCCCAAACCGGTTCTAAAAGTTCAGTGGTTTCACAAATCCTGCATGCTATTACTGTATAAATGTGGGACCACTAATTCACTGGTTGTTCCACTTCCACGTTCACTGCAATCAAGGCAGGGAGTGCTTGGGAGAGTACTCATCGGACCGCTATATCACCAGGGCTGGTGTTCGGCTGACAGCCAGCTTCCCAGTGGTGAAGAGACATCACCTGAAGCATTGCCCTTCTAGAATAATCTGTCCATTTGACCTAGAAGCCAACCTTCCTGGTTAGAGAAGAAAGGAGCCACGTAACCTTTGAGGTGTGACTATCTAGGAAGAACCAGAAGAAGCAAGATCTCACTGATCGTGGGGGCTGCGAGTGGGTGGAGAACACAGGAGAGAAATAAGTGTCCCACAGGCGTTCGCAGGCATTGAAATCTCCATGCTGAGGTTCAATGTGGAAATAGAATCATGGCTGCTCAAAGCCACTTTGCCAAGAACCGGGAATCCTGCTGAACCGGTGTCGCTGTGAACCCAAAGAAGTGCAACTTCGGATCATCCCATGCCACTGCAACCTATTGAACTGTGATGTGGATCATCCCGTGGCGCTGTGATCTATAGTCTGGTGTGGCTACCTTGTCCAGCTACACCATGACGTAGAGCCCTCAAGCGAGCTACGAGCAAAAGCCTAGCATTAGAACATGGGTACACGCTAATGTTTTCCCAGGGGCCCAAATGTATGGTCTATGGTGTGTCGAAGGGCCGCATTGATGCCAGCAGGGTGGCAGTGGATCTTTGGGGTGGGGAGGTGTAAAGTGGGCATAGGGGAAGGGAAGCACAAACATGGTGTGGACAGTGCAGTGAGTCATGGAATTATTTTGAGGGTTTCATTCCATACTGCCCTCTAAATGAAGCCTTTAGTCTCTACAAGTGTCATAGATTTGACAAAACTGTGCCATAATATGTCTGAATCGATATACCTTTACTGCACCTTGGGGTAAGCCTTCTCTTCTAGCTATCACTCCTTAGAAGAGTCAAGTGTAATAAAGGAAGTAACTTGATTATTGAATTGAAATTAAATAGAATTGCACAATGTCAAATCTGAAAACGTTGGATAAATCAGAGCTTCCGCACTTGACTAAACAGTGTGATTCTAGGCAATTGTTTTATTTCACTTTGCCTTCTCTTTCCTCATTATCGCTTATAACAGCACCTTGAAATACAATTGTTTAGGGTGTGTGTTGTACACAATCTTCTCCTGTGTTTGGTTTAATAAATGATAACCTTGACCACGCATAATGACAACCCAGGTGATCCAGAGGGGTCCGCATGACAACTGACTTGTCTCTCACTTCACTATTGCCATTGTTGTCAGGATGGAAGGAGTCATGAACGTTTCTACATTCATTTTAAAAAATACTTCTCAAGGCATTGATATTATCTGATGTCCTAGGGTGAAATGCTAATAAAATACACTTTTTGGATTTTTGTAAAGACTTTATCACCTTTTTACACATTTGATGCAAGATGCTGTAAAAAATTAATGGGTTCCTCAGGTTAAGTGGTACAGTATATAGTTTTGCTATGTGAAAATAAAATACACAAAATCTACTCAGCAAATCGCCAGATTAAAGTAGTGTCCATGGTCTGGAGAAAAATATAGACATGAGCTTAGTCTCCTGCCAGATTCGTCCATGCCGAATAGGTCAAAGGGTAGAGACTAGACAAAGCGTGTCCACAGGTCCTCGAGGTTGTGGACAAGGCACAAGACAAACAACCTTGTCCCATAAAAGCATTTGTTATGGAAACAGCAGCAAGAACCACCGAATCTGCTGGGCAATTAGAAAGTCTCTGTATAAGACATGCATGATTGACAGTTATCAAAGCCCGCAAGGAAACTAGTGACAGGATGACAGAAAGTTCTGAGTGCCAAGTGGAAGACCAGAATCAGATTCTGGAATGCACAGACTATGTATGACGTAGGAAAGCTGGCTCAAGTAACCTCTGAGATGAGGCGCTACAACCTACATCCTGTGGGTCAGCAAAAGTAAACAGAAAGTGAAGACCCTGAAGCACAACTGAAGCCCTCTACATTAACTAGCCCAAAATTTATAGAATTTGAGCTCTTTCATTGTTGTCCTACATGTCAGTTGGCATAATGGACGGTAAGTAAGAATGTGATACATACTTTTTTCTTTTTAATTTGTAGATTTATATAGCGCAGCTTATCACCCGTGAGGGCATCCAGGGACTGTCCAGGGGCATGGGAAGATTAATGATTTGCCCAGAATCACAGGAAGTTAAGCCGACGTCGAGACTTGAACAGTTATTGCACTGCTGTGCAACTGTTGTGTTCGTTGCGTAAGCACCCTCACACTATTACCATGCGAAGGCTATACCTGCTCGCAATCACTTCCACTAAGAGTCAAGTGTTCAAGGGGCTGTGCTTGGTCCAGTTTGCACAGCCATAGTTGGACAGACCCCAGGACATCAGAGACAAACGGCCCCAACCTCAAGGTTGAGGGCCAGTAGGCCCTGTGTGCCATGTGGCACCCAAGAGGGTCTGAAAGTTGTTAAAATGTAAATGTAAACATAGCAAGCCATTATGGTAAAACAACGTGTGATATCACTTCCTGTGATGTCATTGAGGTTCTCAAAGGGATCTGAAATCACTACTGCTCCCCAGATTATTTAGGTGAAAGGACTACTGAGTTTTCTACAGATTTGACAAAATAAAATGTCGCTTACACTAACCCACAGGAGAACTCTATTAGGCAGACAAAAGTTCAAATTGCTGCCCATCCAGTGCAAATGTCCCTGCCTGCTGGCAATTTCTGGAAAGGAAAGATTTCCATATTAAAATCTCTGGGGAGTGGTTAAAAATGGCTTAGTGGGCCATTTTTCCACCTGCCAGGTTGTATTGGCATGGGGTGTATTGGTTGGACCATCATGCGCAATGATCCTGGGCAAGAGGAGGGGAACAATGTGGTGTTTCCTCCCTGGGTATCCCAGCAAGTAACATCACTTAGAATAGGGCCAGCAGTGCTTCCCCCGGGACTGGCATTGTAATGATAAAAGGTATCACCCCTCTATCTGTGGAGGGGGCGAGCGGGCACATTGCTAGATATTGCCTTCCTTTCTGTAGTGGGCAGTAGTTTCTGTCATTTCCACAATTTGGCCAAGATGTTATCGCGCAGTAATTTTCAGTCTCACCACAAGAAAGTTAACACAGGTCTTCATGAGGGGGCGTGGCTAACCGCAAATGGGAATGGCCGCTTGGTAGTTTTACTCTGGAGCGCCACTCCCGAATAATCCTGAAAGACTCCGCTCCTGCTGGCCCAATTGCTGCCCCGGTGCCGTCGAAGTGCGGCTGTGGTGCCCGCCCACCACCTGTAGAATTTTGGTGAGGATCGGTGACAGTACCCCACGAGAGCTCCGGGGACCGAGGCCTCACAGGTGTCCCTGCCCGAGGGAGTGCGTTGCCATGCCGATCGGGCGCTATGCAAGACTGCGGCTGAAGCCTACTTAGACGGGGCCCCCGGCGGTGACTTGGAAGACGTCCTTATTGGAGCCAGCACTGCCGGAACACTAGCGGAGGTTGCGGGGGCCATCCCTGATAGTCCAGTGAGTGACGGGGGGCCAAGCGGAGGGTGCGGCGGCCCCCGTTGTGTGTGAAGGTGCGGGACATTGCTGCCACGTGCGAGTGGGCCCTGAGGCCTATACGTGGCCGCAGAGTGCGACCTGAGGGAGGCCAATACCGACGGGAGAGCGCGCGCTGGGGTCCCCCTGAGCCAACATTACGTCTGCAGTGAGGCCCATGAGTGGAGGTGACTCACAATTGATCATCGTGCAGACACCGGGACTTATTAACAGGCTGAAAATGTAATAATGGTGGCCCGCGATACTGGAAAAAGCGGACAGTGACGGGCCAGTGTGAGAGGGCTGGAGGTGGCCCTCGGACTGCACTGCAATTTTCCGCAGTCCCACCGCTAGGGGCCCAACAGAAAAACTTTTTTCATGGTTCTCCTGGAGGCAGTTTCGAGTCCTGAATTTTGTGCCTCCCCATAGACATAACGCCTGGTCTGAAGGCAAGCTGCACAGGCCTGGTGTGGCTGCTGGAGGAGGACCGGTTACTGCCAGAACTTCGAGACCTGGTGGGTATGGCTGCGGGTCCCTGGAGTGTTGGAAACAGTTTTGGCCTATGCAGGGTGCAACATCTCGGCCTTTGGAGTGGTAGTCATGGTGGAGGCGCTGCTGTTTCGGTGTGCCCGCAGTGCTTAGCGTCAAGACTCTTGCCCCGAGGGCCCCTGAGCCTGCTGTCTCCCCACACGACCTGCAAGCCACACGTCACGTCTGAAACGCACTACAGCCACAAAGTGATTCCCATGACTGACAGAGCCGGGCCCTGATCCTTGACCGGCCGCCCACAGCTGGGGAACTGGTGAGTGTTGACCTTCCTGACATGGCCACTACGCGACGGCCCCGATTAGATACCCCTCTGTGTGGGGTGCCTCCCGCGAAATCCGACAGGCCGGGTGAAAGATTTCACTGCAGGCAGCGGGGAGTAGCGGCGGTGCCTTGATCAGCGGTGGTGTCTCCGTGGCAATAGATAATGGCGTCCGGACGAAATAATCGGACGACGACCCAGACCAAGCTTGAGAAGGTCACCAGGCAGAAACAGCAAACTGAAGTCCGAACAGAGGCAGTGACAACAGGGGAAGCCAAGGAACCATAGAATAAAGATCTACTTGAAGCAATAACGGCGATAAGAACCTCCCTTGAGGTGCGGATTGACACAGTTGCCACAGATGTGGCACTGATCCGAGAGAACATGAAGAAAATTGCAGAAATGGTAGGAACTGTAGAGAACACTGCCAAGGAATTGGTTACTGACACCGCCCTGCTCAAGAAACAAATTACTGACTTCCCACGAGGCGATGGCCCTGCAGCTGGAAGACTAGGAAGGTCAATTGCGACGGAACAATGTTCGCATTATTGGCTTGCCGGAACGCTCAGAGGGGCAGGCGGTGGACCTTTTTGTGGAGGAGCTGGTCATTAAGCATCTACAACCCAGAGGACTCTCCAAATGCTTCACAATTGAAAGAGCCCACCGAGTACCTGGGGACCGCCCGAGGCCTGGAGCGCCCCCTCGGCCACAGCTGGTACAGGTGTTTAATTTTCGAGATTGCGATGTTATTCTACAGACGGCGAGGGCGGCCCCGCCACTTACCCTGGAGAACAGCAAGATCATGTTCTTTCCAGATTTCAAAGTGCGTGTCCAGAAACAACGCCAAACTTTCCTAGAGGTGAAGCGGGCCCTACATGACCAAGAAGTCAAGTATGCAATGATGTTCCCCGCCAAACTTCGTGTGGAAGCAAATGGAAAATCTTGTTTTTTCACTCGACCTGAAGAGGCCTGGGACTGACTTGAGGGATGCGGCACGGTCGAAAAGAAAGGAAAAAAGACATCATCTGCAGCAGATGACAACGCTGACTGGCACCAGTGGAGACGATCTACACCGCATTCTGACTCTGACTCCCAGGGACACACGGGAGGGCGCTGATTCTATGGTTGGAATGGTTGTATGAGATTGGCAATGTCCTCCTGACACCCTCACGAACTTTGTGGCACATGGTCTTGGCGCCATGGCCTTTCGAACATTACACCATACAAGTCTGATACTGGGGGGATGCTAGGGCCGATTTCTGATACTTATGTCATATGGGTTGTCTAGTTTCTGGGGATGGCCCTAGTGCTTGATTACATTATTTACGTTGCTGATTGCTATGTTCGTTCAACATGTTGGGCTGTTCTGGAAAGGAATGACTTTCTTATAAAACTCGTTACTGCACTGCTATTGACAATATGGGCACCGCAGGACAGCTTGCGAGGTTCGAACTGAGCCCCTGTGTGGTATACCGCTTGTGGGGTGGGGGTCGGGCCGGGGAGCGAAGAATTGTCTGTATAATGATATGCAAATTGGGAGTGGGGTTACTCGCAGGTAACTCGCAGGCACGACAGGCACTCTGCATGTTGGGGGTGGCGGGCGGTTCTAGTCCCGTTAAGCAGGGAGGGGGGAGAGTTTCTTGAACCAAGGGTAAGCTGGAGATTAATTTGTTGGAGGGGGCATTACTGGGGAATGTTTTGCAGCAAGACAAAGTGATTGCTTATATATGCACTGCTTGATTGGTTTCTATGTACGTATGGTAGCAGGAGATTTCCATTGTTATGAGATTATCACTGAATGTCCGGGGGTCGCTCAATTGGCAGCAGGGGAGGGCCTGGGAGGCTACATGTCCTCCATAAACACTGTTCTTCAGATATTTGAGACAATATGGCGAAAGATCAGTGACTTAAGCTTATAACCTGGAATGTCAAAAGGTTAGGAGACAAAATTAAAAGAGGTATTGTGCTGCAGTATGTCCACCGGCATGGGCTTGACTTGGTGTAGCGGCAGGAAACTCACTTAATTGGTAACTCTTGCATGGCCCTTGACAGGAAGGGGTATCGAATAGTAATCCACTCAGGTTTCGCCTCAGGATCCAGGGGGGCGGGTGTCCTCCTTCGAAAAGGCTGCCCATATGTAATACAAAATACCTGGATGGATCCACAGGGCAGGTACGCAGCTTGCACAGGAATGTGGGAGGGCAGGGTTCTAAATGTTGCTTCTGTGTATGCTCCACCGAGTCTACAGCGACTGACACTGTTAGATGTTGGGACACTTTTACTTAATCTACCTGTGGGCACACTGATAATGGGGGGGGGGACTTCAACATGACGATTGACGGTCAACTAGATAGATCACCGCCCAGACGTGACTCAGCACATGGCTCCCAATTAGGAGACTTTATGATAGCCTTGCAGATGGTAGATATCTGGAGGTGGTCGCACCTTCATTGACACACACTTTACCTTTCAACCTGGTGTACACGGCAGTCAATCATGTATTGACTATTTGTTCACACATGCGCAGCACATACATGACTTTTCTAATTCTGGGTGTTTGGCGCAGGGAGTATCGGATCATTCCCCGGTGATGACGGTCCTGGAAGTGCAGCGCCCACTGCAACCTGGTCCAATACGGGTTCAGCATTGGGCACTACAGATCCTGCGGATCAGAGACACCCAGCGGAAAGATACAGATTATTTTTTTGAGGAAAATATTGGCTCGGTCCAATCGCCCATTACACTTTGGGGGCATATGGTGCAGTGATCAAGGGAAGGACGCTATCGGTGATGGCTGGTCACGGGGCTGAGCGCCGTCGACGGGTATTGGAGCTGGAAGCTGAGATCCTATCTCTTGAGGTTGATATATCTCAATGCCCGGACCATGACACTCAACACCTGCTTAATATAAAAAGGCAAGATTATAAACTATTGCTCCTAGAAGATGCCAATAGGCGCGCCCTGGCCATCCGACATCGTATATATGAACAAGGGGAACGCACAGGTAAATTGCTAGCATGGCTAGAACGTAAAGAACAATCAGCGAGATGGGTGCGTCCGATTAAGGGATCTGATGATGTTCTGATAAAGGACCCTCGGGGCATCGCTGAATCCTTTGCAAACCACTATAAGTCAGTGCACTGTAACCCACAAGATTCGAAGGCTTCGAGAGCGACAGAACTCCTCACCACTATCGGAGTGACGTGCCTCTCAGAACAAGATAGAGAAGCGCTGGGCGTTGATTTGGTGGTTGATGAAATTCATAAGGCAATTCGAGACATTAAAGCGGGTAAAGCGATGAGCCGAACAGGCTACTGGTCGAACTGCTCAAGCCTATGGCTGTCAAACTAGCACCTCATTTACTAAATCTATAGAACGAAAGCTATGAGAGAGCCCCCCTCCCGAACAATATTCGTGAGGCCACTATCGTAGTCATTCATAAACCAGGTAAACCGGTAGATGAGTGTGCCTCGTATAGGCCTATCTCTCTAATAACGGTAGAGGCCAAAATTTTAGCCAAACTTTTGGTGACTCATCTGCTCCCATATCTCACCGACTTGATTCATCCAGATCAATCGGGTTTCATGACAGGACGGAACACTGCGCGCAGCCTACGTCGCCTGCATGGTGTACTGGGCCGTGTTGATACTCTAGAAGAAGAAGCGATTCTGCTGGTGCTTGACGCCAAAATTGCGTTTGACACCATAGCGTGGGACTATCCTCTATTTAATTACGCGTCCTGCCATTACTTTTGATTACCAGCAGATGCGAGGAAGGGGTAGGTGTCAAGCAGGCAGCATCCCGGTGAAAATGTAAGTTACGGTTCCCGGCAGTGATTGTGAAGTGACGAGCCAATAGCTCGCTACGGTCTCTGCCATGCACCAGTCCCTTGAATACTTTCCTACTTATTTCCCTTTATAGCCCGGTAATGTGTGGGTGTTCCTCGCGGTCTCGCTGGTGAGGTTTTCCCAAACTGTGGCGAGGTAAGCACATTCTAAACCTCGTCTACCTCATGTTACCAACGGAGGCTGTGGGAACACACATATATATATATATTTTGATTAGAGTACCGGCTGAATTTGGGACATACTCCCAAATTGGATTTTATGGGGGGTCATGAGTGCCATTGGGAATGTGACCCAGCGATGTGGTGCGTGGATAATAGCGCACTGGGTCAGGACCCAATTGAACATACTTTTATGTCTCCTGAGCCCTTTCTTCTTTCTCGTATTCTCATTGTTTGAGTTAATAGATGTATACCCGGATGGGACACATCATAAGGCATCAAGTTGTTACTGATGTTTTTATCTGTTGTTTATTTTGTTTCTGGTTCCCAGGTTCCCATCAGGAGCACTGTTTTATCATGCAGCTGTAACCTTAATATAGGTATAGTGGTTACCGTTCCGCCCTGTTTGGTTTAGAGGGTCCAATTTTTATTATCACGTGCACTTTTTCGATTATAGCTCTGGTACTGACGAAGCGCCAACGACCCTTATGGCGACGCAGGCGCGAAACATGTTGACCTATGACCTTTAGACACCCGGGCATAGTGTGCCTCTGGGGCATTATTTTATTCAGCAGTTTATCTGCAAAGGGTTTACACAATATAGATACTCGCTGCATATTTACCCTTTATTAAATATTTTCACTATACTTGCACACACTTGTAGTACCTTCACTGGACCCACACCCCACACACCCACATGCACCATCCGGCAGTCCTGAAAAGATCTCCGATAAAGAGACCCTTCGGGGGACCCGTAGGGGGTTGCAGCGCCGGCCCTACGAGGAGCAACTGCCCGATGATGAAGCATGACACCTCTCGGGGTGTGTGAGGGCAACACAGGACAAAAAATGCTTGTCCCACTTTATTAGTGGGTCACATTTACCTGGGACATTCTTCTTTTTATTTCACCTTTCTATCTTGTGTGCACGGGTGACTATTTGAACCCTAAGGCGTGGGTGACTGTTTGCACCCCGTTTGTAGGAACAGTGTCCCCCCTTTTTTTGATATTATATAAGACATTAGGAGCATGGACACTGGACCTTGATTAGCTCCTTGGCCCCCCTTCTCTCCCTTTTTTGTAATAAATTGTGCACTGCAGTTTTGCCGACGGCCATTACTATGACTTTCTTTCTTTCTTGTTTTCGTATGGGCTCACGAGACATTCCGATTTAGACTGGGGTCCCTCATCTGGTTTGGACCTAGTCCTAGCACCCTCCCCCTGAGCACTCTGGCACGTGGTACCAACCTAAATAGATAAACATTCATCCCCTCGCCCCCCTTTTAATCATTATAGGAGACTGAGCAAGTAGTATTGCAAGAGTAAATGCAAGGGTGACTATCTCTGAAACATCTGTTCAGTCCCTCTTCCAAGATTTGTCTCTCCGATGGGATTTGAGGGGTGTTAAGCAACAGGAACATATATCAATAATATTGATTTTCTGCCTATTGGTGCTGAGCACGGGGGTTTTCATAGAACTATTAAGTGGGATTTATATTCATTGCGGTGGACATTTAGCGGGAGTGAACTTAGCAATGGGTTGCCAACATTTTAGTCTTGTGGTATCTCTCTTCTTCTTTGAAGACTAAGAATATTATAATAAGATTGAAGATTACCCACTTGAGTATGCCTTGAACCCTTTTAACTTTGCGTACGTACGGGGGAGTTTTCTTCCCCAGTATCACGCATGCGCTGTCTTCTCCTACTACCACGCATGCACACTGCTTTGTTTTCCATGAGGATGACCCGGAAGTGGTGCCGCCCACACCTGACCTCACTCCTCTATTTAATTAAGCGTCCTGCCATTACTTTTGATTACCAGCAGACGCGAGGAAGGGGTAGGTGTCAAGCAGGCAGCATCCCGGTGAAAAGGTAAGTTACGGTTCCCGGCAGTGATTGTGAAGTGACGAGCCATTAGCTCGCTACGGTCTCTGTCATGCACCGGTCCCTTGAATACTTTCCTACTTATTTCCCTTTATAGCCCGGTAATGTGTGGGCGTTCCTTGCGGTCTCGCTGGTGAGGTTTTCCCAAACTGTGGCGAGGTAAGCACATTCTAAACCTCGTCTACCTCATGGTACCAACGGAGGCTGTGGGAACACACATATATATATATATATATATATATATATATATATATATATATATATATATATATATATATATATATATATATATATATATATATATTTTGATTAGAGTACCGGCTAAATTTGGGACATACTCCCAAATTGGATTTTATGGGGGGTCATGAGTGCCATTGGGAATGTGACCTAGCGATGTGGTGCGTGGATAATAGCGCACTGTTTCATCATGGAGCTGTAACCTTAATATAAGTATAGTGGTTACCGTTCCGCCATGTTTGGTTTAGAGGGTCCAATTTTTATAATCACGTGCACTTTTTTCGATTATAGCTCTGGTCCTGACGAAGCGCCAACGACCCTTATGGCGACGCAGGCGCGAAACATGTTGACCTATGACCTTTAGACACCCGGGCATAGTGTGCCTCTGGGGCAATTTTTTATTCAGCAGTTTATCTGCAAAGGGTTTACACACTATAGATACTCGCTGCATATTTACCCTTTATTAAATATTTTCACTATACTTGCATGCACTTTTAGTACCTTCACTGGACCCACACACCCACATGCACCATCCGGCAGTCCTGAAAAGATCTCCGATAAAGAGACCCTTCGGGGGACCCGTAGGGGATTGCAGCGCTGGCCCTACGAGGAGCAACTGCCCGATGATGAAGCATGACACCTCTCGGGGTGTGTGAGGGCAACACAGGACAACAAATGCTTGTCCAACTTTATTAGTGGGTCACATTTACCTGGGACATTCTTCTTTTTATTTCACCTTTCTATCTTGTGTGCACAGGTGACTATTTGCACCCTAAGGCGTGGGTGACTGTTTGCACCCCGTTTGTAGGAACAGTGTCCCCCCTTTTTTTGATACTATCTGTTTGCAGTCCTTGGCCGCATCGGGTTCAGACCTAAATTTATGGGGTGGGTCAAATTGTTATATACCCAACCCATGGCTCATGTTTCAGTGAATAATCATCGCTCCACCCCTTTCACCCTGTGTCGCCGCACATGGCAAGGATGCCCGTTATCGCCGCTCCTTTTCGCCATGGTTCTGGAGCCGCTGGCGGTGTGGATAAGGGGAGACCTGGGCATTAAAGGCATTAGATGGACTAATGAACTTGAAGACCGCATGTCACTGTATGCGGATGATATCTTGCTTTATCTTGCCTCACATTTTCTGGACATATTCCGGGTATGAAATAAACTGGTCTAAATCCCAGATGTATCCCCTTTGGGGAAAGCCACCGCGAAGTCCTTGAGGATATGATATTCCAGTAGCTTCCCAAGGATTTCACTACTTAGGGAATTTTATCCCTATCAATGCCACACTATTTATTGAGCAGAACCTGCTAAGGCCCTTGCAGAGGTTTCGCTCAGATGTCACACATTGGAAAACATTCCTGCTTACCTTGATAGGACGTGCGTCCTTATTCAAAATGTTAGCTCTGTCACGCTTTCTATATGCATTACAAAACACTCCCATTCCAGTGCCCGAATCCTACTTCTTGCAGATAATGCTGCAGTACGAGATTTATTACGGGACAACAGGCCGCCTCACATAGCCATGGCCAAACTTACCATGGGATGGTACAATGGGGGTATAGGACTACCAGATCTGCGCCTCTACTATCAGGCCTCACACTTGACGGCCATCAATCAATGGGTGTTCGGACGACATGATGATCCCAGCTTTCACACTGACCACTGGTTGTTAGGGAAAGGGGGTTACAATAGAGCACTGTATATGAACCACAGAAAATTGTGCTTGACTGGCCCTACGGCGCGTACGGTGAAAGTATGGCACGGAGCACAGAGGCAAATGGGTTGGCAGGGGCGCATTACAAAGGCTACCCCTCTTTGGGAACCGGACATCCTGAGAAGACTTAGTGCCCGCGCAGGATTTGATAAATGGGAGATGATAGGGATCTCTACTGTGGGCGATTTGTGGGTCAAGGGCAAGTTGGCATTGTTCTCAGATCTCCAAATTAAGTACCAACTAGCCCCGACGGAGAGCTTTTGCTACCTCCAAATTAGACATGCCATTGACTCCACCCTCCATAAGGATACCCCCCTCCCGGACTCCTCTCCCCTGGAGGACCGGCTCTTGCTGGATCCTATGACCCAAAAGGCCGTCTCTCTCACATATAGGAAACTGATCAATAATCGAGCCGATCCAATGTTGAAGTTGAGGGCTTCTTGGGAGGCTGAATTAGGAGAACTAACCGATGAAGACTAGCTGGAAGCGTAGTCCTCACCCCGAGAAGTAGCCATCCCGATGCGGCTTCGCCTGGTACATCTTAAAATTCTTCATCGAGTATATTTTGATGCCACACTGCTGCACCGACTAGATAGGCGATCCGATGCTCTCTGCCTCCGACACTGTCCCCAGACGGGAACATTCCTGCCCATCCTATGGGACTGCCCTCACATGCAACAATACTGGACGGATGTGACCAGACAACTGACTAGAACGTGTGACAAGTCCATCCTCCCAACTCCCTCACTGTGTCTTTTCAACATCTGGGTGGTAAAGGACCTCACACAAGCCAAGCATTCATGGGCCACAATGAGATGGAGTATAGCGAAACAAAACATAGCTCAGAAGTGGGGTCCGGACACTTTACCACTGCTACGAGATTGGGCAAAAGATATGGATCGCCGAGAAAACAGTTTATAAAGACAGGGGATGTCCACATATTTGGGATCACAAGTGGGGGCGCTGGAATAAATATAGGGGGAGATATGTGTCTCTCCGACAGTAGAACTAAGAAGGGAAAGACTCCTGGTGTTGGACAAAGACGTGGATGAGAGGACGGCACATACTGCAGGCAATTAGAGTTAGTTAGGCATTGATGAAGCTTCCTGACCCGAGAACATATCAGTGAATTACCTTGGCTAGTTCTGTAATTGTTAGAATATGTTGGCCTGGGTTTCTACCAAATCAAAATTATGAAGATACTTTTATAATCTCTTGGACATCTTTACTTAAGCTGTCAGTGTAATGGCTTTACTGCTGCTCTGGTTTTCTAATAGAAACTGTTAAAAAAAAAGGTCTTCATAACAGATGACTGAGAGAATGTGGGTTGGTTTTCCACCCTAGACACAGGTGCTGAACAAAAGTCAATTCCATAAATAAAGGTGCATCTACTGCTCTAGGCTAAGGCCAAATAAGGCAGAGCACGTCCTTGCACATAGTGACCAAACACGTTCTTGGGACATACAAAGTAAAAAGTACATTTGTAGAGGATTGCCACACCCAAGGAGGGCTCTTGGGACGTTCACAGATAAAAGATGTTTATTGTTACACAACTCAAGGGTACTTTTTATCAACATCAAAAGGATAATAGGCTGAGCACACCTGCTGTGATTAGAACCTGGGACATTGAGGTCATACTGGAATGGACCCATTCTTCCACTGAGCCACCCGATCTAGCTCTGAAAGGGCTGCCAGCCTAATCCAACTTTAGGTTAGGTGGCAAAGAGATTTATGCATATCTTGCTAATGATCGCTCCATTGAAGACAATAGAGTGCTCCAGGCTTCTATTGGCTGGTAGAAGCCCGGAGCATCAACATTTCAATGTTTGTTCACAGCTGTTGCTGTAAACAAAGGCCTCCCTGAGCCCGAGGGGATTTCAACCCCCCTTGGGATCCGTGAGGCCTTTGTTTTACAAATTAGAACATTCTGCTCTCTAGGAGTGTCATGTTCTAAAAAACCTTGGAGCCCTCTATAGCAGACTCTACTGGCCATTAAAGATCTGTCTCTTGTTAAAGGCCCAAGCCAAAAGGGCCTTTAACACTAGAGCGGGTCTTTAATGGCCAGTAGAGCCTGCTATGTCGGGCTCTAAGGCTATATTTGAAAACTACTACTATTTTCGAGGAAAGATTAAGGAAGTAATTAATTTGTGGGTGTCTGGCAACCACAGGACATGGTAGGTGTTGTTCCCACCTCCACTGTGGTCGACCAAAATATTGAGTTTTAATACTGATCCACAAAAATATCAAGTGCCGGATATCGGCTTCCACCACATTACAATGGTACTATAAATAGGTAGGTATGCATTTACTATTATCAATGTCACATCTATACACTGTCTTGATATATATGAATATGTTTATACTTACCTCTTTTCACTACCTCTATGACATAGTGGGAGTCAATACATTCAGTTTTGGTGCAGGATGATATTTTGACAATATACAACTTTCAAATATTTGAAGCACCATAAAATATAAAAGAATCGATGACCATGAGCGTGTGGGGCATTTTTGCAGGGGCCGGTCATCTATTGGAGCGCAAAGGGTGTTGACCCACTACGTGAGTGTTGCACAGGTCATCCTGTGCCATGGGCACCCGCAAGTTTTTTGCTGACTGGTCCTGCTGGTAACTGTCCTTGACTGACCCTGGGCTGCTCCTAACCAGGCACAGGGCCACTGAAATGGTGAAACTCACTTAGAATACAGTGAAAACACCTACACACACAAGGGTACACTCTGGGTTAGGGTACCCCTATGATTGGCATGACCTCCCCTAGAAGGCCCTAGTACATAATAGGGCAGGGGGATTGGAACTACCTTTAAGTGCCTAGTATATAATAGGGCATGGCAGTTTAAAGGCCAGCAGGCTTTCTGCACTTGCACGTGTGCAATGCTGAAGCCTGAGGTCAGTTTAAAAGAAGTCCTATTTTGCAGGACTGCTTTTAAAATGCAAACTTTGCCCAAACTCGAGTTTTCTATTTGTGGCATTTAACAATTGATAAACTACAATGTTTGGACATATTAGGTACCCCTTGGTGTACCAGGGTTGGGGGTCAGGTCCACATTGTAGTAAAGTGCTTCCCAAAATCAATAATTGTGCTAGGATCACTGTGAACTGAGGATCTGCAATATTTTGATATATTCAGAACCCCTAAAGTCTTTCCTTGGTGTTCCGGGGATGGGGGGTCCTGTAGGTATAAGCAGGGTCTTTATAAAACATGTTTTAAAGGCCCTAGAATTGGAGAAAGTGCTAAGTTCATTTTTCCATTGCAGATCTTCAGCCCATAGATTAAAATTGCAAGAGGTTATAAATTAACTGGAGAATAGAAAGCCATAAAACTAGCATTAAATGACTTAGTATAATGGTACTGACAAATCCAACAATATGGTATTGTTGAATTTATTCTAAAATGTACAGACAATAAGTTATAAGACTTTCTTGTCTGTAAACCAAAATTCAGCCCTCTAGTGCTCTGCCTTGATTGGTCAGAGAGAAGTGGATTAGCCTGGCTGCTTTGAAGAGGTGATAAATGAACCCTGCGGTTAGGAAGCCTTGAGAGGTTGTTCGGCGTAGGATTGCCAGAGGGAGGGGTAGTAAATAATGCTTTTCAAGGGAAGGAGGATACAAGCTCAATAAACCAGTTTCTATTTACACCTCTCCCCTCTTCCCCACAGCCAGATGGAGAGATTAAGGAGGGATTCCCAGATGTAAAGGGAGTGGACCCATGCAGATGAAGCCATCCTGTAGGCTGGTTTAATTAGTTCTGCTCCCTCTGCTGGAAAATCAGCCATGGTGAATGTTGGTGAAATTGTGCTCTCTGGGGGAAAATACTGCCACACTTTGGAGGATGTGGTCATACCCTGGGGTGTTTCCCTGCACATCATTGGACAGGTGTGCCCTCCTGCTTGACTCAGAGAACTTAGAATGAGTATCTGAGAGGGACAGAGCATCTCTGATCTGCTGCTTGAAACTTGAGAGAAGAAGGGTCCCTGCTGAGGAGTTTGATTTGCACCAAGCAGGGCCTGCACTCTGAAGATTGTTCCTGTTTCACAATCTGAAACTACAGCCCTGTTGACTACCTTACTTCAAAAGGACTAAAGAGTTGACTCCCTGCAGCAACCTACAGGTTAACAGAGCTCACCTGGACCATCACCAGCAAGAATCCCCAGGCTGGAGAACTACCAGAGGATTTGTAAGGGTTTTGTCCAAGTAGATTGCAGGAACTGGAGTTCCAAACTTTCAAGGACCATCTTGGAGATTCCAGACCCTTGGAGTAAGTATTGGACACTTTGGGACCCTTTGGGGAATTTCAGGTAGAATTTTCTGAAGTTTGGAGCAACTTTGGAAAAAAGCTCCATAAGTGGACCGACTCGACCTGGCCAGCCAAGCCAGCGACCCTCAACAGCGAGCCGGCCTGTCATCCAAGTTCGACCGTCTGAAAAGCTCTGGCGGTCCGACTTCCAGAGTTTGACCAAGAGTAGGAGGAAACCAAAGCTGGCAACCCCTCACCGAATCTGGCCTAGTGGAGAGCAGCGAAGGAGCCCTGAAGAAAAAGCTCCTTAAAAGTTTCTAAGAAAGAACATAGAAAAGGTGACTAGGACAAACCGCGGGAGCCAAGCTGCCGACCTTCAACGGCATGCCGGCCTAAATCCCTGGTTCGTCCCACTGGAAAGCTCCAGAGGTCGGACTTCCATAAATTTGACCAGGAGCTCATCGCCAGGCAAGCCGACAAACACTCCTCAAATTCGCACTGGCTGAGAGCTTCGAGAAATCCCGGGAAAAAAAGCTAGAGAAAAGTTTCTAAATCAGAAGGTGAAAACTTTGACCGGGACCTACTGCAAGGGTAGCTGAGCAGGGCTCCATTGTGGTTGGCCTGAAACTTTGACTTTGACCCCGTCAAGCATAAGCAGATGTCCCCAAAGGCACTATCGGTTTCAATGGGCTATATAGTACTAAATTAAAAAAAAAATCATATCTCCTGTTCCCTTCATTGGATTTTTTTTTCATTTTGGTTCATTTTAAAGATAAAAATATGTACTATTATTATAAATTGGTTTTGGATTGTTATTGTGTGTGTTGTGACTTAATTATTTACTGATTTGGTGTCTTTAAATGATTTACATATCTGTCTTTGAAGTTAAGCCTGCCTGCTCGCAGCCAAGCTACCAAGGGTTTAGCATAGGAATAATTTTCTAAGACCTGTAATGAGCCCAATACTGTGGTAGCGGCCTTATTGCAAGGGACAAACATACATTTGCCCCTACTAATGACCAACTTTCCAACAGTGAGATGCAAAGTCATCACATAAATATTCTTTATCATACTCTGTACTTTACTTTCTGACATTGCCTGATGGTGTGGATGTGGGCTGGTCAAAGCTTGAAGACTAGCAGCAACTCTGCCCCTAGCAGTCAAATGAAGTGAGCATGTCAGTGTAGCCGTTTTGTTTGCTACGGCCAATCTGACATGCGTACTTTAGCTCTTCCCAAGCTGCGCTGTGCAAGTAAATCAGGGGAATACAGATGCCGCCTCCTGGTCTGTGTAGGAGCGCAGTGTCTGCCTGCTCCAACCAATCCAGGTGCTGCTGTCATGCTGTTCACTAATACAAACATGAAAGCAGCATAGGGATTAGCTGAGAACGATGACGGCAATCGGGATATCCATTCCCCGGAGGACTCTCAAATGTGTGACCCCCATGAAGCTTGGATTGTACATGTGTTGTGAGTCAGGGGTGGCTGTTCATTATCCAGAAAGGGGGCCCATGTGGTAGCTAACTCTTCGGCGAAGGCGGCCCTGGCACGGCTTGTGGTGAGCAATTACAGCGCCATATACATCGCCATACATACATAACCATATGTACCCAGCGCTTAGCGCAACCTGGCTGTTTTTCCATTTTAAGCACTGTTCCAGACCACGGAAAAGTAAACCATACCGCAAGGGCAGCTGGTCTCTGGATTAAATATAAGATGCAGAGTGTGATTTGAAGGGGCGGGCACATCTCAATGTAATTTAATGTCATTAAATGACACTCGCCAGTGTATCCCTTAATCTCAGACTCGCTTGTTTTATGTGAAACTCATCTGCACCTCCCAGACTAGCGTTTCGACCTCTTTAACACGCCTCTTGGCCTTTGAAGCCAGGCTCGGGAGAACAGACATTTTAGAATTATGCTCTCTTTTTCTAATTTTTCTGACCAATGTTTTACCACCCACCCGCAGCTAATGGGATGATTCCACCTCACCACGATGCCTGCCCTGTCCTTTGTTTTTGCAAAACTGTTAAGAAGTGAGGCGTTGGCACAAATGAAGAGAACAATGACTACAATTCCCACAATGCATTATTATGTTTAAAGGACTTTCCATACGGTAAACAGAGTACCTGGAACAAGTTGGAATGCGTTCTCTCAAGACTGACTGCTGATTTTTTTACTTTTTTTGTCCGTGGTGCAAATGGAGCAACCGGGCAGAAAAATGCTGGTACACATGGGACCCATGGCATGGGCAGGCCCTGCCCTGAGCAGGCTGGTGCTCCTGAGACCATGGGCTCTGGGGTAGGTTATTGGCGGAGGTTATCCTGTCATGAGCCAGAGGTAAAGAGAACCAACATCGCACGACCTTGCAGTGTTTACTCACTTCTAAAAGGAATGAGAGACATGTTTACCTTTGGGAAATTCGTAATGGAACCATTAAAGGGCGGGTGGTGCGAGTCATATCTGCAAAGTGGTGCGTTTGTAAAATATTGCCGGCTGATTTACTATCTCACAGATACGTAAAACTGACAGCTATGTTAACGCTGTTTTTAAAATAAAAAAAATTAAGAGGGAGACTTATTAAATTGATTGTTCCATTATATTTATGTTAATTGATACACAATGTTTGAGTAAAGTTATTTTACTTTCATCTTTATTATGAATGGCCCTTATAATACTGATACAGATGATATTGTGGATTTGATTGCACCTGGTAAGTAAATACTCAGAACCTGATTACGAGCGTGTCGGTTAATTCCAATCCGGGCATAAACCCCTGTTTACCCATGGGTCGGAATTATGAGTATTAATGTATTGAACACATCCTATAATTATTGGATGTGTCAAATAACTCAACCTACGTTAGATTTCGGCAGGTGAAACCTGCCAAAATGTAACGGGGGTGGGGAGCCTACGGTATTTACCATTTCATGAGGATTTTGAAGAGTTAACAAACCTAAATCTGCATGTTATCCCCCACAAGCTCGTCATAGGTGGGTTTTTTCACACTTGATAAATAACATACCTGTGGTATCGTTTCCAAGTAACACCTAAACTCGTATTCAAACCTTTGGTGTGCTAAATTCCTCAACCCTCTGATAACATTTGTTATTCCAATCTTTTGATATTTAATGCCAGAAAGGGTCTTGAAAATATTAGAAAATGCATTTTTTTGAGTGGTCAGCATCGAAATACACAATATGCCCCATCTTGCAGGCAGCACTCATAACAGGCAGGGCCACTGGAATTGCGTGACAGGGGAGAACTGGGTTGACTAAATTATAGCAGAAAGGAATGGCAAACATTTTCCGATAGTATTTAGTTTGTCGTTTTAACACTTAATAACACTGGGCAAATAGTTCACCTTATTAGTACCAGTTTAACACACCAATACAACAATATACATTTGAAAAGCGACCAGACGACCTAGGTGAGGGGCTTTCCAATGCATACGTCAGGATATTTTAGTAACATTTGATCCATTTGAGCAAGAGATATTTTTTTTGTTAAAATCGGGTGATTATGCAGCAAATGACGGATAATGTGGCATATGCAGCAAACCAATAATTATGCGGAAAACACCACAGCTCCAGAATTGCATAATTCAATTGGCCCAGATATGAGCAGTAAAATGTCTGAACTAATGCATTTAAGTGCGGTGATGCAGACATCAGCACCAAAATGCGTTGGTCTAACCACTGTTGCGTGGTATTTGGCAGGGCTCTATTTCATAAAGCACTTGTAACAAGTCAGAGGGATTATCCCTCACGTTCGTGACGAAATCCCCCTCCACTAAACTCTAAATTAGTCCCTCAGACAGAATTGTCACTCTCAACCCCAAAACTCCTGACTTCTTCGCCTCTTTCTAAGAATGCATCAGGTCCCTGATACTAGGCTATTCCTGTATCCCTTGTTGCTTTTTCCAAGCTCTGTGCCCGAAGACTTTTTTTTTTGCAGTTTTATAAAGCGCGAACTCGACCCGAAGGTATTGGAGCCTTTACAAGAGCACGGCTGTGTAACAGATAGTCTTCTCATCCTACAACCCCACCCCCCTCTCCCCCAGCCCCTTCAGATGTTCAAAAGAAGCTCTTTGTAGGCAGTGACCTTGTTTCAGTGAGACAATGCATGACGTCATCCAGGGTAGACGCCTGGTGTTGGGTGTCACATTCAGTGACCGCTCCTCTATTCTGCATTCAAGCTGCACACAGTGCTTTAGTTCTATAGCCTTTGTGTATATTTCTAATTCTAGAAAACTTCCCGAAAGTTACAATAATGTACACCAGGAAGTCAAAGGCTTCCATAGAGTGCGCTCTTTGCAGAATATGACTTCTTCCTGCTTCGGAGTCTCAGGGTTCCGAAACGACTGTCTTCCAGTTTTTTTTTTTCAAATGATTTTATTAGGAAAAGGTTATATATACAGTACAGGTATACATTACAGTTATACAGAAGTCAATACTGGTGAGACCGTGCGCCGGTGGGGTTACGTTCAGAGTGTCATAGGCATCATCGTGGCACAAACAGGACTCGTTAGGTAATCACGATCTTGGCGCTTATTGTCATAAGTGACCTTGTGTATTGCCCTCGAGGAAGTAAACAAAAGTGGGAAAGGAAGGTAAAGAGGACAGGATTGTTCGTTACTTTAATTTGACGCCTCTCCGAGTCGCTCCATCCTCTTGGCTAGGGGGTCTTAAAAACGTGCGTTTAATTTGTTCTCTTACTTTCGGCCCTCAGAAGTAAAAATCTTGGTAAGATCACCTTACCTGATAACACAACTAACCTCCTTTTTTATTTGTCACGTAAGTCAGTTACTACAAACATTTTGTGCATATGATTATTTATAGTTCCCAAAAATTAATATGCATCAGAAATTCCAGGCACTGAATTTTTATGACTTTCCCACGCAAAAAGATAACTGAAGCTCTATTCTACTGAAATTGTTTTAATATTTTATCAAACACTTGCCCAAGAAATGATGAGACTGGAAGTTTACTAGCAATCAAATAGCCCCAGGGCCTCATTTATGAGGCCTTGCGTCAGTTTTGCGCTGCGGATGCGTCACTTTTTGTGACGCATCTGCGGCGTAAAACATGCGCCTTGTTGCGCCATATTTAAAAAGTGACGCATCTAGGTAGATGCGTCACTTTTTAAACCCCTGCGCCACATTATACCTGCGTCAGGTATAATGTATGCAGAGGGGGCGTTCCCCCGCAAAAAGCCTCGTAATAGTGACGCAGTGAAATCTATGAGATTTCACTGCGTCACTTTTAGGATGCTGTTGCGTCAAAATCTTGCGCCTGCCTCACAGCAGGCGTAAGACTGACGCAAGCCCTTTCACATGGGGCTTTCCCCATGTGAAAGGACGCATTGCTGGAGATGCGTCACTTTTGTGACACACTCCAGCAATGCGTCACTTTTGCGCTTACAGATGCGTCAGAAATACTGACGTATCTGTAAGTCCTTGCGACATGATGCGTCATACATTAAATATGACGCATCATTGGTGTCGCAAGGAGTGCGCAGTGAAAAGTGACGCATCGCTGTTTTCACGCAGCGATGCGTCACTTTTCATAAATGAGGCCCCCAGAATTTAAAGTGGAAACATATGACAGACTGGGGTGGGGGGCGGGGGGGAGGGGAGGCAAGGTGCTGGCTGCTGAGTCCAGTTTCCTTGTACTCTAAGCACTTGGGCCACGCTCCACACTGAAGCAGGGTAGACACAGCAGAGGCACTGCGTTCCTGCGCATAGGATGCACCTGAGCAGTGACTACAATATGTCCACGGGATGCTGCGCCTTTCTTGGTCCCAGTGCGTTCGGTAATTAAACTCGGCATCTTACCTGTGCGAGAGTCTTGTGACCGAGGTGTCAAGTTTCTTCACCTCATCGAAGACCTTGTAACGGACTGAGTTCAGTCAGTGGCGTAGCAAGGTCTGGTGGTACCCGGTACGGAATATTGCTTCAAAGAAAGGGGTCAAAGAGAGCACAATCCTTAAGAACAAATACATTTAAATGACTAATTAGTCACAGTATGCACGAACGACAGTCAAATTTGTATCATGTGATGTTCATGTTCAGACAGGATAGAAGAGCAAAAAGTTCATATTTTCATTTCCTTTGTTTGAAGATCCATCATAAAAGTAGAGTCAACAAAAAACAGCCGACACGTGTTTCGTCAGTACCATCAATCAGTACCATGACTTTCTCAAGGCTATGAAACAGAAACAAGAATATTTTTAACATAAATATGTAAATATCAAATGTAGTTAAAACAGCATTACAGGTCTAAAAAAGAAAAAAGAAAAAAGGTGAAAGGAAAATTAATTGAAGCAAGAGGATTAAGTAGCTAATGAAATCAAAAAGAAAAAGAGTAAAGAGAGAAGAGATCAAGTCAATAAATAAAGATGAAAACACCCAAGTGTAGAGGTATGTAAAAACAAACATCAGGGAGCAGAATATCACCTGGATATATGATCCAAGAAGTGCAAAAGAGAACGATCTGTGCAAAGAAACTGAAGATGATCAGAGTAAACAGATACGGAATATTTCTTGTCACCCCCCCCATTGCAAGTGTAATTTTTATATTTTAAAAACATATTTTTTCCATTTTGCACCCCCCATCAGTGATGACACGCGGGGTGGCCCGCACCCACGCACACCTCTTCCTACGTCGCTGAGTTCAGTCCCATTGGCTAAGAGAGGAAAACTCCTTCAAAAACAGAGGGATGTGTCTTTGGCTCCAGGCTTTTTTTTTCTGGTACCTTACAAGCCTCTGCGTTCATTCACTTTTAGGCCAATCATATTTGATGGATATCAGTCTCACCTGGCACTTCCATAAGTTACGGTAAGGCTACTTGCTTTTGGAAGCATTCTGTAAAAAAAAGCAAAAGAAGCGTTGCCTATTTTTTAGGTGACATGAAGCGTTTACAAGGCGAAATAAGTGTTTACCTGGACTGCCAGCCAATTTCACCATGTTCAAATGCAGAATCACTGGCCCTGGTACATCGTCTCAATGCCCTGAAGCCTTCGATACTGTTATTTTTTCAGTGGTAGCTATGGGGAAAGGGACCTGTTTTTTTCATTGTAGTGTTTACGTGATGTGCCTAACCAACCACAATCTAACTGTCTCAGTCCAAATTACATACTATGTAAGAAGTCATGTCATTCGAATAGGGTCTGGGACTGTCCAGACTAATGTAGTAGAAATGTGAGAGAATCCTTAAATGTATTCTGTAATAAAAACGGTTCTTCTTGCTTGTGCCCCATTGGTGCATACCCTCTGAACCATATATTTGTGTAGTAAATGCATGAAATCCTTGGTCAGAAGTCTAATAAAGGGCGTGATTTTTCTATTTAACGAGCTCACTTTTTTCTCTTTCTTAGAAGGGAAATCACTGCTAGTATTCCAGTAGAACTTTACTGAGTTCTTCTTGTATTTTCCTATTTAGATGCTTCTATTCCTAATTGCTTCATTGTCCAGTTTATATATTTCTGTACTTATAATCTTTGAATACATTTTAGTCTTTGTCTGTCACTCTTATTGCGAATATTTACAGCGTCATTCTAATGTATGAGATTTGAGATTTAATTGAGTAGAGACGTGTCCATCGGGGAGCACCAAAGTCCGTTAGGGTCTACACCACTGCGGGTTCAAGCCATTGTCATGCATTGGGCAAGTAAATGAGACACAGATGTGCGCGCCGACAAGGCAAGGCATACTCTGTGATGGTGGTTAGGGTTTTGAGCTCTGACATAATGTACAGAAGTTATTACACTTAATGAAGATGAATTTTCAGCTAATAGTATTTATGGAGAAGTAATGCCATGCAAGTTCTACAGGTTCTGAGACCTAAGGGATACTGGGCATTGCTTTCGACCATGGAAAAGGGCGCGAAACATTGACATGTAGTAGCACGCGTGAAGGAATATGTAGTGATGTCCTATTACTTACCGGTAATCTTCATTACGTCGGGTCCCGTAGTCCTCGACCCCTTCATAATTACATGTGGAGATAACTATCTCCCGACAGAAAAAAAGAGCAGAGCATGCTGGGACCCTAATAATGCCCCTCCCACCGGGAGTACATAAGCAGTACTTACCCAGCATCCCGTCTGTACAACCAAGCCCAGACAGGAAGGCCGGCCGCCCGGGAGGGAAGGAGGGGCGAATGAAGGTGTCGAGGACTACGGGACCCGGAGTAATGATGATTACCGGTAAGTAATAGGACATTACCCCCAGGTCCCTCCGTCCTCGACACCTTCATAATTACATGTGGAGAATACCAAAGCAGAAAACCCGGCCTTCCGCATGCACAAGCACACCCAGGAAACCACAACAAAAGCAGCCACCCAAGGGAGCACGAGAAGGAGGAAAGGAAGACCGCAGGAAACCCCCGGCCCGCAACCCAGAACAGGACAGTAGGGACAAGGACCGGAGAGAAATAAAGAGGCCAGGGCACCAAGAAAAGGAGGCCGCCAACCCGAGAAACCGGCAACCGGAACCCGGACCCGGACACCAAGACCAGCCAAAACAACCCACCGGAGAAGACCGCCAAGGACAGAACCAGCAGGAAGGCACACAGGGCCAGCAGACTCACCAGGAAGACGAGACAACCCGGAAGAAAGCCAAAGAAAGAAATGGCCAACAGACCGCAGGCACAAGCACCCAGCCCAAAAAGGAAGGGGAAACACAGGCCAGAAACACGGCCAAATACCCAAAAAGAAAGGTCCCGGACCCAAGAGACCCGAGGAGGAAACCCGTCCGAGGAGGCCCAGAAAGCAATGAGCACCCAGGAGCCGAACAGGAACGAGAACCCGACCCAAAAGACAGGGACGGGGAAGAACTCCACAACCCAGCCGAAAGCCCACCAAACAAGGAGAGGCCAACAAGACCGGAAATCAGCAACAAAGAAAACAAAACCAGGTCGGGAACAGAGAAACCGACCACAAGCCCAGAAACCCCAAACCCAAAGGGATGGAACACAAGGCAGGAGGGGAGCACAGAGCAACCGGGAAACCCCAGCAGCCACCCAACGAGGCACAGAGTGCAGCACAAAGAAGGCGCCCATAAGACACAGGATCGCCCAGGAACCCCACACCCAGGCCAGGCCAGCAGCAAGGGCAGGAGCAGCAGGAAAATAAAGCCAAGGGAGCACAGCACCCAGACCAACACCACAAGGCCCCAACCCAGCAACGCCGGAGAGGAGCCAAGCAAACCACAAAAGAGGTCAACAAACCCCTACAGAACCGGAAAGCCAGGACCAGAGCCAAGCAACCCGACCACGCAGGAGGACCCGCAGGCCCAATCAAAACCCGGGAACAAGCCCACGCAGCGCACACGGCACAGCAAAAAGGGCAGGGAGGAACCGGGAACCCTCAGCACACCACCGCCCGAACCACACAGAAGGGCGGAAAAGAACAGAGAAAATCGCCAAAGCGGAAGCCAGAGGAAGCAGAGGGCCAACAAACAGAAGACCCCAGACAACCCGCAGCCAGGAGGGAGACCCCACCGAGGCAAGAGCACCACGGAACTACACCCCACCCAGAGAGGGGGGGGCACCCAACAGCCCCACAACGGGAACCAAGGCGGGAGAAACAAAGGAGGCAAAAGCCAACCCGGTCAAAACCAGGCAACGCACAGCAGAACACCCCACAGAGCCAGCAAAACAGCCGGGAAGGCCAGGAGGCACAGCTCAAGGACAACGAGAACAAGCAGGAAGCCCGCAGACCACCGGAGTCAAAGGATCCCACAAAAGCCCCAACACAGGTGAAAGAAGACCGCCAGAACCGCTAGCTGGAAAAAAGCCCCGAAGGACCTACCAGGGCGCGGCACAACAGCAGAGCGCCCCGCCGGGACACAGAGAGCCCAGGCAAGGATGCAGAGCCCAAAAGAAGACCAACACGCAAGAGCAGAAAGCCCCAGTAGATACCCAGCCAGCGCAGAAAGGCAGCACGGCGCCAGGCCACCAACCGGGAGAACAGGAGACCCAGAGAGGGGAAAAACAGGAGCCTCGCCAAGGGTGCGGCACCAGCAAAAGACAGCCAGGTCCAAACAGCAGCGGCATGAACACCAGTGCCCAGAGAAAACACCACCGGAAAGACAACCCGGGGGGAGGAAGCACCAGGGCAAGAAGAGCAGGCTCCCCACAACCCCCAACAGAGAAGCCAAACCCACAGGAGGCCCCCAACTGGGAACAAACAAACCAGTCAGGAACCCAGGCAGCACCTGGAGGAGCAGGCAGGAAAACACCCAAAGCAAGCCAAAAGGCAAGCACAGGGAGAGCCAGAGTAGGAGGCACGCAGAGGGAGAGAAAGAAAAGCGGGAAACTGGAAACCAAGGGGCCAACAGGACCCAACCCCATGCAGACCCCCAAGGAACCGGAACACCGACACACCACCAGCCGGAGGCACGGAGGCGCAGAGGAACCAGAAGAAGGGAAAACAGTAACGCAACCCCAACAGACTCCGCCTCAGAGGAAGCAAAAGGGTGTCTACACCATGGAGTAGCCGAGCCGAGGAAAACTTGACACAAGAGCAGGACCCTGACATAGGGCAAGGCGGAAGCAGGCAGGCGAGACCCCCAACAACACCGGGAACCCCAGGAGCAAACACAGAGAGAGCCAGCAAAACAAAAGGGAAACAGCCACCACAGAGGCGACAGTAAACCACGCCAAACAGAGGCAGGCCACCAAACGGTAAGAGCGAAGGCCAACAGCACAAAAGCAGCCAACGAACGCCAGGCAGAGGAGATAGCTGCACCCGACGAAGGGGAGGGAGCCGCGTGCCCAACTCCCCGACCGGCCACCATCGCGCGCCCCCCCCCGGAACACGGAAGCCCGTCAGGGGAAGGAGCCCACCTGGGCGGGAGGGCACGCCGGAGGGGCGCGGAGAGGGTGCAGTCGCATGGGCACCGGCAGACCCAGCCGTCAACCCCTGAGAGGGAGAGACGGGCCGAGGCTGCAAACCAAAGGGAGAAGCCAAGCGGCAGAAAACACCCACCACACAGACCAAGGGAGAGGAGCACAAAAAGGAGGCACCGCAGAAGGGAACAAAAAACCTCCAACCCAGACCAAGGAAGCCAAAGCCAAAGGCAACCGAGGTGCAGCGCAGACCAAAGAGCAGCAAACCCGGAAACAGGACAGCAAGCCAAAAGACAGGCCAGCCTCGCCAAACAAGGAGCAGGGGCGAGCAGCATCAGCAGAGTGGCATCCCCCCCAGCCCACAGACCACAGAGAGCCGGAGAAGGGGAAGAGGCAGCGGAGGGAAAACCCCACGCAAGCCACCCGACACAGTACCACCAATAACGAGCAGCCCTTCAAGACAGAGGAACGGGGAGAAACAGAGCCCCCGAACCACGCCGAGAGAAGAAAGTGAACCAGCAGGAGGCACAACCACCAACGCACCCCAGCTCCGGGAGAGCGACTCAGTAAGCCAGCCCGGAGGAGGAGGAAAGCAGCCCGGACAGGAACACCCAGAGGAAACACAGTCCTCCAGACGCAAGGACATGGGCACCACACAGGCAGAGAAAGCGCCACCACCAAAACAGACCCCGGGACAGACACCCAAGATCAGTAGGAGGGAGGCGGGGGCAAAGAACCCCAGAGAACACCAGGAAGGAGAGCACCAAGGCCGCAGCAGGCAACTCAACAGAATGGGCACCCACAGAAAGCGTAGCCGCAACCCAAAGCCCACGACCAGGGCAAGGAGAGGACACGCAGGCGCGGACAGAAGCGGGGACCCAACACAGCGGCAGACCGTAGGCAGTGAATGCAAGAGGCCCCTGGAGCAAACCCCCGCCAACTCCAGGAGGCGGAAGCAGGAGCAGAAAACGGCCACCGCAGGACACAACTGTAGCAGGGTTTCCGTTCTCCCACAGAACTGTGCACTGAGATCTAGAACCTGGGTGAGTTAGGGTGACCCAAAACTCACCTTAGTTTCAGAAATCCCCTTACCAAGCTAGCTACAGTGTCTCATCGGTAGTAATAACTTCCCAATGACTTAGACAATCCAGAACATGAACTTAGGGTACCTCAGGTATCGTGGAACACATGAACACTCTTTCGTTATATAATCATTACAAACCGAAACTGGGAGGCAAAGAACACACGTGCAAGTTTGAAATGTTTATTTTTCAATGCAAAGTTCTCAAACGCAGTATCTTATATAATATCAGCATACATATTATAAAAACCAGAGTTAGCAGCATAGTCACTAATCCATAATAAGCGAATGGTGATAGCATATTATAATGCAAAATCTATAGAACTCTGTATCACCTATATTTCGCGCACCCTATTTAGCATATTATATTATGTCTAAGAAGGTCTCATTTGGGTTCTAGCAGGGCGGGCCCATACCTCTTAAATTCAGTAGGAGTAGATCACATCAACAGCTACCAGCTCTCTGCATGCGAAACATCAAGTGTGTTGATTCATTCCCTGTAAATCTATCTTAAACCCGCGTAGAGCCCAATGTTGGCAGCAACATTATTTGTGTTATGTCTAATGTGGTGCGAGGATCAGGCTTTCAGCAACCTTGTGTTAGGTTATTCTTAGAGGGTGCAGGTCTCAGTGTGCAGACAGTTGTACCAAGCACGACTGATTTCAGAGCAATAACATATTATTCTCAAATAAATCACATCTTTCGTCTAGGTTGAAAGCTACAATAACAATTAGGTGTTGTGTGCAAACTGAAGCCGAAGGAAAATATGTTGTTTAAACATTTAATAAACTCATGCTAACTTAACACAATATATAGAAACGCAGTAACCATATGACACCCCCCCCCAATGATCCGAGGTCGGTTAAAAAAGGAAGAAAATATAAGCCAATACTATATGAGAGGCAAAACATGAAAGCAGAGTTCAACAATATTGAGCCAAGCTAAATGTATGTAAATGTATATATGTTTCCAATAATAAAAAAAATGTATGAATGCCTACAGTGGCCACACAAAAATATAAAAATTCGAACTTAAGGCCTACTACAAGTCCACAGGCCTAGAACAAATGAAAGTTGAATGTTCGTAATAAAAAAGGCACCATTCAGAATTACTAAAAAGTCACGTGCCAAAATAATGAAAGTTTTCAAAGTCACTCATGGGTTGAATGAATATGCAAAATAGGTAGCCACAGCTTCCAACATGAAATCACTGTCATCATCCGAAAACAGTTCAGCCATCCAATTAAGCAATAGGAAAGAACATACGTGCTCCTCCAGCACTGAATCCTCTAGCAACATCAGAGGACAACTCAGTGGGTTCTCGAGAATGCCATGCCCCAGAAAGTCATGCGCCACTGCGGATATGTCCCACTGACCCATTAGTCCATGCATCGCTGCCACGGCCATAACCCTTTCGCCAGAACAAACCAACTCGTGAGCAACTACGGGGCTCATTAGCTGATCAAAATCGACGTCAGGAGAAGTCGGTAAGCAGAGACACAAATCAATGGCCCAGTCGAAATCACAGCTCAGGCAATGAAACACAGGCTGGACACATGTGAAATAGGAAAATCGGAACGATAATCCAAAAGCCGTGCTTAAAGTCGCAAGCGGCAAGGAGCCATAGTAATCAAGCATCCGGTTGCGAAACTGCATCAGTAGGGGCTGAGCGTTTCCTTGCGCAGGAAGGGCATCCATGTTTTATAAAGCAAAATATCACCAGAACGCCTGCAGCCAAAGCCAGCAAAACAGGGAATCCGCCAAACAAGCTTGCGAATATAGAATGAAAGAACGCAGGGATAATACCAAATACTTTTTCAAACGTAGTCACGAGACCACTGCTAACCAATTTAAAAAAATGTGCTAGGCCAGTTGTGGAGGAGGCATTGAAGATTTGATGAACCAGCTCGCAGAAATGAAACGACAAATCAGTATTTAAAAGTGCCTGCACCTCTGTGCGTGTGTTAGCTATGTGAAGGATATAAGTTTCGCGGGCCGAGCTCAGGGCCACCTCTTTCTGAGACAATAGGGCTCTTATTCGGCTCAAACCATTGAACTCCGCTCTCAAGGTTGGTATTCGGGGCCAAATAGAAACATCTGAATTCCCATGCGTGGGTGGATATAACACATTCTTGCAACACACCACACGTTCTGATACAGTAACCACATAGGCGATACCGACCATTAACCCACAACACATTTCGTTATTCAAAAGTAAATAACTACCGTTAGACAATAAAGTGAAAGTGGGAACTATTGCAGGAACCGGTGTCCCTTTTAAAACACAGGCTAAATTAGGCTTGTCCTGATTGCAAGAACCATGCTAAGGGATGTTTCTGCATATTAGTGAGCGGTCAGGCGACTGTGTACATTCTTCACCATTCAGATTCACTTCCTTCCCCTCCTTCAGACATCTGTATGTGTATGGTAAAGACCATGTCTCATGGAGGAAAGCACTGCCTAATGGTTCATATCGCCCTATAGCAATATATCTCATACAATTTGTAAATTTATACAGAGCAAAAGGTAAGGTAATAATACCATGGATAAGCCATGTAGCAGCAGTTATCTCAGCCACAGAAAAGGGCAAGGATTCTAATTTTTCAATGTGTAACATAGAAAATGATGCATCTCGCATTGAAAGCATGCGCTGTTTTTCAGTCAAATTAAATGGGGCAAATAGTGATGAGACGTTCATATAACTCCAAGGCACTCGACCAGCCTTCAGAGTCTGCAGTGTCCAAGCAAACTGCATTACAGAACGCAATTGATTTTGACCATGATACAACACGGACACTTCATCATGTACAATGTCAACAACAGAAGACACAATATTGTTCAACGTGTAAATTCGGGAAGAAAGCGTGTTAATACTGTTATCGACAACTGCAAGCACTTTTTCTAAATTTGCTTGATCAATTGCCCTCAGGCGCTTAGCAGCCTCAATTTGAGAAACTTTCCAAATTTCATTGTAAATCGCATAAATCCATCGTATAGATCTACCTTTAGCTGGGCCTTTTATCAAATTGTTCAAATCCACATTTTCAGTTAATTGAGACAGATGTAGTTTAACTGCAGCTAATGTGGAATGTTGTAACCAATTCTGACACAGCCTCCCCACAGAATAAGTTGTGACAGTATAATCTTCTTCAAAACGGGGATCAGGTCTGACTTCTGTGAACCCTTCAGCCAAACCCAGAAAACGACGTTGGCAAGAATCAGCACTCCTATGCCACATCAGCCAACCTTTAGAATCCAAACTGGAAACGTTAAAGGATGAATTGTGCAATAGAGCTTGCAACTCATGAATGGACAATTCAGTATAATTACCCCAACCTGAATATTCCTCTAAATCTGGGATGGTTGGTGTATTTAATTTTTTTGAAGTAGCCAATCCAAAGCATGTTGTTTGGAAAATGGATGAATTTAGAAACAACATGTGATTCGGGATGAGACATGCACGGTGCAAAGCCTCAGTGCCTTGTACCTGCCAATCTTTGGTACCCCAAACCGATTTAAGGTCAATTGTTCCTTTCCAAAACTCGTAGCCATCTACAGCCAACCTGTCTAGAAAGGACTTCGAATACAGTAATTTTGTATCGGTAAGTCTAACTTTGGACATGGACATTTGTGTCATTTTGAAATAAAATGACTCAGGATTCGATTGATTAAAATCTGTGAAATAAGTATATTTTTTCAGAAACGTATTGGAGCTGCCCCCTAATGGATCAGGGCAATGTTCCCATTGTGTATAATTTACAGCAACCCTCCTGGAATTTGTCTTATGCAAGAAATGATTACCATAATGTTGAAAACAAAACAAACCACCATAATTAATAGAATCTAAATACAGATCCTCAGCATCGAAGGCAGCATAGTATTTCAAATCAGAGAACAATGCTTCTACGGCCTGAATATCCCAATCATCAGAACGTATATTTTGTTTAATCACATCTCCCATGTTTACTCTAAGCACATTCGGAACATTAATCACTTCAGTGGGCCCATGTATTTGAAATCTAACCACATCCCACACAATCCCATCAAGGACAAGCTAAGCAGTAATGTTGACTGTATTCAAATTTCATTTCAGTCTGTGTGCTGAATGTGAAGAGGAAAGAGGGGCCAATGTTCCATTGAGGTACCGAATCCCTGTTCTTTCTCTAACGTAGTGACCATCGATCAGGCGGAAAAAATAAAACACAAAACCAATTGACATAAAAAGGTAAAATGAAAATAGGATCAACCAAATGTATGTCCAAGGGGGAATTAAAAAATGTTTTTTAAACAACGTGGCATATTTTGCAATAGTTGAGGGTTTCTTTGAAAGTTCCGAAACAGAGTCAAAAGAGAATCTGGACTGGTCGGCCAAACGGGTCTGTAAATCAGGCATCGATAAATCAGCAGGATAGGTGTAGTTCAGCTCATCAATGTTAGTAACAGGAATAGTATTTAATAAAGGACTGGATATGGCAGGCATCTCGAGGGACGCCTCCTGTTCTGCACCAGAAGTTATTGCTAGCACAGAGTGCCTCACCATGGAAGGACAGGATACAGCCGGTGTCATGCTATTAAGAATCGGCCACCCTGTGTGTCTTGACATTGTCAATAGATATAAATCTGTTTTCCTTACGACCTGGAAGTGGTGGTAAAATGACTGTTCTTGTGCCCTTCACTCCAAGAACTCGAACCGGTGCTCGATATGAGGGACCAAACTCTTTCTTGTTGTCGATCTTCTCCCAAACCAGTTCTCCAACTTGGGGTAGCCAGCCAACTACCGGGATCTGCAACGCATCATCCGATGTGGAGGGCAAATATTCCTTTGCTAGACTGTCTCTGGTCTTTTGTAGATCCTGTAAAACATTGCAATGTTCATCTACGTCAAAGGCCGAGGCCTGGGCCTTGCAGTCTAAACCATTGAGGTCAGGGACGTACATCTTGATACCAAAGAGCATTTCGTACGGGGTCCGCCCACCCAGGGACCTTCTAGGGAGATTATTAAGCGCACGCTGCACGTCATTGAGGTGGGCTAACCAGTTTCTGCCAGTGCCTATAACTCGGGCTGTCAAAGATTGCTTTAAGTCACGGTTCATTCGTTCCACTACACTATTACCCTCGGGTCTGTACGAACTTGAAAACTTGACTTGGACCCCCAACGAAACCATAGCATCCTTATACGCCTTAGAGGCGAAAGTCGGACCCTGATCCGAATGGAAGGTACCACAGGCAAAAATCCCTATAAAGACACGCAAATCCTTGATGACAGTCCGTGAATCAGCGCTTCGATGTGGCCATACCCACACAAAGCGTGTGCATGAATCAACTGCTTCTAAGATGTACTTGTATGCAGTATCAGAAGAAAAAGGACCGCAGTGATCCAAATAAACGCAACCAAGCGGTTTATTAGAGATGTACAACTGTTTCTGAGGCGGACGCGCAGCAGTTGAAGGTTTAATCTGCTGGCAAATGTCACATTGAAGGACATAATCGCGCGTCTGTTTGTACAGTCCCCGCCACCAGAACCTCTGTTGTAGCTGAGTTACAGTGGCTGAGACACCCGCATGCGCAGACGCCACACCTTCATGAGCCGCTGTAATCAAAGTAGCCCTGCGATCCGAGTTGGGAACTAGACGTTCGCCAACATCAGGAATTTTCACATAAGGAACCTTATCGGGACTTAAGTGGTATGTGTATTTAGAAGGGAACCCCGCAGGATATTTACTTCCCTTCTCGGTCGCAGCAACAGCCGCCAAGATGTCATCATCTATTTTGCTTTTGGACCTCGTGACCGCTGCAACTAAGTATTTCGATACCGCTGATTTCGCTGCTTCATCAGCAAGCGAATTACCAACAGCGTGGACCCCCACGCGCTGATGGCCGAGAGTATGAATCACAAACACGAGTGGCAACTTCTCTTTAAGTTCCGCCACTCGGACCCAGATCATTTTATGTTTTATTGTGCTACCTTTGGAATCACGAAATTCATTCTGAATCCAAAAGAACAAGTTTTCATTGTAAGACTGGACACAGTAGTAAGAGTCACTTACGATCAAAGTTGTCACACTAGGATCAGCGTACTCTAATGCAAGCATCAGAGCACGAAGCTCTGCTAATTGTGCGGTGCAGTCCCCAAGCGTCTGCGTGTGCACAACACTGGACTTGAACTCATCGTTCACCATTGCACCGACCACAATGGCGCAAGCGGAAACGTAGGCATGTTTAGAGCCATGCGCAACCTGCGCCGAACCATCAGTGTAAATGATGCAATGGAAATCCTCCAAAGGCCGCATTGCTAAAGGAGAAGAATGAACAAATTCATACTGTAAGTACTCCTGCGACCGTAAAGTGGCGTCAAAAATAAACGTGACATCCTGGGATGTCAAGGATGCAGCCCACTGAATCCACCTAGGGTGCAAAGCTTTGGAATTAGGTACACTGGCTTTCGTAACTGCATCCAAGGCAGGACACGGGGTAATAACCAACATGCGTTTTCCTTGTGACAGGGCACGTTCTTTAAGAATTGCCATCTGTACAGCAGTTAAAACTTTCTCCACAGTGGAAAAACGCAATTCAGCCGAAGTGTACAAGTGTGACTTGTAAGCAATAGGCACTGTATCTCCCTCATTAAAAGTCAGGTACGTGAAACCCACCGCCCCAGGGATAATTCTTATCACCAGGTTGGTCTGGTTATCACGAGTCTGTAAGTATTCAGAAGCGAGCAAATCAGCCTGCAAAGACTGCAGAATGGCTGAATGCTCAGGCAGCCAGCATGATTTGGAAAAAGATGGTTGTATCAAAGCATACAGAGGCTTGATACGCTGGGCATATTCCGGAATGTAAGTCCTCCCGAAATTCAAAAAGCCCAGTAAAGATTGTAATTTTTTCAGTGTTGTCGGAGAGCGCAGCTGTGCGCATTTCTCCAGGAAGTGAGGCGCTAATCCATTTCCCTCGTTGTTCAGCTCGTAGCCAAGAAACAACACCGTGTACTCTGCAATGTGCGACTTTGCAAAGTTAAACTTGTAACCAATGTCTGCAAAGTTACAAATTATGCTATTTACTCGACACAGATGCTCCCAAAGATCGTCGTCTGTGAGATAAATGTCATCCACATACAAACAAGCAACTGGGTCGATGCCCTCAAGAAGAGAAACAATGCGGGCGGAGAATACCCCAGGACTATTCTTATAGCCCATTGGGAGACGCCGAAACATTTTTTGCACACCGCTGCATGTAAAACTGGTCCATTGGGAACTTAGACCGTCTAATCTATGGGCATAAAAACCATTGGAAATGTCAAGCGTGGTTTTGAACCGTTTACGCTCAAGACTATTCACTAAAGCAGAGCCATGAGTATTCTGCACTGCGCAGTTACGGCAATGCGAGTTCAAATGCCTATAATCCAAAACCAAACGATATGAGCCGTCCGGCTTGTTTACAGTAAAGAGGGGGTTATTCATCGGTGACACACACGTTTCAATTACACCTTGATATTCCAATTGTTCAAGGATAGCCGCGACCGAAGCTTTGGCTTCACGCCGTATGGGATATTGAGGTTGAGGCTGCGGCTGAGACCAGAACGGAATCTCGTGGCTTGGAGACAATTTATCCCAGCCACACTGATTGCGGTACACAGCCGGCGCAAGCGCCAGAGCCCACTCTTCTGCAAAATGCAGCGCTTCCACTCTCGATACAGTGTGCGCGAAACTGGGGAGGATCACCTCCTCCCCTCGCGGAGCTGCGAGAACAAAAGGTGGGGGCCAGTCAGCCTCCGAAAGCAAAATGTCATACATAGACGAAAGATTTTCCCAAAATACCCCTTTTACAGTTCGCTGCATGTCACCTTCAATTAGCAGGACAATTTCAAAAAGACGTTCAGGGGGAGCAACATGCGTATCAGCAGTCTCAATCACAACATAAGTGTCAGTCGCTGTCACCTTCAACAGTGGACGGAGGGCCTCTCTCACTATGGTAATCTCTGCTGCGCTGTCCAGCAAGGTCAGAGCCCACGTCAGATTCCGAAGCCGCGTTCTCACTATCTGGGGCATAACGATGCGCTGTCAGGGCGGCGACTTTCTTCGTTGCAAACTGTGGTCTCTTGGGCATAGCGCCTTCCTGCTGATCTCCACCGTTACGCGGGCGGGGCTGACCACGTCCTTGCTGGCCACCCAGGCCCCTGCCGCCCCCTCCACCACCGGTTGACGGAGCCGATGAGTCCTGAAAGGAACGAGGAGAGCGTTGGTCAGAAGCCTGAAACCTTTCAGGTGATTTAATCATCGCGCGATCGCGCAAATCATAAACACGATCCGACTGCGCAAGCAACGGAGACGCAGGAGCAGAAACCTGTGTTTGTTGTTGTTGTTGCTTACCCTGAATCTGCTTTTTAGGCCAATTCTGCTTCTTGGATTTAGGTTGACCACTAGCTTCCGAAGACTGACCCTGGGGCTGCTTTTTCTCTTTATCAGGAAAAGCCTTAAGCCCCTTCGCATTGCGGCCAACCGTTTTATAAGCAGCCACAATAACCCTTGCCAACCGACGGGGTCTCTCGGCCTCGGGAACCAACGCCAATGCGTTAGCAACCTGAAAGTTCACTGCATCCCCCTTGACATTCGCAAGGATCAGATCGCAAACCACATCAAAGGTGCCACACAGGCGCATACCCAATTCAACCGCCGACTCCGGTCCGTGCTCATCCTGAACACGTTTAAGGACCGCACCCAAATTGGTCACAGACGGGGTACCATAGCACCTCGAATACACCGCTGCAAAAGTCTTACCCCAGGTCTCACAGTCAACAAGTTCAGGTGCCAAATCTTTCGGTAAACTTAGTGTAAGAATCCTGGGTTTATCACCAGGACTCGTGTTGGGAAACACAGCTTCCAGCTGGCCGAATTTCTCAGCAAGCCAGAACGGAAAATCATCCTTGTCCTGGGGCTTTTTGCCCATCACGGAATTCACCATGACAGGATTGATTTTCAAACCAGCCTGTTCTGCACGAAGCTGTGCACCCCTAGGGGCTACGTCCTGAACATTACGGCTAGTGTAATGAACAAGCGCTCTAATCACTTCCACTGCGACTTCATGAAGCCGCCGCAGATCAGCCACGTTACAAGTGGCGCGATTAGGGTGAGGAATGAATCCAGCCAAAGCGGGCCATGGTGTGCCCGGAATGGACAAAGGACCTAACCTCGGAGCGGTTAAAGCGTGTGGTAGGGCGCCACCAATCCAAACTCCATGCTGCCAAGCATCAATAGGAACTTCCAGTGCCCTGTACGGAGCATACGCAACCGGTACAGCTGAAGCAGTGTATGAATGGAACACTCCAGAATTAGCGTCCACCGCCGGAAATGTCACCCACGAATAAAACAGTTCGTACAGGTAAGCATGTTCCGCACTCACCACCAGAACAACAGCCAAGCCGTCCACAGGGACATTATAAGCCCGCAAGTGGTCCCGCACTGCAATGCGACTATGCTGCGGGATGTCCACGGCTTGTGCCATGATAGCACAGGAAGGTTTGAATGATATACTACTCGAGTGTCATGATATAAGGCCAGCAACGTATGGGCGCCATGTAGCAGGGTTTCCGTTCTCCCACAGAACTGTGCACAGAGATCTAGAACCTGGGTGAGTTAGGGTGACCCAAAACTCACCTTAGTTTCAGAAATCCCCTTACCAAGCTAGCTACAGTGTCTCATCGGTAGTAATAACTTCCCAATGACTTAGACAATCCAGAACATGAACTTAGGGTACCTCAGGTATCGTGGAACACATGAACACTCTTTCGTTATATAATCATTACAAACCGAAACTGGGAGGCAAAGAACACACGTGCAAGTTTGAAATGTTTATTTTTCAATGCAAAGTTCTCAAACGCAGTATCTTATATAATATCAGCATACATATTATAAAAACCAGAGTTAGCAGCATAGTCACTAATCCATAATAAGCGAATGGTGATAGCATATTATAATGCAAAATCTATAGAACTCTGTATCACCTATATTTCGCGCACCCTATTTAGCATATTATATTATATCTAAGAAGGTCTCATTTGGGTTCTAACAGGGCGGGCCCATACCTCTTAAATTCAGTAGGAGTAGATCACATCAACAGCTACCAGCTCTCTGCATGCGAAACATCAAGTGTGTTGATTCATTCCCTGTAACTCTATCTTAAACCCGCGTAGAGCCCAATGTTGGCAGCAACATTATTTGTGTTATGTCTAATGTGGTGCGAGGATCAGGCTTTCAGCAACCTTGTGTTAGGTTATTCTTAGAGGGTGCAGGTCTCAGTGTGCAGACAGTTGTACCAAGCACGACTGATATCAGAGCAATAACATATTATTCTCAAATAAATCACATCTTTCGTCTAGGTTGAAAGCTACAATAACAATTAGGTGTCGTGTGCAAACTGAAGCTGAAGGAAAATATGTCGTTTAAACATTTAATAAACTCATGCTAACTTAACACAATATATAGAAACGCAGTAACCATATGACACAACGACTGCGCCAGCAGGATCCGAACCCAGGTCCAGCGAGATCTTCAGTCACCGCAGGGACAAGACTCAACAGCAGGCCATAGCGCCAGGCCAAAAAGCGGCAAACATAGCACCCCGGAAGCAAATACTCCCCAGCAAGGGCTGTAGTTACACGGAGCAAAATGGGAATGAAAAACCACTCAGCAGCACCAGGAGAGGCACGAACTCACAACCTCGGCATGGCACATGTCAAGTACAGCTGCAAAAGTACAGATGAAGAAGCACTGCGCGCCAACCGAATGTGCCACAGAAGCTCACTGCAGGAGAAACGACTGGAACACCCGACCAACCTGGAAAGAAAAACATAGGGAGACAGCACAGTGGCAGGCGTATGTATGAGGCCCCGGGCACAATCCCCGGCATCCCAAGACTCCCGCCACACCCAACACGGAGACCGGCAGAAAGTCAGGCTGGCCCCCAGGAAGAAGCCAACAAGCAAGAAAACCAATGCGGCTGTTCCAAACATGAAAGGACAAGGTGAAACAAGGCAGCTGTTAGGGAGGCATCACATCCCCGAAGCACACCCATGGCAAGTGCAGAGGAGCCACACAATCCAGCCCCCAGCACCCACAAAGCGAAAAAGGAAGAAATCACCGCTACGCGGGACTTACCCCGGGAGGGAGGCCGGAACACCAACAAGACTCCCCCTTCCCCCCACCAGCTCAAGGCGCACCAAAATACCCACACCAGGGCCGAGCAGGCAGCCGGAGGAAAAAGCAGCTCGTCTTCCCTGCAGCAGGAACCAGGAAGACATGCCCCCTGACCCGGAAAGAACCGGAGGCTGGCGCACCAGCCGCAAAGGGCCGGCCCGCCTACCATCGCATCACAATCGAAAACAGGAACCAGGATACGAAGAAGCCAGCCTCCCAGCAAGCCCGGCAGGCCAGGAGGCAGGACTGCAGACACCCCGACCGCACAGCCAGGCAGCCGGACGGGGAGATCCAAGGAAGGCAAGCCACCCAAGCCCAGCAGGAGCAGCACCAGCAACCACAGCAAACATCTGTCGACAGACAGAAAAAAAGAACAGATGGGATGCTGGATAAGTACTGCTTATGTACTCCCGGTGGGAGGGGCAGTATTAGGGTCCCAGCATGCCTCTGCTCTTTTTTTCTGTCGGGAGATAGTTATCTCCACATGTAATTATGAAGGTGTCGAGGACGGAGGGACCTGGGGGTAATGGACAATCTTGTTTCACCCTGTCAAGGTGTGACTTCAAATTGCTTTCTAAACATCGAGTTAGACCAGAAACCTACCCACACCATTCAGGTCATTACAACAGGAATTCTGTGACTTTCCAGCAGCACTATCTTCCTATCTGCACATGTTATGCTGCTCTACAGAGAAAATCGCTGATTCCAGATCTAACGGATGAGGCTACTGTTGTGTGATATGGAACCACACATGGCAAAAGTGGCTTTCTTACGATCAGTGGCATGGGAAATCAGAATCAGAGAGAATTGTATTGTATTGTAGTAGCGTTGAAATTTCTCCTACTACCCCTGGCAAAGCTCTGAAGTGCTTTGAGGACTCCATGGGAGTGACATGGATGGAAGATGTGTATTGATACCTACTCCACTCTGTCCATACTGGCACAAGAAAACAAGTCCAACTTGCATAGGGGAGGTTTGGGAGGTTTCTCGCCTGTAAAATCTGAAGAAATAGCACACTTTCCTACAGCATTTTCACATACATTTGTAAGCCGGGGTGGGTAACTACGCTCCACCAGCGTTGTTTTGCCTACTCCGCGTTTTGTTGCGAACGCAGAGTTTAGGCAAAACTACGACTCCCTGGTGGACCGAAGTTAGCTGGCCCATGCTCCCTCCCAAAGTATTTATAAAGTAATTAAAAAGGCACTTACCTGCTGTCGCTGCACCCGCCTCGCCATGGTGCTCTCCTTCCTCCTCCTTGCCGTCCTTCTTCGCTGATAAACCCTACTTTCTATGTCTTGCGCATGTGCACGTGCAAGACTATAACATAGGAGTTATCGAAGAATACAGTGATGCACACAGACTCAAAACTAGCATCCCACCCCTCTGTCATTTCCTTCAGAAAGATATACATCACAAAGCAAAACTTTAAAGCTCCCTCTCAGCAGAGATAAGAAACATCCAAACCCACTTCAGGGATACAGTAAAGACCTGGCCATTCCATAAAAGGTGACACCACTACTGCAAAGTAGTCCCAGATCTTAACAGACCCCACACCAAAATGCTTCCTTGTAAGGGACAAACACAGCAATGTTATCTATGAGCATTGCCAATTACATGTCTTACAGATCTTTGCTTCACTCCACATACACTGCATCATAGAAGAGACTTAAATCTCCTAAAGTCCAACTCATCTGACTTTGTTTCCCAGAGGCCGCCATCTTTCTACCTTCATGAAGAATCATTGTTATGTCTGCCACTTGATGCAGTTGCCATCTCACCATATCTTTCTAAGAACTGAAAGTGTCAGGTCATCCAACTGAACTGATAACATATATATAGCAACTAATAGTACATAAGTCTGGGTCAAGTTTCTACTTATCACTGTGTCTAAGTCAAATAAGAACAAGGCCAGACATATAGTCAAAAAAATGTTGTCTGGATTGACGTCCTCATATGTCCGAAATTCATATCTCTCATAAGATTTTGTATATAAGAACCGCCATATGACCACTTAATTGAGAGGGTTTTCATCCAGATCATGGCCCAAGACTTTGCGAGAGGATGGTTGCACTTCGTGTGCATGTGCCCTTTACACCGTCTTCATGCCTCTGCTGAGTACAACAGCTTTTGCTGTCAACAATGTATGCAGTGTGTCGCTTCTCCTCCAGAAACTCTTGACTTCAAGTTGCTCAGCTTTACATGCTCTCAGTGTAGTGCATAGAAGTAGGTTTTAGGGTGTTAGATCTTAGATCACATTTTGACCAAGATAGACATTTTCATTTTGTTCTCGTTGCTTGCCACGTGCCTTCTTGGTGTTTTATGAAATCCTGTGTAGTTGTTTTAGATGTACTGAAACGTAGGTTATTTCTGTCAGAATGAATGCTTTTACTAAAGTGTCAATTCTTCTTAGTGCAGTGTGTGTGATATTTTGAATAATGAACTAGGTTTATTTCTGTTACCATGGTGCCCCTGATCCCTTCATAGAGACTGTTAGTAACCCAAAAAGAATCATTCTTGCCAACCATTTATTGGCTAGCATTGTGCGGGGGTACAATAACCTGCCTTTCTCATTCAGTGCTGGTGCATTGAACGGAGTTCACTGGTGTCCTCCTTGGGTGGAAAGGCAAACCTTGTTGGCCTGTGCCAAAGTCATAGTTTGTGCAACAGCAGGAGCGCCTGAGGAGTCTCCAGGGCTGACACCAGTACTCTTTCCATTCAGGTCACACTATTGACCAACAGTTTTCCAATAAAACACAACCAACTGGATAGCTTGCTACCCAGGACACAATACAGTGCACTTTGTCTATTACTTGTCAAACTGAACATAATTCAATGTGTGTTTCCTCAAAACTAATGTACTTTTGAAAAGGTAAATGTAGAGTCATTCAAAATAATTAGCATGTGAACCAACAATGTAGATTTGCACATGTGACTTTAAATCAGGGAATGTCAATTCAGAGTAAAATATGCTTTCAGAAAATACTGTCACACTTGTAAGAGGCAACTAAACAAGTAAGAAGTGAGAAAGAAAACACTGACAATTATGCTTACTGGGACTGCACAATTTCATACTGCTTACTACCTATTTCTAATTAGTCCTCAATTACAAATGCCCTAGAGGAAAGAGTGAAATATATTGCACATGTTAAATTAGATACTAAGTGGATCTGAGTTTATCAGGTGTGATAAACAGCACTACTCATTACTTTTGTCTGAAAATGGGACATCAGTTACAGATTTTAGATATTTGCAAAGCACTTATCCCCCAGCAAAATCTTTCCCAGGTACATTTTGGAAAGGTAAACCTGTGGAAATGTACCTGGACACTTTTTTGTGGTTATGGGGCCTGCGATTTGAGTATGTGCCGTAGCAGGAGTTACCATACATTTTAAAATCAACTGGGCCAATCCTAATCGTGGGCTTTAACCTCTCAAGCTCACATAACACAACGTTTTAAGCACGGTACAAAGGTGTGCACTGCAAACTGCAGCTCTTAAAAATATATCTTAAAAGATTTTGAAATACATCAATGTGGTATTTCTGAAGGTGTAAAAAATTCTAAATGTCTACCATCATTCAGTAGCACATTAAATAATTAAAATATCTGTCAAGTGCTGTGATTTTAAAAAACACCATAACTAATGCCCTTCTGTATTTTGAGACTTTTATGTATATGGGTTTTACTATGCAACACATTGTAACCTTAGCATTTCTTCAAAACTGATTAATTTATTTATATACATTTGGGTTCTACATTACACAGTCTATAGGATATTTTATACGTTTGCAGGATTGTACACATTCTGAGGTGTTAGCTATTTTATCAATCCTGGAAGGGTGAAAGGGTAAGGTGCCCTTGCTGGAATTCGATTTAAAATCCATGCCCAGTGGTCTTGAGGTCTATGGGAAAGTACATTTGGTTGAGGGACTGAAGGTTCAAGCCAGGCTAGAGACAGATGCCTTTCTTTGGCTCAGCTTGAGGTCCTCTTAGACCTTTATGCACAAAGCAAGCACAGGCACCCACACTCTTAAGCTCATGCAGCGAGAATGAAAAACAAAGCATTAACCTGTGTTGTAAAAAAGGAGAAAGTAATAGCCATGTTGTGGCTGAAATTCACAAGGTGAAACAAGAAGAACCGAGATCAATCTCAGATTTAATGTTTGACCAAATGGTGTGATCCTAAGCAATGTTTCGTTTCACCATACCTCCTTGTATTTCCTTATTGCACAGCAGCGCCTTGAAATATACCAGCACTGCATACAAATATCTTGTATTTGATTTCATAGACTATAACGTTTCTACTTGTATAATGAGAATACAGGCCACATTTAAAGTGCACATGAGAACGTTCTTGCCTCTTATTTCACTAATGACATTGCTGTTAGTGTGAGGGGCTATGAATGTTTTCTAAGGTATTGCTAAAAACTGTCATTTGTAACAAATGCTCCTTAATGCAGTGATATGATCTGATGTTCTTAGGTAAAACACGTCTACATTTTTAAGAATTGCACTATTTTTTATTTTGGACCACTTTATTACATTTTTGTATGATGTTTTTGCTGCTAACATTTATAACAAACCTTTTAATTGCTTGTCTCGTGCACAGACTCTTTGAGCCAAAACATACCCTTGGCTTGGCTCAGTCTCCCTGTTAATTTGCTGGCTTCCTCACCTATATGTAAAATGCATCTATATCAAGATACATATTATTGACATGTTTTTTCATTGCATTCACTCCAAACCCCTTTTCTCAGGAGGCTATATAGGATTTTCTTGAACTTAGTGCAGGAGAATAAATCCAATAGGACCACTTCTGGGGAATTTGTAGTACACAGCCCATTGTGGTCGGCAGTACCTCAGGAACTCTCTGCCAGTATGAAAGGAGTGTGGGGCAAGACCAAAGCATATGAGGCAAATCAGCATCTAATTGCATACAGCGAGGACATACAGCTACTTCTCATGGGCATATTTGTTTAATTCAGGCAGGTGTAAGGTAGGCTCAGTTCAGAATATTAAATTGAATATACTTAAAATGGCAGCTGCAGGATACTTTCTGGTGATAGTTTAAGATTTTAGCCCAGTTCGAATCACGCAGAGGTTTTGCCATGTCAGTCTCACAGGTATTACTGAGAGAAGCCCCTGGAGTCGTCTCCATGTTGAAGGAAAGCTCTGTACATCCATCACATCCGTTCGCTACCAGTCTCTATATTTAGAGCATATGGCACACCTCATGTGGGGTTAGAGCTGGGTGGCGGACATTAAATAGGCATTTAATGATTGTTTAAGGTGTTCATAAGTAAGGAGATTGTAGTCTGCCACAAAGGTTTGGAAATCTAGTAACTCCCAGTTAACAAACACACCCAGCAATTTTGAGAGGCCTGAAGCTTGAAACTGGCGGAGTTGCCCAGAGCGTAGCCATCTTGTGCGAGTGGGAGGCTTACCACAGGTAGTGCACATGCATAGGGTATCTTCATGTTAGTGAGTTTACAGATACTAGTAAGTCAATAGAAAGCTGTGCAGAATATCCCTCGGTGGTGTTCAGTAGAATGGTCAGTAGGACACAATGAGTAGCTCCCCTCAAAGTTTTTACAGGTAATCCCCATCTCCTGCAGCGGGTGGCCTGCTAGCGAGAGTGGAAAGTTCTACCGAGCAATGCCTCAGCCCAAAAATCAGATGTGTGGCGTGTCTGAAGGAATGAGGGATGAGCAGGAAAAGGTTGCAAAATAAATCAATAACCAGAGTAGCATCACCATTTTCACTACTGCCTCACAACCCATTACTAGAAGCAGAAGAGAAGACCAAAATGCACACTGGACTCAGAGGGACTGTGTCGCTCAGCCCAGATTTCCATCCAGCAAATAAGTTGCGGAATAGTAGATATTAATTCAGGAATTCACCTTTGCTACGTGGGTTGCTAAAGACTTCTGCTGCCTGGTCGACCAGTTCGACCGCTACCTTTCGCGACACCCGCTTTGCGGGTGCCGCTCAGCTGCTCCCTGAGGCCATTCCTCCCTGGTGTGAGCGGCTTCGCAGTCGGCGGAGAGCACACGCGCTCCCAGTAGAGGACGGCCCAGGTCGAGCCCTCAGGCGAGAGTCCAGTGCGTGGAGCCTACCGGGGGACTGCGAGGACCAGCATCCTCAGCTTCACACAGCTGGTGCCTCTTCCCCTGGCGGCCACGCCCCCAGCCTCCAGCAATATCAGTGCTTGGGAACATCGGCCGAGTGGGTGCCTCATTCAGGAATTCACCTTTGCTACGTGGGTTGCTAAAGACTTCTGCTGCCTGTTCGTCCAGTTCGACCGCTACCCTTCGCGACACCCGCTTCGCGGGTGCCGCTCAGCTGCTCCCTGAGGCCATTCCTCCCTGGTGTGAGCGGCTCCACAGTCGGCGGAGAGCACACGCGCTCCCAGTAGAGGACGGCCAAGGTCGAGCCCTCAGGCGAGAGTTCAGTGCGTGGAGCCTACCGGGGGACTGCGAGGACCAGCATCCTCAGCTTCACACAGCTGGTGCCTCTTCCCCCGGCATCCACGCCCCCAGCCTCCAGCAATATCAGTGCTTGGGAACATCGGCCGAGTGGGTGCCTCATTTAGGAATTCACCTTTGCTACGTGGGTTGCTAAAGACTTCTGCTGCCTGTTCGTCCAGTTCGACTGCTACCTTTCGCGACACCCGCTTCGCGGGTCCCCCTCAGCTGCTCCCTGAGGCCATTCCTCCCTGGTGTGAGCGGCTCCGCAGTCGGCGGAGAGCACACGTGCTCCCAGTAGAGGACGGCCCAGATCGAGCCCTCAGGCGAGAGTTCAGTGCGTGGAGCCTACCGGGGGACTGCGAGGACCAGCATCCTCAGCTTCACACAGCTGGTGTCTCTTCCCCCGGCGGCCACGCCCCCAGCCTCCAGCAATATCAGTGCTTGGGAACATCGGCCGAGTGGGTGCCTCATTCAGGAATTCACCTTTGCTACGTGGGTTGCTAAAGACTTCTGCTGCCTGTTCGTCCAGTTCGACCGCTACCCTTCGCGACACCCGCTTCGCGGGTGCCGCTCAGCTGATCCCTGAGGCCATTCTTCCCTGGTGTGAGCGGCTCCGCAGTCGGCGGAGAGCACACGCGCTCCCAGTAGAGGACGGCCCAGGACGAGCCCTCAGGCGAGAGTTCAGTGCGTGGAGCCTACCGGGGGACTGCGAGGACCAGCATCCTCAGCTTCACACAGCTGGTGCCTCTTCCGCCGGCGGCCACGCCCCCAACCTCCTCGTACTTTACTGGTCTAATCACTTCCGCGACGCGGGACGAAGAACGGGGCGAAGACCGGGCAAAGAGCGGGCCGTTTGAGGCTGTTCGAGCACGTGAGAGCCCGGCCCGGGCCCCCCCTCTTTAATTGCCATATCTGTTCCTCTGTCCACACGGAACAATGTGTACCAGAGAAACCAGAAGCAAATCTACATTAGCTGCGGCAGGAGCCGCAAAGGGCCCCATTGACAACTATTTTGTTAAAGCCGGATCTCTGCTCATTGAAGAAATTGAGGTCCTGGAAAGAAGAATTTCCCAAGAAATAGACTGGGTTAGAAGATCTTCAATTGGGCCAATGGCTCAAGCTAGAACACCGGAGGGGAGGACCGAACTGATAACAAAAGAAAAGACCAACCAGGTAACACTTCATCCACCTAACCCAAATATCACCGACCCGGATTCAACAATCGAGGTCCCAAGTGATTTGGAAGACTTGAGTATAATGGCCCTCCCAAACACCCAACTGCCACATACATCACCTGTAATTCTACCCTTACCTCCTGATCCGAAAATTATGGTAGTCAACGCCCAAGAGCTTAGCCTCGATAGAGATAGGGGGACCAGGGAAGGTGCCATACAAAAAAAGAGGGGGGGCCCCATCAAAGAAGCCAACAAGACAAAATCCCCAAAATCCAAACCTTCTAGGGGAAAAAGGGCAAAGGGAGGCAGTGCTGTTCCTAACCCAGGAAAGCAGGGCATAACAACTACCCCCACAATCCATACTATAAAGGTACCAGCAACGGCCACAACTGCTACCCCAGCTGATAACTCCAGTGACGATATCACACTGGAGGATATTGGTGTACTTCTTAGATCACTTTTGAGCCCTCTTGAAGCTCGACTGATCAAGATTGAGGCCAGGCTAGTTAATATTAAAAAATCCACTGTGCAACTAGCTGACTTAAAGAAACTTGACCCAAATGCAGCTAAAATAGCAAAAGGGGGTCCTGATCCAAAGCCCAAAAAGGATAACGTATCCACAGTTGCAAAGAACAACCTACCCACCACCGATGCATAAAATTCAGCGCCCACTTTGGTTAAAACTCCTCTACCGCCGCACAATCTAAATTCCAACAAAGCACCACCACTAATGCCACAAACACAAACCGCTTTATCGACTACCACCCCAACACCCAAAGACACTGCTCCTACTCAGTCTAAATCCAAGGGTGATCAAACATTTACGGGAGAGAAACCCAACTACAACCGCAAACCTAAACCTGTCAATCTCCCACCAGAGGCTGCCCCTTACACGCTAGTTTTGGCAGGGGTTCCGGAATTAAAACCCACAACAATAGAAACAATATCATCACTCAGGAATAAAGTTATCAGCTGGTTATCCACATACAGACCACTCCCGAGAGGAACAACCAGCGATATCTCTATGGTTAGGCGGGTTACATGGGTGGGATACTCCAGAAAATCAGTAAGGGGAGACTGCATTTTGGTCACCTTCAGAGAACCGGGCACTGCTGCCTACATATGTGCCTGGGACTCTGATGACCAAGCCAGCAATATCCAACCTCTCCCTCTCTCATTCTTTTATCCATCAAGTCCATATAACTTGGAGGATCAAAGATGGGGGCACCACCAAGATTTACTGGATGATTGGGGAAGTGGTCGAAGGGAGAGAAGCGGTCCTCTTAATTATAGGGGAAGACCCACTGATCATTTCATGCAGTTTGAGGAGGATGAAGGCTGGGAAAACATCACAAGGAGGAGGGGTCCCGGGGGAGGATTTACAAGAAGTATCCAAGGGCCCCATAGAATGCATTATCCAGCCCATTTCCCTGTCTACAACAGATATAGCAGTCTGGAAATGGTGGACTGACGCATGGACAATGGGGGGTGTGAATGGACAGTTTTAGAAGGGACGGGGAACAGCCCACTCTCACTATCCACTCTGCCCACAGGGACACAAAACCCTTTGGAATTAAATCTAGCTCCGGAGTCCTCTCTAGAGGCTCCAAATGCGACCCATACTAATCTAAGATTTGCACAGGCTCATTCACCCCCAATACAGGTGGTTACTCCGGAGATCAGGGAAGTTAACAACAACACCACTACGGGCATATCCTCTACCAAAGTATGCCCCTTAAACCTGGTTTCGTGGAACGTTGCGGGATTAGCCAGTAAGATTGACTCTCCTGACTGGGCCTCCTTTATCAATTCTAAAAACATTCTACTCTTTTAGGAGACCTGGGCACGTGAGGAAATCTTGCTTCAGGGTTTTGCAGCCTTCTCTAAACCTGCTAAGTGGGGGGGAAGGGGAAAGCCATCGGGAGGACTCGCGACATGGATAGCAACAGATTTAGGCTGCCAGGCTAACTACCTGGAAACAGATTCAGATGATATTCTGGCCGTCTTATTGGAGTGGCCAAATTCATCGAAATTGGTGGTTGTATACATATATTCCAGGCCGGTACAAATGTCCAAGGAATCCAGCACCATAGAGCAACTCTCTGTGTTCCTTGACGGTATACCCTGGGAACTTGCATGCCTGGGGGAGGTGATCTAAATTCACAGTATGAACCAATATCAGGTCTACGTGATGGCCCCTCTCTTGAGGAAGACTTACGTTGGCGCGTACCTGTGACGGTGGCACCTCCCCCGAGAGCTTGGACCCCCCTGGCCTTGCAGATTACTGCCCTCACCCTAAACCAAGGATTAAGGGTCTGCAATGGTCGTTGTAAATCAGACATACCTAGCACCTGTACTTATAATAAAACTGGCAGAGAATCGAGAATAGATTATATTCTCGTCAAACTATCCATGTGGCCACAAGTAGTCGATTTTAAAATCATCGAGAGAAGGGACAGTGACCATAATGCCCTGGAACTTTCCTACATCTCACCAGGGAACGAACCCACCACGCTCGGCACGGATAATGACAAGTCTGGGCTCCTATTAGAAAATAACCGGAGGAAAGTCAGATGGGAGAAATTAGTCACTAGGGGAGACAGATTACCCAAACTATATGCAAGGATCATTCCGCACTTGGAGAAGGCTTTCCAGATAGGGAAAGAGGCAGAAGGGCCAGCTAATAGAGATAAGCTTGCTCACACACATGCTGAGCTAATTAACACCCTAGAGATAGATCTGTTCTCAAAGTCGGGAAAAAGATCAGGACCCCCACCCAAGACAACCTGGTACAATGCTACTTGCAGGGAATCTAAGACCAAACTGCTACTTGCCATTAAGAGTGGCACCAATAGGGAGGAAATCCAAGCCAGGAGAAGATCCTACAGGAAGCTCTTGGTAGATGCAAGGGCCGAATGGGACCAGGAATACTGGGAAAATGTATCGAGGTCACTAGCCATTCGAGACTCGCGTAAATTCTGGCGCCTGGTCTCAAACGGCACAGAGGATTTACCCTCAGCTATCGAGCCTAATATCGCTCCCAGCTTAGGGCAGAGCCATTTTAAGGCACTGTACTCAGCAGAAGAAAGGTCTCCCAGCATCTCAAACAGCACGCCAGGCCTAGGCACTTGTGGCGACCGTTTTACAGAAAAAGAGGTGAGGGCGGCCATAGCTGGGCTTTCCACTGGAAAAGCCCCCGGTCTTGATGGGGTACCTGGGGACTTATTCAAGCAAGAACCAGGGATATGGGCCCCATACCTCACATTGATATTCAACGCCATCCTGGGGGGTATGGAGGTTCCGGATACTTGGCTGGGCGCAGAGGTAGTCCCAATTTATAAAATGGGGTCCCCTCTGCTCCCAGCCAACTACCGGCCAATTAGTCTTATTGACATATCCCAGAAGCTCTTTGGGAGACTGGTTCTGAATCGACTACAGGACTGGGTAGACGAGATGGGCATTCTGACTCCCTATCAGGCTGGATTCAGACAGGGAGTGTCCACAACAGACCACATTTTTAGGTTGAACCTGCTATACTGGAGGACAGCTATAATCGAGGGCGGCACCCTGTATACAGTCTTTGTAGACTTGCGTGCCGCCTTTGATTTGGTACCAAGACTGAAGTTATGGAAAGTCTTGGAGGAGTTGAATGTCCCTGGAGATATTTTGGGTATCCTGATGAGATTGCACCACAACAACTATGCCCGCGTTAGGTGTGGCAGAGGAGGCAACTTAACCGAAAGGTTTCCCGTTCGCAGAGGGGTAAGACAGGGTTGTGTGCTCGCACCGACCCTGTTTTGCCTCTTTGTGAACGGGATAGTGGACCACCTAACCAGTATTCCCAACACCGACGCCCCAAAGCTGACTGGCAGCACGGTGCCTGCAATCATGTTTGCAGATGACACCCTGCTGCTGTCCAAATCCCCTATGGGCATTCAACGTGTCTTGGACGGGTTCCTACAGTTCTGTTTAGATCGAGGACTTGAAATCAACCCTCAAAAGACTAAATATATGATCCTTAACCCGAAGCCGCATAATCGCTCCCCACCAAGGTTGGGAGAAGTCCAACTGGAACGGGTGTACACAATCGAATACCTGGGGATCACTCTTAATAAACACCTAACGTGGTCATCCCACCAGTCGAAAGTGAACATCAAACTGGCACAGTTGGCGGGAGGCACTTTGAGACTGGTGAACAAATCCCCCTTCCGTCCACTTAGCCCCATAATTCACATCTATAAAGCTCAAGCCCGGGGTGGTGTCACGTATGGGGGTGAGCTGTGGGGGCACATTCCATCGTCCAAATTATTAACAACTGAAAACAAATTCTTGAGACAGATTGTTGCTCTCCCACAGAGTACACCACTACTCCCGCTCAGACTGGACTTGGACATTCGACCCATAACGGAGGAGCTGGGCCTGAAGCCCCTGACATTCTGGCGGCGTCTATGGAGTAGTCCAGACCTCTTAAATTATAGAGCTGAGCTGCAGGAATTTCTAGAGCTACCCAATGCCAAAACAATGCCATGGCTGATCTACATCAGGAGAACGCTGGAGGCATTTGGACTCTATGAACTATGGACAGACCCACTAAATAAGTGCTCAAGGACCCCAAAAAAGGCACTGACGAGAGCTTACTACGATCACATGCTCCTTAGAGCCATGGACGGTGCACGGGAGGGGTCGCTGTCCAACAAGTTCATACAAATGAAAGATTCCTAACATCTCGAAAGTGTCCTAGACGCCATTTCTCCACAACTAACCAGGAAATTATTTCTCCAATGGAGATATGGAACCCTTCCCCTAGCATCGTTCACAGCATCCTGGTCTTCTCGTTCCTCTTCAGAAATTTGCCCGGCTTGTGGACATTCAAAGGAGAATGACGTTCATGTTGTCTTCTTTTGCAGGGGGTACGAAAGGAGTAGGAAATATTGGCTAGTCCCCTTGCTCAGGAACTTGGGATTCAGAACTTTTCTACCCGCTTATAGAGTCCTAAAGACAGACCTATCCCCCACTCTAGTATTTGCCCTATCTAAATTTTTAACCTCCATGTGGTATGCTCGATGTCGCCGTGTAAAAATGATGTGTTAGGAAACCTGAAGTCTTGAGACAGTCCCAAAATTGTGTTACATTTTTAAACTCCAGTTTTTATCTTGATCACTAATGTTGTTTAATATGCTTTTTAAATTTTGTATAGAATTGAATGTATATCTTTTATGATCTTGTGATCGAAATAAAGATTAAGTAAGTAAGTAAGATATTAATTCCTAGGTATCATACGGTAACTGTTTCCCAGTTTAATTTGGGGCCTAATTGTATGCATAAGGATAAACACTACCATATGTTAGAGAAACACCTCTTGCATTTTAAAATCTTTATCATATTCTTACATTTTGTTTGTGTAATTTACATTAATCTACAAAATATTTTGAAGATTCTATGTTTACTTTGACACCTAGGGATGAGCCAGATCACTGTTTGACCTTGGCTCGGCTGCAAAACCATTTTAAGACAACGGCAGAGTGGGAAATTGCCAAGCACAACCTTTCGATGGGTCTGGCCCCTGTGCACCCTTCACAAGCAAGGCCAGTGGACCATTGCACAAGAAGAGTCTGGAAGGGGGGGGTGAGTGCTGCTTGTTCAACCAGACAGTGCCACTTTTGTTTCTCTCCTCTCAGCTGAGACAGCTCCACAGGTATTCAAAGCTTTCCGATACTCATGGCAGGCCCATCTTGTCTGATTTTAGGAACTGTCCCACCTTGTTCGTCTCTTTCTTTTTTAGCCATTTCTTAGCAACAACCCTACGGACCATTTGCTGTTAATCTCCCATCGGAACTCGATTTAATCCTCCTCTTTAATTCTCTTTGGTCCAGTCTCCCAGTTCTGAGATAAATGTAGAGTCCTGGACGCACACTCTAGTGCTGTGTAACTACGGACAAGTTGTGGGTACCTTGCATCCAGACAATAGGTGTCAGGCTATCGCCCACACCATCTGCTTTGCCTCATTATTTTCCATTTTAGGTTTAAAGTCTGCTGGAGGTTGAAGTGAGCCGGATGTTTTTGTTCAAGTTTTTTAAATGAGCACACCTTACCTCGTTTACCTTAATGTTTTCCAAACTGTTTGCCATGGGTTTTAAAATGTATGAGCACATATTCAAAATGTTGCTGTTGCTTTCTCTCAAAGAAAGATCTGGTGCATTTGGGTAGGAGGGGGTGATGGCCTTGACACCGTGCTCAAGGGAATTCATTTACTATTGAAAAAGGAGGTAATGTGCCACCTGAATGTGGCATACCACGAGGCAATCAAAAAATGACTATAGTGATTAAATAGTGCTATGTAGCAAATAGTAAATAAATGCACTGATGAAGTAGAGGGTATGCCCTCTCCTTGGATATGTCTGTAACGTTGACCTTTTGTCCTGAATTTTTGTCCTGAATTTTGACCATTTGCCCTGATGTTTTTTATGGCCCTGTCCAGAATTTGCCTAATGCCAGGTGGTCACCATAGCCACAGCAGTTTAACAGGAATGAGCATTGCCATGTCAAGGATGACAACAATACACCAAGATTTGCCACAATTATATAAGAGCCAGTGTTATACCAATATTGGTCAGTGGGCACCATCATGATATAGAGGCTGGCTGCAAGCCAATAATTACCACCGATTGGCAGTTCTACCATTCTACCAGGGGTCCATCTTGTATCAGTGCCCATGTTGTAGTACACAAATCTATTTTACCATAGAGGAGCATTATAATCACATGTACAGATTGCTTCCTCATATAATCTTTTGTCGTGTTAACCTAAGTGTTAGGATCTTGCAATGTAATAACATGAATGTGATGTGTGTAGCCCAAATTTAGGAAACATGAAAAATTCTGTGGAATTTCAAATGTAACCAGAGAAAGAAAACATTGAAAGGAAATACTGGGTTTGTGTAACTGACAATCATTTTATTACTGAATGTACTTAATAAGCGTGTCATTTTATATGTTGATGAAAACATTAAACGTATATGTCTCAATTTTGATATAACTTCGTAAAGCCCATGTCCTTTTCTCTTATATTAGCTGAATTTGTCGGCCTGAAATGCATTCTCCCTGGAAGCTCTCGCATTTGAATTAATAGTTGAATTTTATGTGCATGTTGGATTCTGTTCTTTCTCACGTTTATGTTGTAGGTGGAAGAAGCACCCTTGTTAGTTAGACTAATGTCTTTGTTTAAGAGTTACACAGGGAGAGAAGAGGATACATTGGGAGCTAACGCCCATAAGGAGACCTGTTGTATTTTCTCACTGAAGAGGGCCTGGGAATCAAGATCATTGTGCTACTGTTTGAGAGTAATCACTTTCCCATGGAAAAACACCTATGAGAATGTGGCATGATCGCATAGCGTGACCTGAAAGGAATCAGGAAAAACACCTGTGATATTTGGAGTATTGTAAGCATGGAAAGAGCCCACTTCATCTCTGCCTTTGGAGAGAGAGTATCTAAGAATGAGCTCTTCTCAGTAGCTTTATACTACCTGACCCAACTGAAGTGAAAAGACTTCTGGGAAAGACTCCACACGCTGACACCTTAACCGATCCTGCTCCGAAGAATGCTTCATTACGAATGTCACAATAGTGCTAGTGTAGGAACAGATTAATGCTTTATTTCCAACAACCTTCGATGCAGGGGAATCTGGACTCTTGTTCTTTAATCTTGATTCTTGAATTAACTGTCTTGTGTATGCTGCACCACTTTAACCTTATTCGTAGACTTGATTTTATATTGGTTTCAATGTATTTCTACACCCTCACCTTGAGGTGTCTGAATGTCCAGTTGTTTTTGGCTTTGTAATAAATTAACTAACCTTATTTAGTAGTCTTGGATAAATAATGGGCCTAAAGAACTGAAACTGTTTTTATTGACATTGTTAACAATTTCTCTCCCCTCTACGCTCTGTGAAAAAGTACCACTGACTCAATTTTCTAGAGTAGACCTAGAACATGCTTTTCCAGCTTCTTCACCCACAATATACCAAGAATTACACCAACTGTGTCAGGGCTAGCATTATAGCACAGTAAAAATCATTATGCCATGGATGTATTACTATGCCTTTATTACGAGCATTAAGCCACAGTAAGATGTCCCTAAGGATCGAGCCATTAATAATCAGTACTATAGAAGACTTATATCAGGGGGTGGCCATCATCATCATGGTTGTCATTAAAATGCCAAAAATTGCCACCACTATGTCAGGACCAGCAGATCCAGAAAGGGGGGGGGGTGGCAGTGGGTAGAATCCTGCCATAGATACCCGCTGAATTACTGTGATCATCACATGGCTTCAATTTTACGAGGGGGGGTAGTCGTGCCACAGATGCCAACATTGTGACAAAAATATCCACCATAATGCCAAGTCTGGGCACTGAGTACCATTTTCCATGGATGTCCACAACATGACTAGAACATCCACCCTTATGCTATGGTCAGACTTTGGTCAGACTTTTACCATGGGTGGTCAGTGTACCATGATGCCATCAGACCACAATGTTCCAACAATTATCACCACATGGACTGGCTAAGAACCTAGTAGTCCTGCACTAACCCATAAAATGCACTCAGCAGGAGCATCACACAATTTGAGTACTTATTGGCTGCCCGGTTATCCAGGTCCAACAAAGACTGCCCCTCTGTCTCGGATTGGACCCAATTTTTGGACCCTATGTCACCAGTCAACGCTGGTGACATAGACTTAAAGCATTAATCTGTGGTTCTTTTTTTGGTGGGAAGAAACACTAATCTTTTTCTTGAAAGAACAGTGGGAATTCTCACTGGTGTTCCAGCTTGTCGAAAGCTGGCTGCATCATTTTGCCTAGCTGTTAGCAAGGCTGCAGGGCAGTGGCCAGGGAGACTCCAGAAGATCAACTCCAAAGGCCCTCTAGGGAGTGCAAGAGCCTTTAGCCACCATTCCTGGAAGCTGGAGGAGATGCAGATCTTTCAGTTGGGGCATGGCTGAAATAAGGTGCCATGCACAGGATGTTTGCAAAGTTCATGATAACTGCAGTTCTCGCAAGCTTCACCGACTCTTCAAGACTCCTACAAGACCTCCAATTTGCCCCTTTCCAAGCTCTGGGTTTGAAGATGATCCCATAGATGATGCCCACATCGAATGGGTCAAAGAGTTGGGCTAAATCTGCGTTTATGGAAAACAAAGAGGGAGGAACCCTACTATTACAAAAATAGGGACAGGGTAAGTACAATTGGCAAACACAAAGAGCGTCCCTAATAGGTTGTATCTAATATACGGCAGTAAGGGGCAAGCGAAAAACGGTACAGTCTAGCAAGTGCTTAAAATACCTTATACATGTGCATAATGTAAATTTGAAGGGTCACACAAACAACAAGAACAACCAAGAAATTCTAAAAAATATAGTTTATAAAAGTAATTATACACAATTTATTACACAATTTAAAAAAAAAAAGAAAAAAATCAAGCATTAAAACATTTCATACAGTACATGATTCAAGAAAACAAAAGTCAACGCTGCGTTTCGGTGATTTCACACAGATGTTCACCTTCTTCAGGACAGTTTTCTGAATAATAAAAGACAATTTATACTGTTATTCTTTAAACATGTTGTTGGTGACACCTTCTTTTCAAAGCACAGAGAAAAATTACAGTTTCAACATTCTAAAACTTGCCTAATACCCACTCACGGACATTTTACATCTTCATTATAGCATTATTTTTTTGTCAACTCTTTTTATTAGCATTTCCATTTCATTTTCAACAACTCCATTCGCACATCATGTACATCAAATACAGTGTCACCAGTGGACTGCTATCAGCGCTCCGACATTGTGTTCTGCTGTTAAAAACGCTAATGTAGTTTCACTTATACGTCAGGCGGCTGAGTCCTGGGCATTCATACATGTCCATATCCTGTGAGAGTCTGTGTGTCACTGTTCCGCTTGGAGTGGCAAATCATGTATACGTAATTCGGTTGCAACCATAACATTTTGCAAGAAAACAATAACAACTAGATACAGCATTGTCACCAGGTTCAGCACAAAACATTTCCCCAGTCCCCTCCCCGAGGTCCGCCTCCCCCCTTCTCTTCCAGTGAATATGTGTTTATTCCCTCATCCTGTCGTACCGGCCCCCCACTCCCCCACTCCTCTTCTCCTCTCGCTCTCATCACGCATATGCTTCCCCATAGCTACTGCACTCTTGCAGCATTCCGGATTTGGGCCCCAGTCTGTGTGCTACAATCAGTATTTCTGCTGTCATTGATGTTGTTATTGGTTTGCGCCGCACGCCCCTCCCCACTGTCATCTGTTCCGCCCTCTGCGTTCCTCGCCGCCCCCTCAGCTGTGCCAGTTCCTGTTGCCTGCAGTGTGCTGAGCATGCCCTTCCAACTGTCCGCCAAGGGCTCTCTGCGGATCCCCACTGTTTCCTCTCTCCTAATGGCGGTCCACTCCGCTTGGGCCCACAACAGGAGAGACAAGGTCCACGCCTGCACACTGGGTGAGTCTCTCGCCTTCCACCTCTTTGTTAGGAGCTTCACCGCCGTGATCATTCCCAGGTCCAGAAATCGGGACGACGCCTTAGTAGTAGGCAACAGTTTGAAGAGGTGCAGGAGGAGCTCAGGCCAGTCACAGGGAATTGCGCGGCCCGTGCATTGCACTAGCCGGGCATGGATTTCCCTCCAATAAGAGCTAAGTCTTGGACAGCACCACAAAAGGTGAAGGAGGTCCGCATCTAGCTCGTCACATCGTGGGCAGGATGCATCTGCCCTGTTAAAATATTTATTTATTGAGGCTGGGGTGAGGTAGGCCCTGTGGACTATATATACTTGAATCTGGCGAAAGCGCATGTTCCTGGGGATACGCACCGGGCTTTTGCGCATCCTTTCCCATTCTTTGTCCGCCAGCGGCCTTCCCATATCTTGTTCCCACTTTCCGCGAAGGGGGGCTAAGTTCAGTTCCGTGTGCAACCGTAGGGACGCGGCAAACCATTTAATGAGATGCCTACCGCTGCCCATGACATGTAGGTACTGCATCGTCAAGTGCTGCGCCGGCTCTTCCGCAATGTCGCCACACCTCATCGCCAACCGGGCCGTGAGGGACCTATGCATGAGGAATCCGCCGGGAGGGAGCCCAACCTCTGCAACCAGCGTCTCGAAGGGGATCAGGGTTCCATCCTGATATAGATCGGCCTCCTGCCACTGCTCTAGCATGCGGTGTCTCAGAACATCCTTGCCTCCCGGCGAGCCCTCCAACGGCACCGCAGGCGCGTATGGAAGCACTTTCCTTGTGAGGTATAGTGCCCTACGGAAACATTTATATGCCACCCCTAGCAGAAGCGGGGCAGGCCGGGCCCCGGCTGCCAGCGGATGGAACAACGCGGCGATCCTTTCCATGGTGTAGGGCGGCTAACTTGTGGGGGTGTCCTCTCTCCCCCTGTCTGTCATCCAGCGAGCGATCCACTGGAGCTGCGCTGCCAGATAGTAGTGTTCAAAGAAAAGGGCGGCTAGGCCACTTTTGTCTGTGGGGAGGAATAGCTTCCCTACGGCCAGGCGGTGCCGAGATGCACCCCGAATAAAGTCGCGCAGGGTCTTGTTAGGCTTGCAGAAGAAAGATGCAGGCACGAACAGAGGCAGATTTGCAAAATAGTATAGAAGGCGAGGAAGCATCACCATTTTGTCCAAGGCGACCCTGCCCGTGGGCATCAGGGGGAGCGTGGACCAGAAGCTTATCTGCGCCTTAAGAGCTGAACCGCTCTACCCAGGTTCCCGTCCATCAGGTCCGCCGGTAGATCTGGATCCACAAGTATTCAAATGTGTCCGCTCGCCACTGCACTCTCATGCCCTGCAGGCTATACTCTGGATCATTGAACTCACTATTAAAGGCATATAGGCATGACTTATCCGCATTAACTCGGAGCCCCGAGAGACCGGCGAAGCGGCTGAGAAGTGGGGCAAGCTGTTCTGGCATGCTATTAACATCCCTGACAAAGACCAATAGATCCTCTGCGTATAGGGACACTTGATGAACACCATCCCATAGTTGAATTCGGTCAGCCAGCAGTTGCCTCATGGCTGCCGCCAGAGGCTCAATGGCGAGCGCAAAGAGCAGCGGTGACAGAGGGCACCCCTTCCGAGTGCATCTACCCACCTCCCCCTCCTCCGAGACGTATGGCCCCAGCCTGACGCGGACCACTGGGTTCCTATACAGAAGTCCCACCATCTCCAGGAATTCCCCTTCCAGCTCATACGCCTCCAGTACCGCCAGAAGATATCCCCATTTGAGGCTATCAAAGGCCCTTTCTAGGTCTAGTATCAGGCACCCTGCTCTGGGCCAGACCGCCGCTGCCTCCACCGCCACTCGAAAATACCTCGTGAGGTTTAGTGATGTGGACCTCTCTGGCACAAAACTATTCTGGTCAGGGTGGACCAGATGCTGGACTATAGGCACCAGGCGCTCAGCAAGTAACTTGGCCAATATCTTATAGTCCCTATTGAGCATCGTCAACGGGCGATTCGAGCTCAGGGACATTGGGTCTCTGTCAGGTTTAGGTAGGGACACCAAAAAACGCTTCTCTCAGGGATGACGGAAGATGGCCCTTATCTATCGACGCCCTATACATCTGGAGCAGCCTTGGCGCCAGGATATCTCTGTTCGCTTTGTAGTATTCAGCTGGCAGGCCGTCTGGCCCCGGCGTTTTCCCCCGTCGCCAGTGCCTGGATCGTGTCCCCCACCTCCTCCAGCGCGAGCAGAGCACCCAGTTCCGCCTTCTGTGCATCAGAGACTGTGGGCAGCGTAACCAATCCTAGGAAGTCAGCCACCACATGGTCCCGGCCAGTGCCGTGAGCTTTGTATAGTTCCCGATAGTGCTCGGTGAACGCCTGGTGTATTTCGTGCTGTGTATACACCACAGTTCCGTCTCCTAAGCAAATGGCACCGATCGGCGCCTTGCGCTCCATGGCCTGTATCAACCAGACTAGCAAGCGACCCGCTCTGTCCGCCTTCCCATGCGTCCTGGCGGTGTGCGCTGCATACCGCTGACACCTTAGTCTCTCAATGAGGACCGCATGCTCACCACGTAGCTCCCCCAGATTCAGAGCATGCCTACCCGCTCCCTCACCCTCCCGCTCGTACTGTAGTAGCTCAGATTCTATGCGGGTCAGGTACGCAGATACCTGCGCATGGATGTTCCACGTGGTCCCTATGCAATTCCCCCGGATAGTCGCCTTATGGGCGTCCCACTCCACCATAGGATTGCTCGCTGTATCCTCATTTTCCTCAAAGTAGGAGAGGATGGCGGTACCCAGTGATGACCTGAACTCCGCACGTGGGCACCGGAGGTCTATCTGCCGCCCAGCTAATCTGGAACCACAAGGGGTTGTGATCCAAGTGCGTCCTGCCTAAGTATTCCAACTTAGTTAAGAGCGGGAGCAGGGACTGGGAGCCTACTATTCTGTCTAGCCTAACATGAAAGCCGTGCACCGGCGAGTAATAGGAGTATATTTTGTCTGTGGGGTGTTGTGTACGCCAGAGATCTTGAATGTCCCAGTGTGTTAGCCAATCTCTAAGGGCTTGTGCCGCTGAGGTCGCTGCCACTGCGCGCAGGGGTGGGTATGAGCGGTCTAACTGTGTGTCCGGCACCATATTATAATCACCGCCTAGCAGCCAGGGTAGGCCCGCATACGGCTGAAGGACGTGGTTTAAAGACGCCAGGAAGGCAGGTTGCTCCGTATTGGGGGTGTAAATAGAACCCAGCAAGATGTCCTGCCCGTTAAGCCTCCCCCTCGCAAAAGTGTACCGCCCTTCTGTGTCTATCTGTGTGTCAGTGCATGCGAGGGGAACACCTGCCCGTACCCATATCTGAGTGCCTCACGCGTGTGCTGAGTAGGTCGTGCCATAAAGCTGTCCCCTCCAGCGCCTGCGGAGTCTCTCTAATTCCGCTCGGGACATGTATGTTTCTTGGAGGAGCGCAATCCCCGTTTGGTGGGGCTGCATATATGCAAAAACAGAGTACCGACGCGACGGGGTGTGCATGCCTCGGATGTTCCAGGCCATGATGTTAGTGCACGCGATGGGTGGTGCTGTGGTGTGGCCGCCCAGGGGGCAGGGGGCGTAGCTTGCGAGGTCTAGGGGCGGGCCCTCGGGTGAGGATCACTAATTGCCGTATCTGAAACATGTGAACTAAAACTAACTGTGTAACTTTATGGGCGCACTCCCAACGGGTAATATGTCCAGACTGGGTAACCAAGCTACTGCCTAGCGTATCGTGATCGCAATGCGTGTGCGTTTGGGGAACGCGCAGTCAGTGGTGTTTTCAGGAAACTCCCTCAACGAGGTGTGGTTGGGTTGCCACCGACAGTCGAGCGTACCGGCCGGTGCGAGCCTCCTACAAGTGCCACCCCACGTGCTAGTGCATGAACTCGTGCCCTAGGGGAAAGCGTGGCTGTGCATCTACATCGCTTTAGCAGACCCTATTACTATGCCTGCGCGTGTGTGTGGTTCCAGGCCAGCAGTGTTGCCCACCAATGCGTTACAGCAGCCCCTAACACCACTAATAATATAGACCTGAAGAATTATCGGTAACAAATCATTGGGGAGAATACACATACACAATACATTTTAACATCAATAAAATAGATAAGTCTTGCATGTAAAAGTGTACATTGTAATTCTGTGTGCACGCGATGCTGCAATTAATAATCTGATAGCGTGACCTTGGGAAGGCGGGATTTTCGATCTCCTATTTGATCACACTAGATCTAAATCCCCAATCAGGTCGACTGAATCTTTGTTGCCTGTCATTGAGTAAAAGTAATCTACTACCAAGTTAATCAAACCAATAATTTGGCACGACTCTGAAGAACCACTTACCACCATTCAGTTTTAAAGATTTTATTATAAAGCCAAAGTTAACTGGATATACAAACATCTCAATAAAAGGTTCATCAGGTATACTGGCACTAAAACGAACATAAATTCTCTGAATGATCTTAAGCGACAGAAAAATATTACCAGAACAAGCTCAAGGATCAGCAAATTCACAAGAATGGACACTAGTTGTAACTTAAGTGTCATTTACAGAAAGGAAAGAAACAGGTCAGACTGTCCCTACACTAGACTAAGTGACATCCCTACTTAACGAACTCTTGAGCTAAAAAGGTGTCAGCAGTGGTGACTTCCAAAGAAGTTCACTCACTTTCCCTTAGTCTCTGGTGTAATTCTGTGCATTGAAGTCGTACCCTCTCTGCCTACCCATCCGCTCTCTAAGGGTCCTCAGGCCATCTGCTCTAACTCCACCCCAGGGTGCTGTCCCTAATACAAAATCACAGTTGCAGTTGAAACGCCCCTCAAAGACGCCCCTCACGTACACATCTCACGTGGTTTCAATTCTGGTTTCTTCCATAACGATACTCCTCTGGGCCTCTTGTTAGCGTTGACCTTGCTTCCCAGGCTTCTTCTCCGCTCGCCGGTACCCCCCATTACATTCTTGGAACCTCCTCCAGGCCTGTGCCTGTCTCTCCGGACAGAGCTCTATTCATCACTCTCTTGATTGGAACCCCCTCACACCTGCAAACAGATACCCATGAATAGGGCCCCAAATTCCACCCTCCAGTTATCTAGGTTAGACCATAAACTTCGAGCAAGAATGACAATTTATGCTTTAACGAGACTCGATTCTAACTAACACGTGCAGATCAAAGAAGCAACTTTATCTTTCCAGGCCTACTAAATTACTTTGCAAGAGGCCTGCACTCTGTGAACCCTTATTTCTTAAAACTAAAACAATTCTATTTAATACACTCTGGTTATATGAAACACTTCTACAAAACATGATTTCTAATATATGACCAATAATATTCTAAAATAGCAATAAAGTAATAATCCGTTGAATGTGAACTGCAAAAGCATGTTTTCGTTCTTCATACATTGCCATGAGGCCTGCGTTTCTACGTTTAACAGCATTACATTTTCTTCTGTAACAGTCACATAACATGGAGTCTTAACAGCACTCTAACATTTCTAAACATTACAATATTAGCTTCACACTCTATAATATGCACTCTACCTTGATTAAACATTCGTTAGTGTATGTGCTTTTATATAATTTTCAACACCTCTACGTGCTTTAACTATTTCATGCATCTAACTAGTAAATATGGTGCACTTATACATTTTTCTCAGTTTTGCGCTCTCTCAGTTCCCCCCTTTGATGACCTTCAGGGGTCATCACCATCACAACACCATCAGTAAATCGTGTCAGACAGAGCTCGTTGCAAGGTTCCCTCGCTTTATCATTTCTAGAGCCCTCAGACTCCTGTACTGGCTGTCCTGGGAGTCTCTGCTCCTGTTCTCTCATGGATCTTTGCAACCTATTTGCTCTGTACCATTTGTACAACCTCACTAGTCCCCACAATATGATCACACAGATCACTATTATGATGATAGGTTTTAGAATGTACCATACAAAGCTCTTCCCTAGGTTGGCGAACCAACCCCCAACTTTACCCATTCCATGACCCACTTTTTCCCACACATTTACTGTGGACAGATCCTCTATTTCTTGGTGTATCTCAGTTATATTTCGTATGTACTTCTCAAGGGGTTTTGAATTGTCTGGAATGTAAGTGCAGCATTCCTGGACCTTCAACGCCTTACAGACTCCGCCCTCTTTGGCTAATAGAAAGTCTAGAGCAAGTCGGTTCTGAAGAATCATTGCTTGCCCTTATCGATTGCATCTCTCCTTCTACCAACATTAAAGATCTAGCAGTACTGGCAGATAATCTGTCTACAACAGTTGCTAATCTCCTGATCTTAACATCATTTAGTATCAATCCTAGAAGAGGGAACATAGCACCGAATACATCTCCAACTACCTCGGCATCGCCTACATTCCTTTTCCCTCTGGCTTGGGTTTTTCCCTCAATGATCTCTAAATCCTTGGCATGGTAAATTTTTGGGAAGACAATTGCCAAATAGCATGAACCGTACCAATTGTCTGGTAGTTTCACATAGGCATTCCTTCCACAGACAAAATACACATTAGGAATCACTTGCATTTCCTTTAAGAAATCTTTCGTGTAGTATTCTAATTGGAAGGCATGTTCACAACTGACTTCTCCCACAAACAAATTTTCATAATAGGTTTTACCTCTGTGTATACATAACTTCCCTTTCTGTGTTCGATCTAGCGCTATTGGACCGTTACTACCCTTCCTCTTGTGTGCCTTCTCCTCCTCGGTCCAATCTGTTTTCCATTGTCCCGACATTTTCAGAATCTTTTGCCTTCTGTAACGGTCATCAACTTGCCCTATAAATTTCTTCTCAATCTCTGACACTTTACAAGTCAGATTGTTTCTACGAGCATGTGAGGTATCTAGGGTATTTCAAGGAATGAAGAATTTCGTCAATCTATCTTCACTCTTGTAATAGTCCCATTTGTTCATATGCTTGTAGTTCGGAACTTCCGGTAATACTGAATCGAAATTCGAAAAATAATATTCAAAGCTATCTCGTCCATAAAATATACTAAGCAACAAACTACATGTAATGCCATAAGTCAATGGAAGATGATGATATCTAATGCCTTCATCTACAGAAGCAGGCAATTTCATGCAGACGTAGCAATCCTTAGCCTCCATGACATCAATGTACTCATATAGTAGTTTGGCATAAGCGTTTGATTTGAAGTTGCCCTGTGACTCATCTACATGTAATCTACGAGCTTCTGCTGCTAGCAACGCTTTCTCCTGAATTACATTGTCCTCCTTTTTACTAGCAATAGTAGGTTTTGATGTCACTTCAACCTTTGCTTCTGTAGCTTTCGTTTCGTTTTCATGTCCCACTATATATGCTACAGTAACTACTAAAACTATAAGGAGAATAACTCCTGCTAAAAGTGTACCTATTATGCATTTCGTTTTGCGGTTCGAGTTGCCGGCCTCCATGTTCATCAAACAGTGTAGTTCTTAATCTCCTTCTCCAACTCAGGTTCTTTTCCTTTTTATTTCTTCAACAGTCTCTTGGTTTTCTTTCAGTCTTCCTTGAATTACACAGTGGGAAGCTGGCAATCTCTTTTTGAAATCAGTCTTTTAAACCGCAACAACAGACAACCTTAGCCCTTCTCCGTCAACTAAATGGAAGGGTCCCTAAGTTTTCTCTTCTTCCACTAGGCGCTAGGTTATCGTCTCACTCTTGTTTATTTACAAAGTCTTTAAGTATCCACTATAATACGCGTTCCAGCAGCTCTAATGGCGTATTCCAATATTTCTAGGCGAAGAATGGTCTCCTCGTGTTCTGTTACCGTTGTTCCAAAGGTTGGAAATTCCACTCTGTTCAAGACCATGTCCTTTATTCTGCTTAAGTAGGGAGGGTTGGGGATATTGAGTGTTAGTAACCCTTCGGCTTCGACTCCAGGCACCAACAACTGCACTTCCACTTTGATGATGGGGTCAGTGCTGACCACTATCACTGCCCTCACTCTCCCGGATCTCTGTCCCCAAGACATCTGCCGCCAAGTAGGTCCACTCAGGAGTAGCATACCTTCTGCAGGGCACACGCACTCTCCTTGTTCTCCTCGGACCTTCCGCTTCTGAGCTCTGTGCACCTTCGTCCAAGTCTGAGTCCTCGGATATGGGAGCAAGGGTTCTCTCTGGAGTTGACTGTAGGCTCGACCTCCTTCTTTCAGGCCATCTGGTCTCTCCCCGTCTTGCTCTCCTTCCTCTTGTCCTCACACCCGATTCTAGATCACTTGTAGTTTGATCAAAATCCGTTTCGTACTCACAGCTGCTTTCTCCTTCTGTGGCAACGTCAGTTTTGCTGTCGTCTTGCCCTTCCTCCATTTGGTCTGACACGCTCCCAGCTTCCTCCGACACCCCCACAGCTTGGCTGGTCCCCTCTATGGATTCTTCGTCCACAACTGGATTTTCATCAGAGAGAGGAGCTGTTTCTTCCAGGGGTGCTGGAACTCTCCGCGTATGGGAGGCGTGAATCCAGTTGGGCAGCCCTCCGACCTTAACAGCAGTATTCGATGTTAGGATGATCTGGTAGGGCCCTCGCCAACGCACGTCTAGACAATTCTTCCTGACGTGCTTCTTCACCACGACCCAATCCCCAGGGCACAGGTCGTGGCACAAGTCTTGGGATGATGGGATTTCAGCAGCCTGCACCTGAAGAGACACAGAATGAATGGCGTCAGAAAGTCCCTTGCAATAATCCAGGATCAGATCATCTGTGATATTTAACAAGGCTGCTGTTGGAACTGACGGCAGTCTCATAGCCCTCCCCATTAACACTTCATGAGGAGATAGACCGGTCCTCCTGTCTGGTGTGCTACGTATGCTCATAAGTACTAGTGGCAATGCGTCAGGCCAGCTCAGGGATGTCGATGAGCACACTTTAGCAATTCAGGACTTTATCGTCCCATTAATCTGCTCCACTATTCCTGAAGCTTCTGGTCTGTAGCTACAGTGCAGCTTCTGATCGATATTCAATGCTGAGCAGAGCATCTTCACAATTTCGCTGTTGAAATGTGTTCCCCTATCTGATTCCAAAGAGGCCGGCACCCCGAAGCGCGATATTAACTCCCTTAGCAATAACTTTGCTACTGTGAGGTTGTCACACCTGCGTGTAGGGTAAGCCTCGACCCATCTGGAAAATATGCAGACAACCACCAGAACGTATCTGAGGCGGTTGCATCTTGGCATTTCAATGAAGTCTAGTTGCATCTGATTGAACGGACCCCCAGACCTCCCTATGTGACTCAACGTGACTGGTGTTCTCTTTCCTACGTTCAGTTGTTGGCAGGTCACACATCGCTGACACACTGCTTCTGCAGCTACCCTAAACTTGGGGTTGTACCATGTCTGTCTAAATACCCGAAGCATAGCATCTCTGCCTAGATGTACCGGGCCATGAATCTGTCTCGCCATTGGACTCACTAACTCATTTGGCAACACTGCCCTTCCATCTGCTGAAACCCAAAAATCCATTTCACTCTTTACACAACCTGCGGTTTCCCATGTCTTTTTCTCAAAATCGGTTGCATTCTCTTGTATGCCTTTTAAGTTGTCCCAGGTGTCTACAGTTTCCAACATCATTGTTAACTCTGTCCTTTGCTGTGTCCCTCCTACTTCTACCTCTGTAAAAGAGTATCCTTGTTCTGCACAATAACGTGCAACCTCGTCTGCATATCTATTTCCCTGAGACACAAAATCAGTTCCTTTGGTATGAGCTGAACATTTAACAACGGCAATAGCTGCCGGACCTTGTAATGCTTCTAACAACAATCGTACAAATTCCCCATTTCGAATCGGTGATCCTGAAGAAGTCATGTAACCTCTTTGAGACCACAATTGCCCATAGTCATGAACTACCCCGAAACCGTATTGGCTATCGGTGTAAATGGTGACTCGAATTTTGCTACCTGCTAAACAGGCACGTGTCAATGCAATGATTTCAGCTACCTGAGCGGAGTGTACTCCTTCCAGGCAAGCGGCTTCCACAACTCCAGTAATGGTACAAACAGCATAAGCTGCTCTCAACTGACCGATATTGTCCCTTACACATGAGCCATCAACAAAGAAAATTTCATCAGAGTCGGTCAATGGCTCATCTACAATATCTGGCCTCGGTTTGGTGCATAGTTCAGTCACATCAAGGCAATCGTGATCTTCACATACTTCATCGTCTATGTCATTTGGAAGTGGCATCAAAGTGGCAGGATTCAAGACAGAGCATCTCTTAAGGGTCACATTCTCTGCAGCAAGAATGACTTGCTCATAGCGCGTGAGCCTGCTATTTGTCAGATGCTGTGTCTTGGTCCTGGTCATTAACAGTTCCACAGAATTAGGTACATACACCACTAACTGGTGTCCGATAACAATATTCTCGCACCTTTCAATGCTGACACCCGTTGCAGCAACGGATTTGAGACATCCGGGCAACGCTGCGGCTACTGGGTCTAAAGTAGCCGAGAAATATGCAACTGGTCTACGGGCATTTCCATGGATTTGGACCAAAACTGACAAAGCACAACCTTCTCTTTCACAGCAGTAAAGCAAGTATGGTTTGTCATAGTCCGGCATTCCAAGAGCAGGAGCACGACACAAGTCCTCTCTCAGCTGCAAGAATGCCATCAAACAGTCCTTGTCCCATGGTACTGGATCACTCACCTCCTTGTGCGTCAGTTTTTGTAAGGGTTTTGCTTTCAGGGAAAAGTTATCTATCCACTGTCGGCAATACCCGACCATTCCTAGAAACATCCTGACTTCCCTTTGTGTCGTTGGCGAATTCATTTTCATAATCGCCTCTATCCTGTCTGGTGACACTTTCCGTTTCCCCTTTTCAATCCTGTGACCCAAGTACTGTACTTCTGTCAAACAGTACTGTAACTTGTTCGGGGACACCTTGTGTCCGCTCTCAGCTAAGTGATTCAGCAAGGTGATGGTGTCTATTTTGCAAGCTTCCTCAGTTTCTGACGCAACAAGTAGGTCGTCTATGTACTGGACTAGAACCGAGTTCTGTGGCAGTACTAGACTTTCAAGATTTTCCTTCAGCAGCTGGTTAAAAATCGATGGGCTTTCTGTATACCCCTGTGGGATACGACACCATGTTAATACGCGATTTTCCAGCTTAAAAGCGGAAAGAAATTGGCTCTCCTCATCTAATGGGATTGAAAAGAAGGCCTGGCAAAGGTCTATCACTGTGAACCACTCAGCTTGGAATGGTATCTGAAACAATATCACTGATGGATTTGGTACCACTGGACAACATGAAACAACTATGTTATTTATCTTTCGAAGGTCCTGCACTATTCTGAATTTCCCACTAGGTGTCTGTAAACCCATAATCGGGGAGTTACATGGACTACCCACGATTTCTTTCAGTATTCCCTGCTTTATCATGGAGTCAATCACGGGCTTTATCCCTGCAATCGTCTCCGGGGTCAATTTGTATTGTGGCGTTCTTGGATATTCGACATTTGGTTTTACCATGATTTTCACTGGCTCCACTCCTTTGATCAGTCCTATCTCTTCCCCAGTGAAATCCCACACTTCAGATGACACCGTATCTCTTAGATCCCATGGAAGCTCTTCCACTGTCAACGTAGGATACAACTCCACACACATCCTTGAATTCGCAACCTTAAAATCGGCATCATCATCGTTAGTCTGTACTTCCACTCCCTGGGGTGTGCAATATATCGTACAATTTAGTTTGCATAATAAGTCTCTTCCCAACAGACACACAGGGCTGGAGTCACAGACCACAAACTGATGCTCATCGCTGTATTTCCCTATTTTCACCAATACTGGCTCCGTCAAAGGACTAGTTATTCTTCTATTTGCGACTCCTACCACTTGAATGGTTTCCCCTGACATTGGCAGGTCCGGAACCACTGCTGATCTTATAGTGGATCGACTGGCTCCCGTGTCCACCAAGAAGGTCGTAGGACACCCTGCTACTTCAGCCTCTACATACGGTCCCCTTTGGTCCACCTCTAGAGCTGCCCCGAGGGTACAGTCCTCTAGGTTACTCACACGCTGTCCAGTCAAAGGATCAACATAATAGCACTCCTCTCCTCCCACGAAAAGTGGCATCTGTCTATAGGTCTTTCCCCCTGTCGCTATTCTGGGTGGTTGAGGGAACTGGGCTCGAGGAGCTGAGGTCCCCCCTTTGACCACCTTTCCCTTGGGTATTATTGTCCCTTTTACTATGCTATTCTGAGTTTCCTCCTTTCTCAGCTCATATCCCGGTCATGCATACGTCCCATTCATACTCTGAAAAATGATTACTTCCGACCAAGCGATCACTTTTCTTGACTGTACGCCCACAGTCTAACTGTAATTGTCACCTCAACTGACGAAACGTCTTCCGTAAAACGTCTAGATGATCGCCTCAACTGATAGGTTACTTACACACAGTAACTTCCGACCAGCGTCCGTTACTCATACACTCACTCTTGCATTCCCCCAATCACGGTCCTGCGGGCGATCAATGGTACCTCATGACCCCCTTCACAACGGTTGACAATTACTCTGGATGTCCGATACACCCGAACCACTTAAGCTCTCCTCGGAGCCTAAGATTTTTACCAGGTTGCGCGCGCTCACAACCCTGCCTCAGTCACACTACAGACATTCAACTCTGCATGACATTACAACACAAATACAACACAAAGCACCGCAATCTAACAACGCATGACCCTTTATACTCACTCTCGACCGACTCTGCTGCTTTTCTCTTTCGCGCCGTCAGCACCTTCTTCGGCAGGCGATTCTTCTGCTGGTCATTTCTCGATCTCTCGGGGCCTCAGGGGTAATGTTAACCTAGTCTAGATCACCTTCCTCAAGAGGGCAACCATCCTCGATAGCTACCAACTGGGAAGGGGGGATTTTCGATCTCCTATTTGATCACTCTAGATCTAAATCCCCAATCAGGTCGACTGAATCTTTGTTGCATGTCATTGAGTAAAAGTAATCTACTACCAAGTTAATCAAACCAATAATTTGGCACGACTCTGAAGAACCACTTACCACCATTCAGTTTTAAAGATTTTATTATAAAGCCAAAGTTAACTGGATATACAAACATCTCAATAAAAGGTTCATCAGGTATACTGGCACTAAAACGAACATAAATTCTCTGAATGATCTTAAGCGACAGAAAAATATTACCAGAACAAGCTCAAGGATCAGCAAATTCACAAGAATGGACACTAGTTGTAACTTAAGTGTCATTTACAGAAAGGAAAGAAACAGGTCAGACTGTCCCTACACTAGACTAAGTGACATCCCAACTTAACGAACTCTTGAGCTAAAAAGGTGTCAGCAGTGGTGACTTCCAAAGAAGTTCACTCACTTTCCCTTAGTCTCTGGTGTAATTCTGTGCATTGAAGTCGTACCCTCTCTGCCTACCCATCCGCTCTCTAAGGGTCCTCAGGCCATCTGCTCTAACTCCACCCCAGGGTGCTGTCCCTAATACAAAATCACAGTTGCAGCTGAAACGTCCCTCAAAGACGCCCCTCACGTACACATCTCACGTGGTTTCGATTCTGGTTTCTTCCATAACGATACTCCTCTGGGCCTCTTGTTAGCGTTGACCTTGCTTCCCAGGCTTCTTCTCCGCTCGCCGGTACCCCCCATTACATTCTTGGAACCTCCTCCAGGCCTGTGCCTGTCTCCCCGGACAGAGCTCTATTCATCACTCTCTTGATTGGAACCCCCTCACACCTGCAAACAGATACCCATGAATAGGGCCCCAAATTCCACCCTCCAGTTATCTAGGTTAGACCATAAACTTCGAGCAAGATTGACAATTTATGCTTTAACGAGACTCGATTCTAACTAACACGTGCAGATCAAAGAAGCAACTTTATCTTTCCAGGCCTACTAAATTACTTTGCAAGAGGCCTGCACTCTGTGAACCTTTATTTCTTAAAACTAAAACAATTCTATTTAATACACTCTGGTTATATGAAACACTTCTACAAAACATGATTTCTAATATATGACCAATAATATTCTAAAATAGCAATAAAGTAATAATCCGTTGAATGTGAACTGCAAAAGCATGTTTTCGTTCTTCATACATTGCCATGAGGCCTGCGTTTCTACGTTTAACAGCATTACATTTTCTTCTGTAACAGTCACATAACATGGAGTCTTAACAGCACTCTAACATTTCTAAACATTACGATATTAGCTTCACACTCTATAATATGCACTCTACCTTGATTAAACATTCGTTAGTGTATGTGCTTTTATATCATTTTCAACACTTCTACGTGCTTTAACTATTTCATGCATCTAACTAGTAAATATGGTGCACTTATACATTTTTCTCAGTTTTGCGCTCTCTCAGTTCCCCCCTTTGATGACCTTCAGGGGTCATCACCATCACAACACCATCGGTAAATCGTGTCAGACAGAGCTCGTTGCAAGGTTCCCTCGCTTTATCATTTCTAGAGCCCTCAGACTCCTGTACTGGTTGTCCTGCATTGCAGCTAGTCTCTGCTCCTGTTCTCTCATGGATCTTTGCAACCTATTTGCTCTGTACCATTTGTACAACCTCACTAGTCCCCACAATATGATCACACAGATCACTATTATGATGATAGGTTTTAGAATGTACCATACAAAGCTCTTCCCTAGGTTGGCGAACCAACCCCCAACTTTACCCATTCCATGACCCACTTTTTCCCACACATTTACTGTGGACAGATCCTCTATTTCTTGGTGTATCCCAGTTATATTTCGTATGTACTTCTCAAGGGGTTTTGAATTGTCTGGAATGTAAGTGCAGCATTCCTGGACCTTCAAAGCCTTACAGACTCCGCCCTCTTTGGCTAATAGAACGTCTAGAGCAAGTCGGTTCTGAAGAACCATTGCCCTTATCGATTGCATCTCTCCTTCTACCAACATTAAAGATCTAGCAGTACTGGCAGATAATCTGTCTACAACAGTTGCTAATCTCCTGATCTTAACATCATTTAGTATCAATCCTAGAAGAGGGAACATAGCACCGAATACATCTCCAACTACCTCGGCATCGCCTACATTCCTTTTCCCTCTGGCTTGGGTTTTTCCCTCAATGATCTCTAAATCCTTGGCATGGTAAATTTTTGGGAAGACAATTGCCAAATAGCATGAACCGTACCAATTGTCTGGTAGTTTCACATAGGCATTCCTTCCACAGACAAAATACACATTAGGAATCACTTGCATTTCCTTTAAGAAATCTTTCGTGTAGTATTCTAATTGGAAGGCATGTTTACAACTGACTTCTCCCACAAACACATTTTCATAATAGGTTTTACCTCTGTGTATACATAACGTCCCTTTCTGTGTTCGATCTAGCGCTATTGGACCGTTACTACCCTTCCTCTTGTGTGCCTTCTCCTCCTCGGTCCAATCTGTTTTCCATTGTCCCGACATTTTCAGAATCTTTTGCCTTCTGTAACGGTCATCAACTTGCCCTATAAATTTCTTCTCAATCTCTGACACTTTACAAGTCAGATTGTTTCTACGAGCATGTGAGGTATCTAGGGTATTTCAAGGAATGAAGAATTTCGTCAATCTATCTTCACTCTTGTAATAGTCCCATTTGTTCATATGCTTGTAGTTCGGAACTTCCGGTAATACTGAATCGAAATTCGAAAAATAATATTCAAAGCTATCTCGTCCATAAAATATACTAAGCAACAAACTACATGTAATGCCATAAGTCAATGGAAGATGATGATATCTAATGCCTTCATCTACAGAAGCAGGCAATTTCATGCAGACGTAGCAATCCTTAGCCTCCATGACATCAATGTACTCATATAGTAGTTTGGCATAAGCGTTTGATTTGAAGTTGCCCTGTGACTCATCTACATGTAATCTACGAGCTTCTGCTGCTAGCAACGCTTTCTCCTGAATTGCATTGTCCTCCTTTTTACTAGCAATAGTAGGTTTTGATGTCACTTCAACCTTTGCTTCTGTAGCTTTCGTTTCGTTTTCATGTCCCACTATATATGATACAGTAACTACTAAAACTATAAGGAGAATAACTCCTGCTAAAAGTGTACCTATTATGCATTTCGTTTTGCGGTTCGAGTTGCCGGCCTCCATGTTCATCAAACAGTGTAGTTCTTAATCTCCTTCTCCAACTCAGGTTCTTTTCCTTTTTATTTCTTCAACAGTCTCTTGGTTTTCTTTCAGTCTTCCTTGAATTACACAGTGGGAAGCTGGCAATCTCTTTTTGAAATCAGTCTTTTAAACCGCAACAACAGACAACCTTAGCCCTTCTCCGTCAACTAAATGGAAAGGTCCCTAAGTTTTCTCTTCTTCCACTAGGCGCTAGGTTATCTTCTCACTCTTGTTTATTTACAAAGTCTTTAAGTATCCACTATAATACGCGTTCCAGCAGCTCTAATGGCGTATTCCAATATTTCTAGGCGAAGAATGGTCTCCTCGTGTTCTGTTACCGTTGTTCCAAAGGTTGGAAATTCCACTCCGTTCAAGACCATGTCCTTTATTCTGCTTAAGTAGGGAGGGTTGGGGATATTGAGTGTTAGTAACCCTTCGGCTTCGACTCCAGGCACCAACAACTGCACTTCCACTTTGATGATGGGGTCAGTGCTGACCACTATCACTGCCCTCACTCTCCCGGATCTCTGTCCCCAAGACATCTGCCGCCAAGTAGGTCCACTCAGGAGTAGCATACCTTCTGCAGGACACACGCACTCTCCTTGTTCTCCTCGGACCTTCCGCTTCTGAGCTCTGTGCACCTTCGTCCAAGTCTGAGTCCTCGGATATGGGAGCAAGGGTTCTCTCTGGAGTTGACTGTAGGCTCGACCTCCTTCTTTCAGGCCACCTGGTCTCTGCCCGTCTTGCTCTCCTTCCTCTTGTCCTCACACCCGATTCTAGATCACTTGTAGTTTGATCAAAATCCGTTTCGTACTCACAGCTGCTTTCTCCTTCTGTGGCAACGTCAGTTTTGCTGTCGTCTTGCCCTTCCTCCATTTGGTCTGACACACTCCCAGCTTCCTCCGACACCCCCACAGCTTGGCTGGTCCCCTCTATGGATTCTTCGTCCACAACTGGATTTTCATCAGAGAGAGGAGCTGTTTCTTCCAGGGGTGCTGGAACTCTCCGCGTATGGGAGGCGTGAATCCAGTTGGGCAGCCCTCCGACCTTAACAGCAGTATTCGATGTTAGGATGATCTGGTAGGGCCCTCGCCAACGCACGTCTAGACAATTCTTCCTGACGTGCTTCTTCACCACGACCCAATCCCCAGGGCACAGGTCGTGGCACAAGTCTTGGGATGATGGGATTTCAGCAGCCTGCACCTGAAGAGACACAGAATGAATGGCGTCAGAAAGTCCCTTGCAATAATCCAGGATCAGATCATCTGTGATATTTAACAAGGCTGCTGTTGGAACTGACGGCAGTCTCATAGCCCTCCCCATTAACACTTCATGAGGAGATAGACCGGTCCTTCTGTCTGGTGTGCTACGTATGCTCATAAGTACTAGTGGCAATGCGTCAGGCCAGCTCAGGGATGTCGATGAGCACACTTTAGCAATTCAGGACTTTATCGTCCCATTAATCTGCTCCACTATTTTTGAAGCTTCTGGTCGGTAGCTACAGTGCAGCTTCTGATCGATATTCAATGCTGAGCAGAGCATCTTCACAATTTCGCTGTTGAAATGTGTTCCCCTATCTGATTCCAAAGAGGCCGGCACCCCGAAGCGCGATATTAACTCCCTAAGCAATAACTTTGCTACTGTGAGGTTGTCACACCTGCGTGTAGGGTAAGCCTCGACCCATCTGGAAAATATGCAGACAACCACCAGAACGTATCTGAGGCGGTTGCATCTTGGCATTTCAATGAAGTCTAGTTGCATCTGATTGAATGGACCCCCAGACCTCCCTATGTGACTCAACGTGACTGGTGTTCTCTTTCCTACGTTCAGTTGTTGGCAGGTCACACATCGCTGACACACTGCTTCTGCAGCTACCCTAAACTTGGGGTTGTACCATGTCTGTCTAAATACCCGAAGCATAGCATCTCTGCCTAGATGTACCGGGCCATGAATCTGTCTCGCCATTGGACTCACTAACTCATTTGGCAACACTGCCCTTCCATCTGCTGAAACCCAAAAATCCATTTCACTCTTTACACAACCTGCGGTTTCCCATGTCTTTTTCTCAAAATCGGTTGCATTCTCTTGTATGCCTTTTAAGTTGTCCCAGGTGTCTACAGTTTCCAACATCATTGTTAACTCTGTCCTTTGCTGTGTCCCTCCTACTTCTACCTCTGTAAAAGAGTATCCTTGTTCTGCACAATAACGTGCAATCTCGTCTGCATATCTATTTCCCTGAGACACAAAATCAGTTCCTTTGGTATAAGCTGAACATTTAACAACGGCAATAGCTGCCGGACCTTGTAATGCTTCTAACAACAATCGTACAAATTCCCCATTTCGAATCGGTGATCCTGAAGAAGTCATGTAACCTCTTTGAGACCACAATTGCCCATAGTCATGAACTACCCCGAAACCGTATTGGCTATCGGTGTAAATGGTGACTCGAATTTTGCTACCTGCTAAACAGGCACGTGTCAATGCAATGATTTCAGCTACCTGAGCGGAGTGTACTCCTTCCAGGCAAGCGGCTTCCACAACTCCAGTAATAGTACAAACAGCATAAGCTGCTCTCAACTGACCGATATTGTCCCTTACACATGAGCCATCAACAAAGAAAATTTCATCAGGGTCGGTCAATGGCTCATCTACAATATCTGGCCTCGGTTTGGTGCATAGTTCAGTCACATCAAGGCAATCATGATCTTCACATACTTCATCGTCTATGTCATTTGGAAGTGGCATCAAAGTGGCAGGATTCAAGACAGAGCATCTCTTAAGGGTCACGTTCTCTGCAGCAAGAATGACTTGCTCATAGCGCGTGAGCCTGCTATTTGTCAGATGCTGTGTCTTGGTCCTGGTCATTAACAGTTCCACAGAATGAGGTACATACACCACTAGCTGGTGTCCCATAACAATATTCTCGCACCTTTCAATGCTGACACCCGTTGCAGCAACGGATTTGATACATCCGGGCAACGCTGCGGCTACTGGGTCTAAAGTAGCCGAGAAATATGCAACTGGTCTATGGGCATTTCCATGGATTTGGACCAAAACTGACAAAGCACAACCTTCTCTTTCACAGCAGTAAAGCAAGTATGGTTTGTCATAGTCCGGCATTCCAAGAGCAGGAGCACGACACAAGTCCTCTCTCAGCTGCAAGAATGCCATCAAACAGTCCTTGTCCCATGGTACTGGATCACTCACCTCCTTGTGCGTCAGTTTTTGTAAGGGTTTTGCTTTCAGGGAACAGTTAGCTATCCACTGTCGGCAATACCCGACCATTCCTAGAAACATCCTGACTTCCCTTTGTGTCGTTGGCGAATTCATTTTCATGATCGCCTCTATCCTGTCTGGTGACACTTTCCGTTTCCCCTTTTCAATCCTGTGACCCAAGTACTGTACTTCTGTCAAACAGTACTGTAACTTGCTCGGGGACACCTTGTGTCCGTTCTCAGCTAAGTGATTCAGCAAGGTGATGGTGTCTATTTTGCAAGCTTCCTCAGTTTCTGACGCAACAAGTAGGTCGTCTATGTACTGGACTAGAACCGAGTTCTGTGGCAGTACTAGACTTTCAAGATTTTTCTTCAGCAGCTGGTTAAAAATCGATGGGCTTTCTGTATACCCCTGTGGGATACAACACCATGTTAATACGCGATTTTCCAGCTTAAAAGCGAAAAGAAATTGGCTCTCCTCATCTAATGGGATTGAAAAGAAGGCCTGGCAAAGGTCTATCACTGTGAACCACTCAGCTTGGAATGGTATCTGAAACAATATCACTGATGGATTTGGTACCACTGGACAACATGAAACAACTATGTTATTTATCTTTCGAAGGTCCTGCACTATTCTGAATTTCCCACTAGGTGTCTGTAAACCCATAATCGGGGAGTTACATGGACTACCCACGATTTCTTTCAGTATTCCCTGCTTCATCATGGAGTCAATCACGGGCTTTATCCCTGCAATTGTCTCCGGGGTCAATTTGTATTGTGGCGTTCTTGGATATTCGACATTTGGTTTTACCATGATTTTCACTGGCTCCACTCCTTTGATCAGTCCTATCTCTTCCCCAGTGAAATCCCACACTTCAGAGGACACCGTATCTCTTAGATCCCATGGAAGCTCTTCCACTGTCAACGTCGGATACAACTCCACACACATCCTTGAATTCGCAACCTTAAAATCGGCATCATCATCGTTAGTCTGTACTTCCACTCCCTGGGGTGTGCAATATATCGTACAATTTAGTTTGCATAATAAGTCTCTTCCCAACAGACACACAGGGCTGGAGTCACAGACCACAAACTGATGCTCATCGCTGTATTTCCCTATTTTCACCAATACTGGCTCCGTCAAAGGACTAGTTATTCTTCTATTTGCGACTCCTACCACTTGAATGGTTTCCCCTGACATTGGCAGGTCCGGAACCACTGCTAATCTTATAGTGGATCGAGTGGCTCCCGTGTCCACCAAGAAGGTCGTAGGACACCCTGCTACTTCAGCCTCTACATACGGTCCCCTTTGGTCCACCTCTAGAGCTGCCCCGAGGGTACAGTCCTCTAGGTTACTCACACGCTGTCCAGTCAACGGATCAACATAATAGCACTCCTCTCCTCCCACGAAAAGTGGCATCTGTCTATAGGTCTTTCCCCCTGTCGCTATTCTGGGTGGTTGAGGGAACTGGGCTCGAGGAGCTGAGGTCCCCCCTTTGACCACCTTTCCCTTGGGTATTATTGTCCCTTTTACTATGCTATTCTGAGTTTCCTCCTTTCTCAGCTCGTATCCCGGTCATGCATACGTCCCATTCATACTCTGAAAAATGATTACTTCCGACCAAGCGATCACTTTCCTTGACTGTACGCCCACAGTCTAACTGTAATTGTCACCTCAACTGACGAAACGTCTTCCGTAAAACGTCTAGACGATCGCCTCAACTGATAGGTTACTTAGACACAATAACTTCCGACCAGCGTCCGTTACTCATACACTCACTCTTGCATTCCCCCTATCACGGTCCTGCGGGCGATCAATGGTACCTCATGACCCCCTTCACAACGGTTGACAATTACTCTGGATGTCCGATACACCCGAACCACTTAAGCTCTCCTCTGAGCCTAAGATTTTTACCAGGTTGCGCGCGCTCACAACCCTGCCTCAGTCACACTACAGATATTCAACTCCGCATGACATTACAACACAAATACAACACAAAGCACCGCAATCTAACAACGCATGACCCTTTATACTCACTCTCGACCGACACTGCTGCTTTTCTCTTTCGCGCCGTCAGCACCTTCTTCGGCAGGCGATTCTTCTGCTGGTCATTTCTCGATCTCTAGGGGCCTCAGGGGTAATCTTAGCCTAGTCTAGATCACCTTCCTCAAGAAGGCAACCATCCTCTATAGCTACCAACTGGGAAGGCGGGATTTTCGATCTCCTATTTGATCACTCTATATCTAAATCCACAATCAGGTCGACTGAATCTTTGTTGCATGTCATTGAGTAAAAGTAATCTACTACCAAGTTAATCAAACCAATAATTTGGCACGACTCTGAAGAACCACTTACCACCATTCAGTTTTAAAGATTTTATTATAAAGCCAAAGTTAACTGGATATACAAACATCTCAATAAAAGGTTCATCAGGTATACTGGCACTAAAACGAACATAAATTCTCTGAATGATCTTAAGCGACAGAAAAATATTACCAGAACAAGCTCAAGGATCAGCAAATTCACAAGAATGGACACTAGTTGTAACTTAAGTGTCATTTACAGAAAGGAAAGAAACAGGTCAGACTGTCCCTACACTAGACTAAGTGACATCCCTACTTAACGAACTCTTGAGCTAAAAAGGTGTCAGAAGTGGTGACTTCCAAAGAAGTTCACTCACTTTCCCTTAGTCTCTGGTGTAATTCTGTGCATTGAAGTCGTACCCTCTCTGCCTACCCATCCGCTCTCTACGGGTCCTCAGGCCATCTGCTCTAACTCCACCCCAGGGTGCTGTCCCTAATACAAAATCACGGTTGCAGTTGAAACGCCCCTCAAAGACGCCCCTCACGTACACATCTCACGTGGTTTCGATTCTGGTTTCTTCCATAACGATACTCCTCTGGGCCTCTTGTTAGCGTTGACCTTGCTTCCCAGGCTTCTTCTCCGCTCGCCGGTACCCCCATTACATTCTTGGAACCTCCTCCAGGCCTGTGCCTGTCTCCCCGGACAGAGCTCTATTCATCACTCTCTTGATTGGAACCCCCGCGCACCTGCAAACAGATACCCATGAATAGGGCCCCAAATTCCACCCTCCAGTTATCTAGGTTAGACCATAAACTTCGAGCAAGAATTACAATTTATGCTTTAACGGGACTCGATTCTAACTAACACGTGCAGATCAAAGAAGCAACTTTATCTTTCCAGGCCTACTAAATTACTTTGCAAGAGGCCTGCACTCTGTGAACCTTTATTTCTTAAAACTAAAACAATTCTATTTAATACACTCTGGTTATATGAAACACTTCTACAAAACATGATTTCTAATATATGACCAATAATATTCTAAAATAGCAATAAAGTAATAATCCGTTGAATGTGAACTGCAAAAGCATGTTTTCGTTCTTCATACATTGCCATGAGGCCTGCGTTTCTACGTTTAACAGCATTACATTTTCTTCTGTAACAGTCACATAACATGGAATCTTAACAGCACTCTAACATTTCTAAACATTACTATATTAGCTTCACACTCTATAATATGCACTCTACCTTGATTAAACATTCGTTAGTGTATGTGCTTTTATATAATTTTCAACACTTCTACGTGCTTTAACTATTTCATGCATCTAACTAGTAAATATGGTGCACTTATACATTTTTCTCAGTTTTGCGCTCTCTCAACCTTTAACCTATGACGGCACGCTTTAAAAAAAACAGAGTGCCCGGTGCTTCATATTCGTATTCGTCGGAGACCACGTTGGTGTTAGGGGCATCGTTCCACGATTTTGAGGTAAGCAGATTGGCTGTAATGTGGTAGAGTTTTAAATCGGGAGGCTCTTAGTCGACTGAGACTTACACTACTTTGTTGTGCACCTTTGAAATTGTGTATTACGAGAGGCTTAGAGTGCACCAGAGGCAATTAGGAAGACAGTGTTAAGTCCTGAAGTAGATAATTAAGGTAGCATGAATTTGGGGAACCTATTTAACGATAGTCTACTAGAAGTCCCGTTAGAACTAAGAGCATTGAGTGCCTTACAGAGGGTCATCAGGACAATATGGGTCGCTGAATAATGTTACCGGTTTCCGGCTAACATTCTCTACAGAGTGGCGATTTAAAACGGTTCGGTTAATCTGCAATTAAACAGACGACCTGCAATGTGAAATAATTGTGACTCTTAGAGGTTAAAGATTTGCAGAAATGTTTAACGGCTGTGGGATTCATAACCGCATATCCAAAGCAGGATCACATAGATCCAAGGAGCATATCATAGGAGCTGTTCCACCTAGACCGGAGACGCAAAATGTAGAGAGATTTAACGTAAATATTATTGCTGTAGATTTGTGGCGCACATTTAACAGGATCATAGAGAGGACCTATAGATTTTCGAAGCAACATAAATTAGTTCCATACATTAGTGGTGGGAGTAGGATACAATTGGAGTCTCTCTCGACACTGAACATACTGTTTAGACTGATATATAACTTTATATCAAACAGGTTGATGAAGAACCTAATTCCCGTTGAATAATTGGAAAACAGTATTCCCAGGTAACTCTTAGTCGTATTATCAGATAACAACTGTGAGTAAGGCTTTGTTACAAATGACTTGAATCATCTTCTGTTATATAACGATTACAGACCCAGAAGAATAATATTACGGGGATGTGCTAGGCTCAGTCGGTATCCAGTCGCGATTTGTAAGCAGACCAAATCCAAGGTCTCCTTACAGGCACCTATCAGGTAAGTTATTTTGGGTTCTTGCGAGAAAGAAATTAATTTTAGAAACAGTGTCTTTGTGTATGAAATAAGCTTTGACCCCTTTTTTTTAATTTACTTTCACAGTTTTATGTGTATGTACACAACGTATCCCAACGAAGGTCTCTTAAAACTTGAGTGCATTACACATTGGTATGTATTAATTTTCTTTTACCAATGGGAAAGATGGAGAAACATGAACTGGTCCTTCATGAAAAATAACTTCCATTTTTAATTTGTATAGGTATTTACCCATGGTGAAAATTGTTTTTATGAAAATTCTGAAAATCTATCTACATAGTATCCGGTCCACGTATATTGAAAGTGACAGCCGATGGTAGATTGTACTTTGTGATTCAGAGAGGTACATCTAAAAAACTTTCGGTGTAAATAGTACAATAGGATATAGAATTTCCGTTTAGGAGAAAAGATGTTTGTCAATCCAAAGACATTTGAGAATAATTCAGGGTCTCTCATGTATAATACCGGGGGGGGTTCAATCAATGAAATATCAGCACTTTGGATTTTAGACGAGGGCTGTCTAAGAATAAAGTGTAATAATGCTATAATGAAGATGTAAATGCCCATGAGTGGGTATTAGGCAAGTTTTAGAATGTTGAAACTGTAATGTTTCTCTGTGCTTTGAAAAGAAGGTGTCACCAACAACATGGTTAAAGAATAACAGTATAAATTGTCTTTTATTATTCAGAAAACTGTACTGAAGAAGGTGAACATCTTTGTGAATTCACCGAAACGCAGCGTCGACTTTTGTTTTCTTGAATCATGTACTGTATGAAATGTTTTAATACTTGATTTGTTTTTTTAAAAAAAACTTGTGTAATAAATTGTGTATAAATACTTTTATAAACTATATTTTTTAGAATTTCTTGGTTGTTCTTGTTGTTTGTGTGACCCTTCAAATTTACATTACTGCACATGTATAAGGTATTTTAAGCACTTGCTAGACTGTACCGTTTTTCGCTTGCCCCTTACTGCTGTATATTAGATACAACCTATTAGGGACGCTCTTTGTGTTAATCTGGGTTTAGTCAAATGATTTGGCCTACAGTGCATGTGAGGACTACCAAAAAAACAAGCAAATTAAGAGCGGCTAGCGCGTACTAACTCAAGATCCAGTGCCATTTTACACCACCATCACCAGTGACCACATACACAATAAAATAAGGGTCATGGTAGAAATGGAGAAGGGGGAATGGGATAAGGGAGAACATGGAGACACTGGACTTTACTGCTCAGATGCGTCACATCTGCTAGCCACTCAGGTCTTCAAGACCTACTGAATTGATACCTTGAGTACCTGTCCGAAACAGTCATACACTAAATTGTAACAGTGAGCAGATTTACCTTAATGATATCTCTGTGTAACCAGTCGCTGTACTTTTGAGTAGAAGTTGTTAGTGAAACTAAACAAACAAGAGAATGAGTACCTTATGTTCATGAACATTTTTCTCTGAGTAGGATACCCACCTCAGGTTTCATCCTTATGGACTCCCTGTGGAAGATAAGCAGGAGTTTCTTCCTGACTCCTGTGCCACTTCAAAGTAATCAGCAAAGATGAATATCCACTGTTTCCTAACTTGGCAACATATGAACATTCTTACTACTTTCAAGGCCTTAAAATAAATATAAATACATAACATGTGCATCATAATTCTAACTTAAGTATCTTTTCGGGTCCGTCACATCACAACCTTAAGGGTAAACAACAACCATACAGTATTTAGAAAATTTCAGATTTAATTTTCAAAAACAGTTCAAATTAATTTCCCCTAAATAACCTGACTTTGTACATACTTCCCATGCTCTGTTTCAAATTTCCTTCAACTAGAGCAAAGGGGTGAAATAGTTCTTAGATCTGCCGAGCAAGATTCTGTCTGTAGAAACAGCATGAAGACTGACTAGTAAAGACGCCATGGGCTTCAAGGGAAGTTAAACCCAGGAATCCAAGGTGGCTGCTGTGTTTCCAAAATGATGTGGAAGTTTAGGGCTGCTGGGAAATTAAGTGAGCTATTGCCCAGAGTCACTTGGTGGTGAGGTGAGATTCCACTGGCGCCGGGATCGATGCGTGTGCCAAGGGCTCTGGAGTCAGCCTCTCTGGCCGCTGCGCCACACCTCTCCATCTGCAACAGGTGCAAATATCCCCAGAAAAGGCTTAGATACAATTTCAGGGACATTGCAAGCCAGACAGAAGTGTTACCATTTGGACAGTTGTTGCTCGGTCCTTCGAAGGCCTTCATCGCTGCGTGTCAGACCTCCGTTTACACTTCTAAATGAATTAAATCAAGAGATGGGCATGATAGAGCGGACAGTCATGCAACCCTCTTCTACTTGGGCACCCTCCTCTCTTAAGGGCTTTGACTATAAAGTCCTCACAGACTCGTCTATCCTATTCCTCCCACATAAAAAGGCCGGAGCTAAGCCACAAGATATTCAGTGGCACTTGAGTCACCACGCAGCTTCTGTAACACATCTGTTTGGTAGATTGATATTCAGGAGACCTGGCAGCCACCTACTTTAGATCCCATCCAATATACACCAAAAGCACCATCCAAAGTGCACCAATGAATATGTCTCTCCACACCTGTGGGGAGTGATGGTGACCTTTACAATTTATTGTAAACTAGGAGCCCGTCCCGACGTTGTCCGGGTATGAATTGCTGCCGGCCAGTAGTATATTGTTTTGTAGTATTTCGTTTTGATAGCATTTCTTATCTGTGACAGGCCTGTGAAACGCTTCGATTCACAGTGCACTGCTGATGCACTTAAGAGTGTGCGTTCAGTAGTGTGTGAACTCGAGTTTCCCTACTTTATTTTTCCTTGCAATATTATGTAGCGCGAACTCGACAACATGGCATGAGCACAATTTACATTACAGAAGAACACATTCATTTGTGGTAGGCACGGGGAGACAAAGCGATTTGCCTGGAATCACAGGATGTTGAGCTGATGCCGAGATTCAAACGTAGCTCCCCAGCTCTAAAGTTCGTAATTCTAGAACTTGTGGCGGGAGGTGTGTCTAAAAGTGTATGTCGGTGCTGGCCATCAATGAGAGAGACCTGTGCATTTTTCAAATGGATGGTGAAAAAATATGAGTATGTTGCTGGAGATGTGGGCTGCCGTGCCACCAATGTACTTACCGGGGGAGGGTAAACACCCATTATTCCGCAACTTTCTTTCCGCATACCATCACTCCGCATACTTTCATTACGAAAGTACCATGACTCTGCAATGCCATTATAACGCATGGCATTACATTTTATATGCTTTTACCACGCATACATTTACAACAAAATTCGTTGTAAATGCATGAATGGTAAAAGCATGTTTTTTTTATGTTTGGATAAGGTAAGTATGGCTATAGGGGTATTTTTAGGGTTCAGGGGTAGGTTTGGGTTTCGGGGTACAGGGGTATTTTAAGGGTTCAGGGCTAGGTTTGAGTTTTGGGGTACAGGGGTCTTTTAGGGGTCAGGGGTAGGTTTGGGTTTTGGGGTACAGGGGTATTTTTAGGGTTCAGGGCTAGGTTTGGGTTTTGGGGCACAGGGGTATTTTTAGGGTTCAGGGGTAGTTTTGGGTTTTGAGGTACAGGGGTATTTATAGGGTTCAGGGCTAGGTTTGGGTTTTGGGGTACAGGGGTATTTTTAGGGTTTAGGGATAGGTATGTGTTTGGGGTACAGGGTATATTTATAGGGTTAAGATGGGTTAGTGTTTAAGGGTGTTGGGGTATTTTAAGGAGTACGGGTGGGTTAGGATTATGGGGTGCAGGGGTATTTAAAGGGAGCAGGGTGGGATTATTTTTAGGGTGTAAAGGGTAATGAAATAAAACAATAAATAAAAAAATAAAAATAATATAAATAATGCAATTTAAGAGAAAATGTTTTAATTACATTAAAAATGTGTAAATGTATATATATATATATATATATATATATATATATATATATATATATATATATATATATATATATATTAACGTTAGGCCTTAGTTTCTGCCCAGAAAGTAATTTTGGTTTTGTTCGTACCCGGGTGGGCATTTACAAATTTATACGTAAACTAAAACTGCGAAAGTTCTTTATGATAAAAAATCAGGGCAGTATTACAATATAAAGACAATATCTCAACATCCAGAGTACTGACAGGCTTGTCAGCAGGAACGATTCCAACGTTAGTAACATTGCATACGTTGATGGACGATGGTACTGAAACTTTGGGTTCACAACTGGTTGCACAAAACAAAGGGATTAATATTTCCCTACCAGGAAATAGTCCGTTCAAGCCACCATCCACTTTTGTGCCTATCATGCCGAGAGACGCCCTAGATATCTTTCACGAAAGGATTACTGATGAACTCAAAACTTCATATAGAAACATTTGCAGATCAAGACCTAAAAACAATGGCAAGACTAAAGAATATTTCCAACTTATGAAAAAGCTGAAAGATAATAAAAAGGTTGTTATCAACAATGCAGATAAGGGGGGCAATATTGTCCTGTGGGACAAAGATCTCTACAGGGCAGAAGCTTTCAGACAATTAGAAGATGCAGAGTGTTATGAACGCAGTGATGGAATTTCAGTACGTAAAATCAACAATGACTATAAAAATGATTTATCTAAGTGGCTGAGGGAAGGTTTAATTACTAATAAAGAATACAAATTGTGGTATAAAGAATACCCAGTTTTACCCTTGTTTTACCTTATCCCCAAGATTCATAAAGGACTGAACCCACTGCAAGGTAGACCCATCATCTCTGCCAATAACAGTTGTTTTGAAAGCACCTCTAAATATGTTGATTACTATCTGCAAGAATTGGTTACACCCTTACCAACATATTTACAAGATTCTAGAGACTATTTGAACAAATTAAACACTGTGCAATGGAGCAATGACATGGTGTTCTACACACTGGACATAACAGCGTCATATACATGCATCAGGCATGAGGACGGATTAAAAGCAGTCAAATACTATCTCGATCAGAGAGAGATAGGAATGTACCAACATAACAAAATGATTATAGAAATGATCCGTAAATGCCTGATGAACAATGTATTTTTGTTTGATGCCAAAATCTACAGACAAAAGAGAGGTGTGGCTATGGGGGCATGCTTCTCCCCCAGCTATGCATGTTTACATGTAGGCTGGTGGGAAGAGCATGTCCTCAGAAGGCAACACAGGGCAGTGTTTGATGTGCACATTGCCTATATGTGGAGGTATATAGACGATGTCTTTATTGTGTGGAAAGGCGATATAGATCAGGCGAATGATTTTGTACAATGTATTAACAGCAATGATCTTAATTTAGCCTTTACTAGCAACATAAATAACACGCATACCAACTTTATAGATATCGAGGTTTCAATTCACAATGGGGTTATGAAACTAGTCTATACCAAAAACCCACAGCTGGCAATACGCTGTTGCACGCATCCAGTTTTCATCCACGACACACCATAGAAAGTCTCCCATATGGAGAACTTTTGAGAATCAGAAGGGCATGCAGTACGGATAAGGCATGGAAAGAATCGCAGGAAATTGCCAAAGCTAGACTGTTAGCGCGAGGATATGGGGCACGCAAGGTTAAATTGACTTACAAAAAGTCAATCAACAGGATAGGCGTGATTTACTACAACCAATGGCTACCACCCAGAGTAGTGGAATGGAGCTAACCTCAGCGACGTGTACAGATTTGGTCAGCTGCAATGGCAATTCTCAGTGCAGGTTCATTACCACGTACAGTAAGCAATCACATGCCATAAGAAAAATTATTAATGCTCAGTGGGCCATTGTTTTAACTGATGGGGTTCTTAAGGGAGTCTTGCCTGTAAAACCTAATATCACTTACCGAAAAGCTTACTCTATGAGATCAGATCTGGTAAAGAATAGTCCAGAACTTTTAAATAAGTATATATGGTTATCCACAAAGAAGGGCTTTATCAAATATAGTAGTTGCAGAGCATGCAAGTTTGGTGTGAATACTAAATCCTACAAAAACGCATTTTCTGATGAGTTGATTGAGATCAAAGGCAGTTTTAACTGCAAAACAGATTATGCAGTGTATGTTTTGGATTGTATATGTGGTCTCCGCTATGTAGGAAGCACAAAACTTCCAGTGCAGGCTCGTATTTTACAACATTTGCGAGCAACGGTTAATTCAGACCAAACATACCCCGTCGCGAGACACGTCAAGTCTGAACATGGGAACAATTTGAATGTATTATCTTATTTTGTCATTGACAGTGTCCCCATAAACAGAAGAGGAGGGAATAGAGACAAAGCTCTGCGAAAACAGGAAACCAAATATATTTTAGAATTAGACACGAAGAGCCCCCGAGGTCTGAATATGTGTGAGGACATGTATCATTATTTATGATTGAGTTTGCAATATCATTTAAGTGAGTACCTGTTTACAGAGAACAATGTTGTGGTCTTGACAAGTATTTTATGGCACACAGTGGGTTTTAGATTGTATATACAGTATCGTGTTTATGACTCCATTTGATCGTATGTAGTTGTGTGTATTATCATGAATTTTTAATTTATGGTTTTATACTATTTATTGGCGCTCTTTTGCACAGATGTAGATTGCACTGCTAAAGATACAAATACCCAGCTGCTATGCACACAATCACTTTATTCTTAAAAAATCTGCTCATATATGTTTCTTATTACGAAATAATACTTGAACAAATAACGCTGATTCTCCCCCTGGAAAGGGGTTCCCGGCTGGGATCCCCTAAAAAAATTTTTTTTTTAATTCTGCACTTTATTCACTCATTGCACTTTCTTTTGCACAACAGCACTTTTAAGAGTATAGATAATACTCTATATGATTTTATATACATGTGACCAAATAGCTTGATGGTAAAGTATCAGGAATTTGATACAGATTTGTTGGGATGTAAACAGCATTCTATTAAGCAGTTATAAGAAAACAAGCTTTTCATTGCTATGTATTGTTATGCTTTTAATAATGATCATAATATTTATTGTTTTAAATATGAATTTGGGTAATGAGATTACAATATCGTACTGTTTGTTTTTCCCCACAATATATTTCATGTGCAATGTTTGTGTATTTATACAGATATTAATTACATTGCTACAATTACCGTAGTGAAGCGGACTATGAGTAAGTCTGTCTTCTATTTCAAAAGCTATGACTTATGGTCACGTGTTATAGGACAAAAAGTGCTCTGATTGGTGGTTCACAATTTAAATGTTATGCACTCACCAACGCTTATATATGGTGAGCAAGGTGACAGGATCGCCGAAACGCGTCAGATTGCGGCACCCTTGACACACTGAAAAGAACGGAGTCCGTTTTTCTCCTGGAGAGTGCTGGCTTGTGCGGTGCGTTGTGGGAGCATCAGCGTATATATATATATATATATATATATATATATATATATATAGGGTTTGTCAGCCCACAGCATTGACGCCGGCGCACTTCGATCAAGGGCGGTGCATTCCTTTACCGGCAGAGCCAAGCCGGTTCGTTTATTTCCATTAACATGTCAGTTTGACATAAAGAAGGATGCACTCTCTCGTTTCTTAAGGAAGATGTAGGCAATTTTATATCCTTTTTGTCCTGGCATGCCCTACGCATTTCGGCCAACAACTTTGACCTTGATCACGGGAGGATTACAAACAGAGAGAATTCTCTTTTATTTCTACTAGAAACAGTTACGTTCTGTTTTTGGTGAAAAGGTGCATTGTGGTTAGTGTCGTTTTGTCCATAAACAAGTTTATAGTGATTGTAAGTGATTAACTCTGTGTTGTGCATTAAAACCAGTAAGTCATTTCTTTTACTGTGATGGAGGCAAAATATGTCCATTTGCATATTTTTTCTTTCTCTTATTTTTCATTTAGAGTGTTAATTTCAAATTCATTTCTCAATTTCAAGATCTTCAAGGGCTAGTCACTCTGATAACAATGAGACACCCTCTCAGGAAAATGAGTCCATCCCAGATCTAGAAATGATACGAGTACCTGCGGGTGCTGGAGAAAGCGGATTGAAACCAAAATCACGATTCTATCCAAACTTACCACCGGGCAATAAAGTGGACATGTTCCACAAGGCTGTGACAGAAGATCTTTATAAAATGAAATTCAATACTCCAAAGTATAATCTCTCAAAAGCGGAAAGAACAGCACTATCTAATCTTCAACGGGATACTAACATAGAAATGAAACCCGTGGACATAGGCGGTAATATTGTGATCCTGGACAAAAGTGACTACTTAGCAGAAGCTAATAGACAATTAAAGAATCAAGAATTCTATAGCCAATTAACAAGAAACCCCACGCACGATATTGGAGAGACAAAAATACAACATCTGAACAAATTGTCAGAAAAGGGTCTAATCAACTCAGAAGAGAGGAAATACCTGACAGTTAACCATCCAACAGTGGCAACATTTTACTGTCTCCCAAAAATACATAAGAGCAAAGTAAACCCCCCCCCGGGAGACCCATAGTGTCTGCAAATGGATCAATCTTGGAACCCATTTCAAACTATATTGACCAATTCTTGGCACCTCTGGTAAGAGATCTCAGTTCCTATCTCCGAGACACCACCGATCTTTTACAAAAACTGGAGGAGGTGACGTGGCAACCCACTTTCAAACTAGTCACAATGGATGTGATATCCTTATATTCAAACATTGAACATTCAATTGGGCTTCAGGCATGTGAATATTTCCTGGGCAAGAGAAGTATTGAATACTTTGAACACAATTGCATGCTAATCGAAATGATAACATTATGCCTAGAGAATAATATATTTGTATTCAACAAACAAATATATAAGCAAATAAAGGGGTGTGCCATGGGTTTTTCCTTTTTGCCAAATTATGCTAATTTGACCATGGGGTGGTTTGAAAAGAAGGTGGCATGGACATCGGAGAATGACGGCTTCCTGGAAAAAACAGTCCTCTGGCTTTGTTTTATCGACGATCTCCTAATAATTTGGGATGGCACTGAAATAGAATTTAAGAACTATTTTTTTAAACTAAATAACAACATAACATATCTACAATTTACATTTGAGATCAGTGCCAAACAAGTAACTTTCCTCGATACAAATGTGTATGTGAAAGATAACAAACTTCATACCACACTGCATCGTAAAAAAACATCAACAAATGCAATACTACATGGGGAAAGTTTCCATCAAGAATCCCTAAAATGGAGTGTCCCTTACGGGGAACTGTTACGGGTAAGGAGGAACTGTTCAGCCAATGAGAAATTTGTAAAACATAGTCAACAAATGACTGAACGATTCAAAAAACGTAAATACCCAAGGAAGGTGATTGAAAAAAGTCTCCAAAAAGTCACACATCTAAACAGAAAGTATTTGCTGAATAAAATCCCCACAAAAAAGGAAGAACAAAATCAAGTAATAAGATTGATCACCACACACAACGTGGAGAACAAAAACTTGGTGAAAATCATTAAAAAACATTGGGGAATCCTAAAACTAGACCCATTCTTGGCTGAAATAATGGGAGACCATCCGAGCATCACATCCAGAAGAGCAAGGAACATCGCTGACAAACTCAAGCACAGCTATTTCAAAGCAACAACAACCACACCTTGGCTACAAAAAGAAGGATTCTGGCCATGTAAACAATGCAAGGCATGCAAAATTGCAACCCATATGAAAGAACTAGCTATCAGTCAGGGCACCACATGGAAAATTAGACAACTTCTTACATGTAAAAGCAATTATGTCATCTACATGGTGGAATGCCCCTGCAAATTGCGTTATATAAGAAGCACCATCTTTGAGGTCAAGAAACAGATACTTGAACATATCCGAGCTACTACCCACAAGGACCGCTAGAACGCAATTACAAAACACATGGAAAAAGAACATGAAAGCAAATGGGAATGTCTAAAGTATTGGGCCCTCGAACAAGTACCGCCTTCAGAAAGAGGGGGTGACCGAGAAAGAATCATGCGCCAGAAAGAATCGAAACACATAATAACCTTCAGAACACTAGATCCGAGAGGTCTCAACCAAAATGAGGAACTCAATGTACATCTATGAGAACACGAAATCAGATTTATAACATCTCTGAGGTAAAACACCACTGTATGAAGCAACATCAAGAACGGAACCCTCCTGAACTGGAACATTGTGGACCTGGAGCAAGAGAAATGCTTGAGAAAAGTCATGAATAGGCACACTAGAGAGCATGAAAATGAATTTGGAATTAACACTCTAAATGAAAAATAATAGAAAGAAAAAATATGCAATGGACGTATTTTGCCTCCATCACAGTAAAATAAATGACTTACTGGTTTTAATGCACAACACAGACTTAATCACTTACAATCACTATAAACTTGTTTATGGACAAAACTACACTAACCACAATGCACCTTTTCACCAAAAACAGGAAGTAACTGTTTCTTGTAGAAATAAAAGAGAATTCTCTCTGTTTGTAATCATCCCGTGATCAAGGTCAAAGTTGTTGACCGAAACGCGTAGGGCATGGCAGAACAAAAAGGAAAGAAAACTGCCTAAATCTCCCTTAAGAAACAAGAGAGTGCGTCCTTCTTTATGTCAATCTGACATGTTAATGGAAATATATATATATATATATATATATATATATATATATATATATATATATATATAAATATATATAATGTACTTTTACAATGTATATGACTTTACCACACATGCATTTGCGTTATAATGGCATGCGTGATAAAGTCATATGCGGTGTAAACGTTTTAGAAATTATTTCTTTGAGGAGTAATAGTACCACGTTATAAAAATTGCGGAGTGATGGTATGCGGGATGTTGGTTTGCGGAATATCATCACATATTCCCGGGGGAGGGATAGACCCTTTCTTGCTATTTCCGTGGAGGCGGGCCTTTTGTCCGGATGTGCGTGGTACAGGCCTTTGCGCAACAGAAGTGGAAAATCTCCACTGTGCACTTCAGGCGTCACCGAAAGTTAAGGCGAGATTATATTTCCTGCACAATGGCCCCTGTTTGCGCTCCTTCCGCCCCTTGGTAATAGCGCCATGCCTGACCTCCATACAGTAAAGCAGGTGCACGTCACTGGGAGCGCGGGGCAAGCACACCCGGAGCTGGAATGTACAGAACCTGGGAAGAAAAAACAATGAAATAATGGGCACAATGCTTGCTTTTTTTCCGTAATCCCGCGCCCCGCACACACCGAAGCCCCAGCACATGCCCACAGCACACAATATGAGACATGGCATGAAGGGCAGAACGTCCACATGCCCCCAGCGTTTGTCACGCCCCCAGCACACGCCCACAGCACAACGCAGACACGCCCACAAGGGACTACTATGCTGGCACGGTTCTTTTACCTTTTAAATGTTTATAGTGGGTGTCTGCATAGCCTATGTCCTTCTGCTGCAACTGCCCTTTCCAGTGCTGTATTGGGTGTTGTAATTGGTGCTGTGGTTCCTGAGATTACCCGCCTCAAAGGTTTGGGCTCTCTCTTTATTATATTAGTATAGAAGATATTATTATTATTATTATTAAAAGGTTCTTTTATAGCGCATGGCCACTCGGGAGCATCCCAGCGCTTAAGACTGACCAGACAGGGATGAATTAAAAAAGGAGATCTGAGTTATCTAGTTTTTGGAAACAGAAGAGTTTTTAACTTTTTCCGAAAGACAAGAAGGTTAGGCTCCTGGCGAAGAGGTGGGGGAAGAGCATTCCACAACCCAGCCGCATTGTGCGAGAACAGACGACCTCCTGTGCGGGCTCTGCTGATCCTAGGAGCTATCAGCAAGTTTTGTTGGTTCGAGCGAAGATTCCTGGTGGGTTTGTATGGTCTGATCATGTCATCTAGAATGGGGGGGCCACTCCCATAGAGTGTTTTATGGACCGTGCAGAGTGTCTTAAAATGGATTCGCTCCTTTATGGGGAGCCAGTGCAAGGTGCAGCGAGCGGGCTTGGCTGATGTACGATGGCTGGTGCCCGTAAGTAGCCGTGCTGCGGAATTCTGGACAACCTGAAGTTGCCGGATAACCGACACGGGGGCTCCAAGATAGAGCGCATTTCCATAGTCCAGCCTAGATAGAATAAGGGACTGGACTATGGTTTTCTTTGCTGTTTCGGGTAGCTGAGGGAGGATTTTCCGAATTGTTTTCAGCAGTCCGAAGCAGGTGGCCACTGTCTTCCTTGCCTGGGTCTTGAATGACAACTCTGCATCCAACCAAAACCCGAGACTCTTTATCTTGGTCTTTGGGGTAGGTCCTGGACCCATACAGGGGGGCCAATGTATCATGTTATTGAATATGGCTCGTTTTCCTAAAAGCATCAGCTCTGTTTTTCCTCCATTCAATTTCAGGTGGGACAAGTCCATCCAGTTTGCTACTGCCTCCAGGCAACGGCAAAGCCTGGAGGGGGCGGATTCCACCTGATTGAGAGAGACAACTAGCTGGGTGTCGTCAGCATAGCTTACCAGTTGGATCCCAAAGGGAGCTACTACTTCCGCCAGGGGCGCCATATATACATTAAACAGTGTGGGGCTAAGGGGGGAACCCTGTGGCACCCCACACTGTAATGGCATTAGTGGAGAGCAGCTATTTTCTGAAAAGACCTTAAAAGATCTATCACCAAGAAAGGACTCCAGCCACATGAGTGCCCTGTCTTTGACGCCCAGCTTTCTGAGACGAGACAGGAGGACACGGTGGTTCACCGTGTCGAAGGCGGCACTGAGGTCCAGGAGGATAATGGCCGCGCTGCCACCTGCGTCCAGAATCCTCCTGGAATCCTCTACCACCCTCAACAGTGCCGTTTCCGTTCCCTGCCCTCTCCGAAACCCAGTTTGGGTTGGATGGAGCAGGTTATGGGTCTCCAAAAAGGATGCTAATTGTTTATTTACCCATTTCTCGGCAAGTTTACTGATGCCAGGGAGCAAGGAAATGGGACGATAGTTGGAACAGTCCTGGGGGTCGAGATGAGGCTTTTTTAACAGGGCCCTAACCATGGCCAATTTCCAGTCTTGGGGTACCCTTCCTGATTCAAGTGAGGTGTTGACTAGATGGATGATGTGTGTACTGATATTAGGCAGGGCCAGCTTTAGAATATTCATAGGGGCTGGGTCTAACGGAGACCCGCTTTTTACAGAGTTGAAAAGTGAGGGTAAAGGCTCAGTGCTAAGGGGGGAGAAGAAAGAAAGGCAAGGCAGAGTGATATCAGTTTCATCTGGCAGTGGAAGGATCGGTTCTTCCAAAGATAGAGGGGGGAGGGACAGGAGGATCTTTTGAATTTTTTCAGCAAAAAAATTTGCCAGGTTATTGCAGTGAGCATCAGCCTCCTCCGTGCTGAGTGGTGGTGATGGCGGGTCGGGGGCTTTTAACAGAGAGTTAGCTATCTTAAACATCTCTCTTGGGGCATTGGCAGAGATCTCTATTTTTTCTGCGAAAAAGGTGGATTTGGCCACGTTAAGGGCAGATTTATATTTTTTTAGAGAGAGTCTATATTTGGTTTTTCTTTCTTCCTCAAAATGTTTTCGCCACTGTCTCTCCAACCGTTTACATTCTTGTTTTAGTGACCTTAGCTCAGAAGTAAACCAAGGTTGTTTAGTGGAACCTTTCTTTTTAGAGATGTTTATTTTTGGAAGCACCTTATCCAATGATGATTCAATCCATTGGTTAAATTCCACATTAGCCCTGCCAATGTCCTGATTGGCCTGGGGTTCGCTCGTGTTCAGTGCCTCTATCCATTCATTCATGTCTAATTTTGTCCACCGCCTACTCAGAGTTTTACTGGGCAGTTTTGCTGGACCGGGTGTGGGTGTATTCCATGTGAAGGGGATGAGCATAGGATCTGTCCAAGGAATAGGGTATGGCTCAGCTGATGTTAAATCCACAATGTTTGAAAATATAGGGTCTAAAAGGTTCCCTTTAGAGTGGGTGGAATGGGAGACTATCAGATTCAGTTCACATGCCGCAAGATCCTTAGTTAATTCAGTGGCAATAGTATCTAAGGGATTATTGAAATGAAGATTCAGGTCTCCCAGTACTATGAAATTGGAGACCCTACTAGCCAACTCTATAGTTGATTCGATAATTCCTTCCTGAAATTGTCCAATAGCGCCAGGTGGACGATAAATTAAGAGTCCAGAAAATGACACTTCTGGGGATACAGTGATGGCAAATTGTGCACTTTCACAGTCAGGGATGGAGCTGTCGATCATACGACAGGTTAGGTACTCCCTACATACTATGGCTATCCCTCCTCCAACTTTAAGTTGTCTGTCCCTGCGTTGTATCAAATATCCCGGAGGAAGAGCCTGGACAATATCTGGGCCAGACGTGGATCCCAACCACGTTTCAGTTAAAAAGAGGATGTCAAGTCCGAGATCTTGAATTAGCAAGGAAATTTCAGTAGCATGTTTAGGTAATGAGCGGCAGTTGACCAAAGCCATTTTCAAGATGCCTTCTGTTTTAATTGTGTTAATATCCGCTTCCGTGGTTCTAAATGGGCAGTGTTGACAGAAAGGACGGCATGCCGCTATATTTATAGAATGAATGCAAGGGGGCGGCAGGACACTCTTAAGTGCAAGGAGAGTCAAGCGGGAGTAAGTCTGTAAAGAGCTAGAAGAGCGCTCAGAGATACTGGCCCCTGGGCCCGTCCGAGCGCGAACGGGCGCAAACGGGCTTACCTCTGGCGCACCTCCGGCGCTGGTCCGTGGCGTCCGCTGCCCGCGTCCGCTGCGCGGAGGCATGACTGACTGTTTAAATAGAGCGAGTAGAGCGCTCGTTCAATAGCGCCCAACCTAAGATGGCCGCCAATAACAACAACCCGGGACCCGGTGACTTAGCCTCGAGGACGGCCAAGCTCCGCCTGGGAAGCGGGGAAAAATGAATTAAAGTGCTGGCGTGTCCTAAGCAGAATTATCGGCCCCTAAGGTGTGCAAAATGTGGCTCAAGGGGGGGGGGGGGCGGACACAAGGGGAAATTCAATACACAATTGCAGTATTATATTTTTAAAAGTTTAAAAGAGCGTTTCAAATAAAAACGACCGCTCAAGAGCAGCCTTAGGCATCTGTATGGGCAATCTCCCGATTTGGTGGAGAGCCCTTCCTTAAATAGAGCGAGTAGAGCGCTCGTTCAATAGCGCCCAACCTAAGATGGCCGCCAATAACAACAACCCGGGACCCGGTGACTTAGCCTCGAGGACGGCCAAGCTCCGCCTGGGAAGCGGGGAAAAATGAATTAAAGTGCTGGCGTGTCCTAAGCAGAATTATCGGCCCCCAAGGTGTGCAAAATGTGGCTCAAGGGGGGGGGGGGCGGACACAAGGGGAAATTCAATACACAATTGCAGTATTATATTTTTAAAAGTTTAAAAGAGCGTTTCAAATAAAAACGACCGCTCAAGAGCAGCCTTAGGCGTCTGTATGGGCAAGATAGACAGCGGAAGGATAGCAATGACCTCTATGGCTTTTTAGCCATATTGAAACAGGACATCTCTTTTATGCATTTACCCAGAATTGTGGGAGACTTGTCTTGAAATCTTCAAAAACCAAATACTATTCTAAGGCGGTAAAAAACTAGGACTAGATGTAGGAAACACTGGTCGCAAAATACTAACACAAAATTGTGATTAGTATTTTTGGAGGTGTGGAATTTTTAAAACTGACCAATGCACTTATGTGCCAGATGTCAAAATGATGAATCGTAGTGAGTTGCAATCCAACCAACCTCATCAATATTCAAGGGGTAAGTCATAAATTGCAACTCACTGCAATTGGTAGCCACCGGAGGGATGGTGGCCTGCTGGGATCAGCAGACCACCATTTCTGTGATCGTTTTTTGAATAACTTTTTTTTAATGCTGCTCGTTTTCCTTAAAGGAAGCGGAGCTGCAAAAAAAGTCAAGCTTTTTAAGCATTTGTTTAAGAATAGATATTTGTCCCATAGATCGCCACCTACTCCCCATCAAACTTTTTTTGTTACATTCACAATTTAGCCAATGGCTTACCACCGCTGTTGGGAGTTAGAAAACTTTAACACTTTGCTACCGGATTTAGATTGTTAAACATTGATACATACCATAACAAATCACTATTTGTAAGGGATGCCATGAACACGCATCTTCCAAATAGCGATTACATATGCTTTTTTAAACTAAGTTTGTAATTTGGCAACATGTTACTGAATCACAGAATGGGTTTAGTACATTCCAAAAAGCTGTTCCGAGATCTCAATGTGATTTAGTAAATAGAAGAAGTTGCACCCACTAAATGACTTTGTAGATCTAGGCCGCAGTTATTTGTTTTAAAAAGCTATATTCCAACTACAAGATAGTCGTTCCATGTACCCTCTGCTTTGCCTTACACGTATAAATGTTTAGCAGTATGGGCTACAGAGAGCTTAAGTATGCACTGTGGCCAATGGTCATGTCACTCTGCAGTGTGCAATTCAAAAACTTGGGGGGTCATTACGATATCGGGCAGATTGCCTCCGCCAGGCTGGCGGTAGCCACCGCCGGCCTGGCGGAGGCAATCCGCCTGACAACCACACTAGTTTTCCCCCCGCCATATTAGTATGGTGGGGGGACCTCGACGGATGGAAAGACCGTCCGCCGCTTTTCCGCCCCGGTCTCCTTGCGGCCAGGGCAGAAAAGGAATAATATGGTGGTGGTTTCTATCAGACACCGCCAGCCATATTATGATAGGCATTTTACAATGCCTTTCCGCCACGGAAAGGCATGCGGACTTCTCTCTGGGGGCACCCTGCGCACCCCCGAGTGAAGGAGAGTAGGGGGGTCACACGGGCGGTACCTGTGGTACCCCTCTGCATTTGCATAATCAAAGAGGCAGGCACCGCGCGGTGCCTGCCGCTTTGATTATGCAAATGCAAAAGTGCTTTTTAAGTATTGTGGCAGGCGGTGCTCTTAGCACCGCCCGCCACAATGCTTAACATCCAGGATGTGCCCGCCACTGTGGCGGGCACATCCTAATACCCCTCCCGGGACCCTTAGGGCAGGCGTTCCCTATTACAACGAGGATGGCGGGAGGTCAAAGTCCGCCCGCCATCCTAATGACCCCCATGATGTCCAGCGGCCAGCCAGAAGGATAAGTGCTGCAACTGTGCTCTGCAGAAAGAGGTGCTCTGAACATGTGGGGCTTAGCCTGGGTGTGCGGTGAATGGCACTTGCCTGATGCTTAGAGACAGAACAAATACCACTGCAGGAAGAAATGGAAATATTTGTCTCCAATAAATATCTCTGTGATAATCCAAGAAAATAATGTATTTATTTACAAGTTTATTGAATTGAATTGAATTGAAAAGGTTCTTCTATAGCGCATGGCTACTCGGAAGCATCCCAGCGCTTGAGATTAAACAGAAGGAGTTAGCAGAAAACTAACGAATAAGAGGCAGCTTATCTATGTTTTGGGGAACAATGCTGTTTTTAGTTTTTTTCTGAATGCGGGCAGGCTGGGTTCTTGACGAAGTGGAAGGGGGAGAGCATTCCACAGCCTGGCAGCATTTCGCGAAAAGAGACGGTCCCCTGATCGCACTCTGTTGGTCCTGGGAATTATGAGAAGGTTCTGCTGTTTTGAGCGAAGATCCCTAGCTGGTTTGTATGGTCTAACCATATCATTTAGGATGGGAGGGCCATTCCCATAAAGAGTTTTATGGACCAAACAGAGGGTCTTGAAATGGATCCGCTCCTTTATTGGGAGCCAGTGCAAGGTCCTTAGCGAAGGTGCCGCTGAAGTACGATGGCTGGTACCAGTGAGTAGCCTTGCTGTGGAATTTTGGGCAATCTGAAGTTGCCGGGTAACTGAGGTGGGGGCTCCTAGGTAGAGTGCATTCCCATAGTCCAGCCTTGACAGGATAAGGGACTGGACTATAGTTTTCCTAGCAGTTTCAGGTAGCTGGGGAAGAATTTTGCGGAATGTTTTCATTAAACCAAAGCAAGTAGCCACTGTCTTTCTTGCCTGAGTTTTGAAAGACAGTTCCGTATCGAGCCAGAACCCGAGGCTTTTTATCTCGGATTTTGGGATAGGCCCCGGCCCCATGCAAGAAGGCCACATTGAGGAGGTGTTAAAAGTGGCCTTCCTTTCAAGCAACATCAGCTCAGTTTTTCCCCCGTTCAGTTTCAGGTGGGATACATCCATCCACTCTGCGACCGCTTCCAAGCAGCCGCAGAGATTAGTCGGGGAGGGTTCCACCTGATTTAGGGAGACTACTAGCTGGGTATCATCAGCGTAGCTTACCAGCTGGATACCAAAGGGAGCTACTACCTCTGCTAAGGGTGCCATGTACACATTAAACAGTGTGGGGCTGAGGGAGGAGCCCTGTGGCACCCCACACTGTAATGGCACTGGGAGGGAGCAATTGGTTTCCGAGAAGACCTTAAAGACTCTGTTGGTAAGGAAGGACCCGAGCCACTCAAGGGCCCTGCCTGTGACTCCGATTCTCTCAAGGCGGGCTAGGAGGACACGGTGGTTAACCGTGTCAAAGGCGGCGCTGAGGTCCAGGACGATAATGGCCGCGCTGCCACCTGCGTCCAGAATCCTCCTATCATAGTCCTCCTGTAACAAAGACTATTAGGGCACTTCACATATTTTATCACATTATATAAAACCATAGGACATTGTTTTGAGCAATGAACTTTACAACATGTTATGAAGACAGTATTCTAGATTAATGATAGGTGCCTAGGAGAGGTGTGTGTATTTGTTAGGAAGAGTTGAACAATATGTGCTTTTATGTGCCTTCTGAAAGTGAGAAGTGTGTGCTTTAATCGATTGTCGACTGTGTTCCAGGTGGTAGTGTAGTGTAGTTCCTATATTCCCAATAGGTATGCACATAGGAATAATATATCCTATAGATTTGACGTAGGACTGATGTCTACTAGGTCTCTATCGAATATACTAGACTTAATTGTGAGTGCCAGCTAGCTCAGAGATCACTAGCAACTTTCTCAAATACACAAGAAGGGATTAGTTTCTGATAACCGCATAAACATGACAACTTTGTTTCCCAAGAATAGGAAATGTATCTCTAGAGTCGTGGAAACAGTAGATAGTTATTTAACTCAGTCAATCGTGCATGCTTCGTTTCACCAGAAGTGCAGAGAAATAGAGAGATGGGCGTTTTCAATAAAAAGGATTTATTGAACATGGAGAGGAAATGATCTGCTGCAATCGTAATACTGGTTGCAAAGTACAATGCGTACAGTACGAAGAGTATTATAAAATAATACTGTAAAAGCATGATATGGTTTCTAATACATAGAATACATACATTCATAAATAAAGATTAAAAGTACTCAACTGGTGCTTCTAAAATACGTCTACCCCGGTGTACATAACCTAGGTCTAGTACAAGGAAGAAGTAAGTGAGGTGTAGCTCAGTTTCAGTATTCTTTTGCCAAGAATCTAATCCAAGAATACTCTAAGGGTCTAATCAGCTCCATACCTTGGTTTAGAAAGAAGGAGGTCTGGTATCTCTCTCTCAGGACTCGATTTCCCAACAACCCGCAAAGCTTAGGTTGGAAACCCTGGAGCTGGATTTCTCGGCAAGAGAAAAGACAGCATCCCTCTCAGTGCGTCTGCTGGAGGGTCGGCTTCCTTCGGCACTTGCTGTAGCAGGGCGTCGGGCAAGTAGATAGTCCAACTGCTCCAAACCACGTGTGTTTGCCTGGGCAAGTGTGAGTATATTTATACCCTGAAGGTGCCTAGTTTGACGTAAGGTTGGACATAATAACATCATCAAAGACTCCGTTCTCTGAAAACTCCATCCGTTCTTGGATAAATCAATATTCAAGCAAGGGGAAGTCCCTGACTCCTGAAGGCGGTTTTTTCCAAGAAATCGTTGTGGATTTTCGGAACTAGTGGAAGTAGCCATGTCCTATTTGGACTGCATAGGCTAAGTTTAAATATGGTTTGATTTCTATGCCTATATAAGGATAGGGTGATTTATACTTATATATGGGCATGAATCGGGGAAATTACACTAGAGTCCTAAATTCATATACAACAGTAGTTTCAAATAGCTCCAGAAAATGAGTTCTTCTGGCTAAAAGAAGTCCTGTTACTCCCAGTTTAAGGAGCTAAGATTTCTAAAGCTTCTTTGTTCGCCTAAAATGGAGAGCAAAGCAGATAAATAAATTATCCAACTGAATACCTTCATAGGTGAGGGCATGTGATGTTAAATTGGTCTTGATTTTTATTAAATCTAATCGTGGTCATGAAGTACGTGAGTTATGCTGTCAGATTAAATGTGGTCCTGAGTCTGGCCATCACTGGCAGGTGCATGGGGTGTTACTCTGAGTTGTCTAAGTGAGGACAATGACAGGGGCATAATTAGCACAAGTGTAGCGTTACCAATGCCCAAGGGTAAAGGAGCCACTGCACCCCAATTGTGGCTGTCATTTATGATCCATCTGCTGGCAAGAAAGCCCGGTTTTCTTGCTGGTATTGGGGCTCATGACCCACTTCCTACCCTGTCACTGTACTGTACTTTGTAAAATATTATTTATAAAGTACAGTTTGAAAACAATGGAAGCACCGACTGCTACTGTTATATTCGATATCAGTACCCTAATGTAGGTCCAGAGAACATCGTACACTTTCCCTACATCAGCTCCCATCATTTCATATGAACGAGCCTTATAAGGACATAACTCCAAATAAGGAAAGACTGCCTTGTATTGACTAACGCCTTATAAGGTCTACAGCCTATTATGGACTAAACCTTTCACCTAGTTCATGACAAGGGTGGGTTTGCCCAATCGTTAGTGCTAAGACTTCATCCTTTGCACATATGAATAATTAATGAGTACACTCTCCAGGAGGTACACTTCATCTCTCCCATTGACACACAAGGTTTAATCCCCAAACGTCATCCTAATACTGAACAATGGGTAACATATGTACATAGACTGCATTAATACAGCACCTCTTGCTATCAGTAAGCAGTAGGGAACCAAGACTTTTAGGCCGACACACTGACCAGAGACGCTGCGGCTCCGGCATGACATCGCTCCAGATGGCAGTGGTTTGACCATCCCTTGTGGGGGTCCAACTTGAGACCAGTATGGAGACCCACACTCTCACTATTCAGGTATGGGGGTTGGACTAAATCCTAGCGGGATTTTTGGCTCATAGATTCTAGGCTATTAGGCTATTAGGCTCATTAGCTTTTTCACACCTACTAACATGCTAGGTACACTTAGGTACATCTAGTCAGGCATCTAAGGAGTACGCACTTTATTTTGTAAATGCATTCTATATTCATGTTTAGGTTCATGACCGTTGGAAAATGGTAGAACAATACTATTTCTTCTTATTCACTGTACTGCTGGTTCTATATCTCTTTTACTGTGTTACAGTGGTAGCAGCGTACTTATTCTAAATAAGAAGAACAACTGTACAATAAATTCTTATTGTAAACATGTTCAACTGTTTCTTTTCTGCATCTCTCTGAGAGAAAAAACAAGCAAGCAGGATTGACTGCGTGAAAAGTAATATATTGTTTCCACGAGTCTGAGGTTATTGTGTTCTAAAGTTGCACAAATTAATCTCTCTAATAACAGGAAATTCTAGTGGCACTGCGAGCTAGCTAATGCGAACCATAGGCTAATATATGCGCAGGGGTGTACACAGAGTCAGTCTGCCACCAGACCCAAAGTATATGTTATCCGTAATCGTCGTAGGTCCTGCATGACAGGGTACTTTTTGGGACTACACAACACTACTTTTAATTGGTTTGAGGAGATTAGGTACTTAATTTTTTGAGTGGGGGAACTTAGAATTAGGCCCGGTGCTTAATTTAAACAGGTAGACACACCAGCACAAATTTATGGGGACCAGCAATTACTTGACCCTTGACCCTCTCAGTAGGTAGGTCGCCCCCCTCAGCCGCCACATGGTCCTCCTGTGCCGCTGTCCCGCTGCCACTACGCGCTGTGTCCTGAACTGCTTGGTTTGCTTGATTCCGACCTTTATTGTGTTGCCATTGATTGACTGTTTTCTATTACTGTTGTCTTTTTTCACTTACTGGTACCATGTGTGCCCTCTCCCCCTGCCCCCTTTTTCCTTTTGTATCACCCCCACCCGCTCCCCTCCCTCGCGCTTTCCTGCCGCTGCTTCCCTTGCGGTCCCACCCCCATGGTGCCCCATTTGCGGCCCCGTCCCGCCTTCCAGCTGCTCCTCCCTCCCACAGCCCCTCATATGGAGGGCGCGCAACGGGCGCGCCACGGGCGTGCCGCTGGCGCGCCGAAGGGGCGCCAAAGGCAAGCCTTTCTGCGCCCGTCCGCGCCTGGACTGCGCCCAGCGCCAGAACCCCTGCCCCCAACGAAACCAAGAAACCCAACGGAGATACGACACCACCACCCTCAACGCACTCAACACCGGCTGACCATCCGGCTGCTACCAAGCCACCCGAAGCGCATCCACGGACCCTTCTCCTGCCAAGTCTGCAAATTCACCTGCGTCGGAACCTGCACCCCACCACCCGGACCAGGCTACAACAACAACCACCTCAAGTGCATCCTGCTCAACACTCGCTCCGTCCACAAGCACGCTGTCGAATTGTGGGACCTCTTCGACACAACAGCACCAGACGTCGCCTTCCTCACAGAAACCTGGATGAACGCCTCCTCAGCCCCCGACATTGCCATAGCCATCCGGGATGGCTACAAGATCACTCGAAAGGACTGCGCCACCCAAACCGGAGGAGGAATCGCCATCATCTACAGAAACACCATCGGCGTCACAACCAACTCCTAAGATGATCTCACCACCGCCGAACACCTACACTTCCATATCCACACCGACCCCAAGACCACCCTCAGAGGAACCCTCATCCCCATTCCCATGCACACAATTCAGTGAAGCAATCGCCGACCTCATCAGCCTACATGCCCTCGCCTCATAAGACTACATCCTCCTAGGTGACCTGAACTTCCACCTGGAGAACATCAACAACAACAACACCACCACCGTGCTCGACAACCTCACCAACCTCGGACTCAAGCAACTGGTGAACACCCCCACACATTACGCCGGCCACACGCTCGACCCCATCTTCTCTGCCAGCAGCCACGTTGCCTTCAGCCACTCCATCGGACTACACTGGACCGACCACAGTGGCATCCACTTTACCTTTAAGAAGATCACATCCCACCACAGATCCGACACTGGAGCAAAGCCACCACGGACCAGCTAACCACATCACTGAGCCAGAACTCACCAATCAACACTACTGACACCTATGACGCAGTACGCAACTTCACACAGTGGATCATCAACTGCGCCGATGCCCTTGCACCACTTAAGACCCCTTCACGCAAGCCCAGCAACAGGAAAACAACATGGTTCACTGACGACCTCAAAGAATTGAAGAAATCCTGCCGAACCCTCGAGAAAACCTGGTGGCGCGAACAGACGACAGAAAACCTGACAGCCCTCAAGAACGCCACTCGCAAACACCACCAGCTGATCCGCACCACCAAAAAGACATCGTTCAAAGAGCGGCTGGACTACAACACACACAACAGCAAGGAACTCTTCAGCATCGTAAAAGAGTTCTCCAACCCCAGCGCCAGCAGCAACGATATCACACCGTCGCAAGACCTTTGCAACTCCCTCGCCACGTTCTTTCACCACAAGATCGCCGATATACACAACAGCTTTTGCGCCCAGACTCCGTCCCCAACCACCGAACCAATGCCCCCTACAACTACCCTCAGCGCATGGACTCCCCTCAGCACTGAAGACACCGCCCACGCTATGAACACCATCCACTCTGGCTCTCCTTCCGACCCATGCCCTCACCACATCTTCAACAAAGCCGACACCATCATCAATCCCCACCTTCGGAACTTATTAAACAACTCCCTCACATCCGCCACCTTCCCAGAGAGCTGGAAGCATGCAGAGATCAACGCCCTACTGAAGAAACCCACAGCGGACCCTAAAGACCTCAAGAACTTCTGCCCCATCTCTCTTCTTCCCTTCAAAAGTTATCAAGAAGATCGTCAATAAACAGCTGACCGCATTCCTCGAGGCCAATGGCTCCCTCGACCCATCCCAGTCCGGATTTAGAGCCAACCACAGCACAGAGACCGCCCTCATCGCAGCCACCGACGACATCAGGACCCTGCTTGACAAAGGGGAAATAACCGCCCTCATCCTCCTAGACCTCTCAGGCGCCTTTGATACAGTCTGCCATCGCACCCTAATAACCCGCCTCCACAAAACCGGGATCCAAGGTAAAGCCTTGGATTGGATCACCTCGTTCCTCTCCGACAGAACCCAGAGAGTCCACCTCCCTCCCTTCCACGGCCACCAAGATAATCTGCGGCATACCCCAAGGCTCATCGCTCAGCCCAACCCTCTTCAACATCTACATGAGCCCCCTCGCCGCCATCGCAGGCAAACACAACCTCTACATCATCTCATACGCTGATGACACCCAGCGAATACTCTCCCTCACCAAAGACCCAGCCACCGCCAAACTCAACCTCCAGGAAAGAATGAAAAACGTCGCGGAATGGATGAAACTTAGCCATCTGAAACTGAACTCAGACAAGATATAGGTCCTCATCCTCGGACCATCCCCATCCGCCTGGGACGACTCCTGGTGGCCCACAGCACTGGGCACCGCACCTACACTCACTGACCACGCACGCAACCTGGGATTCATCCTGGACTCCTCTCTCACGATGACCAAGCAAGTCAACGCCATCTCATCCTCATGTTTCAACACCCTGTGCATGCTTTGTAAGATCTTACGGTGGATCCCTACCGGAACTAGAAAGACAGTCACCCAGGCCCTCGTCACCAGCCGACTAGACTACGGGAACGCCCTATATGCAGGAATGACAGTCAAACTTCAGAAAATACTCCAGCGCATACAGAACGCATCCGCATGACTGATCCTCGACATCCCTCGCAACAGCCACATATCAGCCCACCTGAGAGACCTGCACTGGCTCCTCATCAGCAAAAGGATCACATTCAGGCTCCTCACCCACACACACAAGGCGCTCCACGATATAGGCCCCGAATACCTGAACAACTGCCTCACGTGCCACACTCCAACCCGCAAACTCCGCTCCGCCAGCCTCGCCCTCGCCACCGTCCCACGGATCTGCAGACCCACCACCTGAGGAAGATCATTCTCCTACCTGGCAGCCAAGACGTGGAACTCCCTCCCCGCCCACCTACGACTGACCCAGTACCACCTTACCTTCAGGAAATACCTCAAGACCTGGCTCTTCGAGCAGTAGCAGCACCCCCCACCCTCCCTTCAGCGCCTTGAGACCCTTATACGTGAGTAGCGCACTCTATAAATGTATTGATTGATTGATTGATTGACTTTTCTTCCACAGACTTTGATTCAGAGAAAGAGAGAGAAAAACACAAAAGGAGGAAAAAGGAGGAAGAGAAAAAAGAACAGGGATAAAGGGAGAAAGTATGGATGAAAAATAATATGCAAGAGTGAGATAAAAAGGTGGGTTATGTCTGATAGTGGACTAAAGAGGTATCATATGGAATTGCGACTACGCAATCTAGCGGCCTGTTTTAAAAGAAAGTGCTGCAGCGCAGCACTGCAAACCCTTTGTCTGCGCCATGCTGCAGCACTTTCAAAGCACAGGGATGCCACATAGTGCCTTGAGACCCTTACAGGTGAGTAGCGCACTCTATAAATGTATTGATTGATTGATTGACTTTTCTTCCACAGACTTTGATTCAGAGAAAGAGAGAGAAAAACACAAAAGAAGGAAAAAGGAGGAAGAGAAAAAAGAACAGGTATAAAGGGAGAAAGTATGGATGAAAAATAATATGCAAGAGTGAGATAAAAAGGTGGGTTATGTCTGAAAGAGGTATCATATGGAGTTGCGACTACGCAATCTAGTGGCCTGTTTTAAAAGAAAGGGCTGCAGCGCAGCACTGCAAACCCTTTGTCTGCGCCATGCTGCAGCACTTTCAAAGCACAGGGATGCCACATATTTACAATAATATGTTGAATTCTTGTGCTCTCCCCTGCGCAGGCGCACAATGGGCTGCCATGCTCCGAGGCAGGCACCCTTGCACCATGGTGCAAGAATGCCTGCATCACTGGGATGATTTCTTATGTGCAAGAAGGGTTCCCTTCCTGCACATAAACAATCTGAAATGCAATTTTTCAACTTCTATGTGTGCTGCATTAGCACACATAGAACTTGCAAAAGTCATTTTTTATGTGAAGGAAAGGATACCTTCCTGTACATAAACCATCACCAGAGGTGATTTCCTCTTTCTATGTGTGCTGCAGAATGCAGCATGCATAGAAAGAGGAAAACAAATTAGGAGAAATTAGTACATTTCTCCTCGTTGAGCCTCACTACGCCTCCTCTGGGAGGCATAGCATTCAGATGCATTTCCCGGTTTACAATTTCTAGTTAATCTGAAATTGTGTCAGGTTCCATGAGTGTAGCATGGGAACACCCATGGAACGCCCCTTTCACGCAAAGTGCTACATGCAAAGGGCCCATATTCACTAGGACAGTAAAAGTCACGCAGGGTGGCTTTTCCTGTCCTTGTAAATATAGGGCAGTAAAATGTGATGCCGGTGAGTCACAAAAAGTGATGCACCTGTGGCACAAGGGGTTTGTTAATAAGCTTGATATTCAGCTCAACGGCCTTCAATATCATCAGCTGTGGTATTTGGAGCAAAACGTTAAGCCCCAACACTTATTTTTGTTTCAAATTAAGCACACCTCTGGCCACTTGGTTAATGGGTTCAATAGGTAAGGATGTTATCCAGAACAATTTCATCCTCGACCCCTCCCAATCCAGATTCCGCAGCAACCACAGCACCGAAACTGCCCTACTGGCCGCCACAGACAACATCTGCACCCTCCCCGACCAAGGCCACACCGCAGCTCTGATCCTTCTCGACCTGTCCGCAGCTTTTGACACCATCTCCCACTGCACTCCCCTTGACCCTGTGTTCAGGCAGGTCGCTCCCTCTGCCACCACACAGACCCCCTGTGCGCCGCTGCTTCTCCTGACTGCCTCGTTGCTCCTTGTGTGCCCTTGATTGCTCACTGTTATTTTATTTTGTGATTCATTTCTTTCCCTTCGTTTTTCGCTCCTTGTGTGCCGCTGTGTGCCCTTCTCTGCCTGCCTGCACTGTCATTTCATTCTGTGACTCATTTCTTTGCCTTCGTTTTTCGCTCCTTGTGTGCCCCTGTGTGCCCTTCTCTGCCTGCCTGCACTGTTATTTCATTTTGTGATTCATTTCTTTCCCTTTGTTTTTCGCTCCTTGTGTGCCCCTGTGTGCCCTTCTCTGCCTGCCTGCACTGTCATTTCATTTTGTGATTCATTTCTTTCCCTTCGTTTTTTGCTCCTTGTGTTCCCCTTCTCTGCCTGCCTGCACTGCTTATTTGTTTGTGTGACTCCTCAGGGTGTCTTTAGCCTTCTCCACTGTGTCCTCTCCCCCCAGCCCCCTCTTGCCTTCTGTATCACCTGCTTCCCGCCGCTCGTGCTCCCCGCGGCCCCGCCCCCGCGTCCCATTGGCCGACCCGTTCCCACCTCCCAGCTGCTCCTCCCTCCCTCTCTCCCTCTTATGGAGGCCGCTCAGCGGGTGCACGGCGGGCGCACCGCCAGCGCACCAAAGGCAAGCCCGTCTGCGCCTGTCCGTGCCTGGACTGCGCCCAGCGCCAGAACCCCTGGCCCCCGTCGAGGACAGCCCACCAGACGGATCTACCCTCCACGAACTCAACACCGGCCGGATGCCCGCCTGCCACCGAGCAACCCCGAAACGCACCCACGGCCCTTACCTGCCAAGCCTGCAAATTCACCTGCCTCCGTACCTCCCCACCACCCGCCGCGCCAAGCCTCAACTACAACCACCTCAAGTGCATCCTCCTCAACACCCGCTCCGTCCACGAACACGCCGTCGAACTCTGGAACCTCATCGACACAACAGCACCGGACTTCGCCTTCCTCACAGAAACCTGGATGAACACCTCCTCAGCCCCCGACATCGCCATAGCCATTCCTGATGGCTAGAAGATCACTCGGAGAGATCGCACCAACCAAACCGGAGGAGGCATCTCCATCGTCCACAAAAACACCATCCGCATCACGAGCAACTCTGACGACACCCTCACCGCCGCTGAGCACCTTTACTTCCAGATACACACCGACCACAAGACCACCCTCAGAGGCACCCTCATCTACAGACCCCCGGGACCACGCACACAATTCAGTGAAGCCATCGCAGACTTCATCAGCCCACTTGCCCTCATCTCCTCAGACTACATCCTCCTAGGGGACCTCAACTTCCACCTGGAAAACAACAATGACAACAACACCACCACCCTACTGGACAACCTCGCCAACCTCGGACTCAAGCAACTGGTGGACACCCCCACCCACTACGCCGGCCACACACTTGACCCAATTTTTTCCTCCAGCAACCACATCTCCTTCAGCCACACAACCAGACTACACTGAAAAGACCACAACTGCGTCCACTACAGCTTCAGGAAAACCATGACCCACCACCAACCGCCTCAGGCCCCCCGAAGATGCTGGGGCAAGATCACCACCGACCAGCTCACCACCTCCCTGAGCCAGAACCCCCCCCAGCAACATAACGGACTCCAATGAAGCAGCCCGCAACCTCACACAGTGGCTCACCAACTGCGCTGATGCCCTTGCACCAATGAAGAATGCCCCCAGCAGACCAGGCAGCAACAAAGCCTCGTGGTTCACCAACGACCTCAAAATCTCCAAGAAATCCTGCCGTACCCTCGAGAAAGCCTGGCGCAACAACCAATCAGCAGAAAACATGACGGCCCTCAAGAACGCCACCCGCAAACACCACCAGCTGATCCGCACCACCAAAAAGACAGCATTCAAGGAACGGCTGGATAACAACACCCACAACAGCAAGGAACTCTTCAGCATCGTTAAAGAACTCTCCAACCCAAGAGCTAGCAACAACGACATCACACCCTCGCAAGACCTCTGCGACTCACTCACCTCATTCTTCCACCACAAGATCACCGATATACACAACAGCTTTGGCGCCCACACCAAGCTCCCATCCACCGAACCAACACCCCCTACCACCACCCGCCGCACCTGGACCCCCGTCAGCACTGAAGACACCACCCACGTGATAAACACCATGCACTCCGGCTCCCCAGCTGACCCCTGTCCACACCACATCTACAACAAAGCCGACTCCATCATCGCAACCCAACTCCGGAACATCATTAACTCCTCCTTCGCATCCGCCACCATCCCAGAAAGCTGGAAACATGCGGAGATCAGCGCCCTCCTGAAGAAGCCCACCGCGGACCCCACGGACTTCAAGAACTTCCGCCCCATCTCGCTCCTCCCGTTCCCCGCCAAAGTCATCGAGAAGATCGTCAACAAACAACTAATCACCTTCCTTGAGACAAACGACTCCCTCGACCCATCACAGTCAGGTTTCCGAGCAAACCACAGCACCGAAACCGCCCTTATCCCAGCTACTGACGACATCAGGTCAATGCTCGACAACGGGGAAATGGCTGCCCTCATCCTCCTTGACCTCTCGGCCGCCTTCGACACTGTCTGCCACCGCACCCTAACTACACGCCTCCACCACGCCGGTATCCGAGGAAAAGCCCTGGAATGGATCACCTCCTTCCTCTCCGACAGTTCCGAGCGAGTCCGCCTTCCTCCCTTCCACTCAGCAGCCACCAAGATCATCTGCAGCGTCCCTCAAGGCTCTTCGCTCAGCCCCACCCTCTTTAACGTCTACATGAGCCCCCTCGCAGCCATTGCACGCCAACACAACCTCAACATCATCTCCTACGCCGACGACACCCAGCTGATCCTCTCCCTCACCAACGACCCCGCCACTGCCAGAGCCAGCCTCCAGGAAGGAATGAAAGACGTCGCGGAATGGATGAAGCTCAGCCGTCTGAAGCTGAACTCGGACAAGACGGAAGTCCTCATCTCCGGACCATCCCCCTCCGCCTGGGACGACTCCTGCTGGCCTCTCTCTGCTCTGGGCACCGCCCCCAAGCCCACGGACCATGCACGCAACCTGGCCTTCATCCTGGACTCCTCCCTCACGATGACCAAGCAGGTCAATGCCGTCTCATCATCCTGCTCAACACCCTGTGCATGCTCCGAAAGATCTTCCGGTGGATCCCCACCGAAACCAGAAAAACGGTCACCCAGGCCCTCGTCACCAGCCGCCTAGACTACGGGAACGCCCTCTACGCAGGAACCACAGCCAAACTACAGAAAAGACTCCAGCGCATACAGAACGCCTCTGCACGGCTCATCCTGGACATCCCCCGCCACAGCCACATATCCGCCCTCCTAAGAGACCTGCACTGGCTCCCCGTCAGCAAGAGGATCACGTTCAGGCTCCTCACCCAGGCACACAAAGCCCTCCACGACATGGGCCCCAAATACCTCAACAACCGCCTCACGATCTACACACCCACCGGCCAGCTCCGATCCGCCAGCCTCACCCTCGCCACTGTCCCACGGATTCGCAGAGCCACCACCGGGGGAAGATCCTTCTCCTACCTAGCGGCCAAGATATGGAAGTCCCTCCCCACCCACCTATGGCTGACCCAGGACCATCTCTCCTTCAAGAAGCAACTCAAAACCTGGCTCTTCGAGCAGTAGCAGCACCCCCCTCCCAGCACCTTGAGACCCTAGCGGGTGAGCAGCGCGCTTTACAAATTGATTGATTGATTGATTGATTGCACACTCGCCTCCAGGCTACACGACGCAGACATACAAGGTGCCGCCCTCAACTGGATCTGCTCGTTCCTCACCGGCAGAAGCCAATGAATCAGACTGCCACCCTTCCTCTCCGAACCAATGGAAATCAATTGCAGAGTACCCCAGGGATCATCAATCAGCCCAACCCTCTTCAATATCTACATGGCCCCCCTTCTTCCATCGTCAGGCAGCACGTCCTCAGCATAGCATCCTACGCCGACAACACCCAGCTCATTCTTTACCTCACCAAGGACCCCGCCACCACCAGACTCAACTTCCAGGAAGGAATGTAGGTCGTTGCATCCTGGATGAGGAAAAGCTGCCTGAAGCTCAACTCGGAGAAGACAAAAGTCCTCATACTCAGAACTACCCCATCATCATGGAACAATACCTGGTGGCCCACTGCACTCACAGCCCACCCACCCCCACGGTCCACACCAGAAACCTCTGCATCGTACTTGACATTTCCCTCTCCCTCCATGAAAAAGCAGGTCAAATCTGTCACGTTCAGCTGTTTCAACACCCGCCACATCATACAAAAGACCTTCAACTTGATCCCCCGAGTCAAGAAAGACAGTCACCCACACACTCATAACCAGCAGACTGACCTACGAAAACTCCCTCTACACCGGCATCAACAAGTCTCTACTCCACAGCTACAGATGATGCAGAACACCACAGACAGACTCGTCCTCGGCATCCCCAATACGAGCATATCAGCCAACTCCGACAGAACCTCCAACACCTCCCTGTTGGGAAAAGAGTCACATTCAAGATACTCACCCACGCCTACAAATGCCTCCACAACACAGGACCTCCATACCTCAACAAAAGAATTGCCTTCCACGTACCGAGACAAAACCTCCAATCCACCAACCTCGATCTCGCCGAAACCCCATGCATCCACAGAGCCAGAACAGGGGGAAGAGCCTTCTCCTACTTCACAGCCAAGACCTGGAATAAGCTGCCTATCAATATCACAAACGCCCCCTCCCTGAACACTTTCAGGCAGGTGCTCAAGACCTGGCTTTTCGACTGAACGGAACAGTTGCCCCCCCTTCCAACACCTTGAGACCCTCAGAGGAGAGTAGTATGCTTATAATTCCCTGATGGATTGATTGATTGACCCAGGATCAATTTTACTGTATGAGAGAGGATAGGCTAAGAAATCTTTTGAAATAATTAGATTTCTTAATTATTCCTACAGGAGAGTATATTTAGAAGGAACTCTATTCGTCGAGTATTACAAGGAAATTCTCTGACATCCATTTATGCAGTCTGTGAGAGCAGGGGCAAAGAGTAGAGATGCCCTACATTGTCAAAGTCTTTATGTAGCTGTGTCTATCATCTGCATATTGGTGTGTGGAGATATCAATAATCCTAAAGCAAGGACTCCAGTGGCTCCAAAAATAGCATGAATAAGGCAGGAGAGAGGATCAAACCACGAGGAACACTGCAAAACATCTCAGACCTTCGTGTGTTGTATATCCCCGTCTTCACCAATTGTCTATCGGTGAACTAAGAGGAAAGTCGATTCAAAACCTGGTAATGAAAGCCCAACCATAGTGATAGAACGCAGATCAAATTGCCATCGCTCTCTACATATAGTTGGCATTTTGCTAATTGTTTTATTTACCCTTGATAGATGGGGGAGGGTAACCAATCTTGGAGCAGTACATTTAAAACATGTTTAAATGTGCACAATCTGTCGTTTTTTTAGAACGAGGAACTCACTAGCAAATTGCAACGGTGGGGCTCTCCAAAAAATTGAAAATATTTTTTTTTCATGTAATTGCAATGGGAAGGTCGGTAGGGCAATGGAGCACTGGGTGAGGGGAGAAGGGAATGTAGGGAGACGCAACTAGACTTGGGTGGTGTGGGAGCAGTGGAGGAGCTTGTGCAGGGAGAGGATAAAAAAGAACAAATAGTAGAAAAAAACCCTTGTGAAGAATGCACAGTTCATGGGGGAGGCGGGATTTTTTATGTAGCTGTGTCTATCATCTGCATATTGGTGTGTGGAGATATCAATAATCCTAAAGCAAGGACTCCAGTGGCTCCAAAAATAGCATGAATAAGGCAAGGGGCAATAAGGTCCTTTAGGATGGGTGGGGCCTTTCTGTACAAGATTTTTATGGGTGGTGCAAAGAGCTTTAGAATGCACCCTTCCTTGGATGTGCAGCCAATGTAGTGAATTAAGGGCTGGTTTGGCTGAGCAGCGGCTGTGTATATATATATGTATGTATTTTATGTTTATACACTATTTGCACTGTGCACTTTATGGGTTTTCAATACAGATTCACAAATGAACAATTGTAGCCCACTTGGGCAATATTTTCAGGCACTATAAGTATAGACATGTTGGACATGAATTTTTCAAAAACGCTAAAATTCTTTTTCTGTGTCTAGGGACTGATTAGACATAACAACATTCAATGCTGCTATGAGTAGGATTCCTGTTTTTGCACTAGCACTTTATAATCTTAACCATATATGTTTTTACATTTGAGAAGACGTTTCTATATGTATATAATAACGAGCCTTGTTTTATCTATGTAATACATATGGTAATTTTCTAATGATGGAAAAGGGGAAACAAAAAAAAAACCAGTTATTTCATTGGTACTGGCACCAGGAATCTAACAATTATTGTTGTTACTCATTATATTTAAGCACATTGCTTACTTGTTTTTTTAAATTGCCATTAACGTTGGTGGTTTTATATAAAAATAAGCACTTTAGCAATATGTCAGTTTGCATTTATGCAAGGATTGTGTCCACTTTTCATGTCTATTACCCTTGGGTGTTGTGATCCAATGCTAACCCATTTCCTATTTGCACTGGCACTTTAAATAGTCCCCCCTCCCATTGTGGCGTCATGTGACCAAGGCCTCTGTGAAGGCCGAAACGTTATGCTGGCAGGGCGAGCTTCCACAAACATAAAATAAACTGCTCACTGCATTGTGGGTCGGCTCCTCTCTCTTTTCCCTTGGTCTGCTCCGGTGGATGTGGAGTTCGAGGCGTATTGGATTGGGTGTGTCAACCATATATATATATATATATATATACACTTCATGTTAATTAATAATGTTCATATTATTAGTTTAATATTTTTTCTAAATTAATAAGGTTATTCATATATATAATGTGTTTGAAGTGAAGTACTTTCCATACTGTTGCTCAGACTGGCATGAGAATTGTAAATCTAACTCCTCCTAAGTCCTACGTTTTTCCTACTGTTTTGTTCACTGGAGAAAGAAGAGCAAATGTAACCCTAATGAGGTCTAACACTTTTGCTACTGTTTTGTAGTTTGGGGTGGGAATAGTCAATGTAACTCTTCTGAAGTCCAACACTTTCCCTACTGTTGCAATGTCTGGAGAGGGAATAGTGCAATTAACCCCTCTGAAGCCCTACACTTTCCCGACTGTTGCATAAACTGGAATGGGAATAATATATTTAATACTCAAGACTCCGATACTTTTCCTGATATAGGTCAAAAAGATTTTTAATTATTGTTTTTTTTTACATTTTATATTATTTGTTGTATAATTTAATTCTATAATAATTTTTATAAATATCTTTTTTTTTAATATTGTATTTACTTGGTCATTTATTTAATGGTGTCAGAACTCGCAAACTCACTACAGTAGAGGCCTGGGAAAAAGGAAGATGACAGACTGAGGCCGCCGCAGAGAGCACGTACCTCTGGTTGCTCCCACTCTGTGGTTTGCTGGTCCTCGGTGTGGGACCGATGTAGCAACGATACGGCACAGCAGCTTGGTCCCCGAAAGGCTGTGATACTGCCAGTATTCTTGCAGCTCGCTCGGACTGAATTGAGATGCTTAGAAGACGATCAGGAGTGTCTATGTTCCGGATAATGACACGGGCAGCTCAGCGCTCTTTCTAGCTTTCTAGAGCGGAGAAGTGGCAGGCGGGGCCGAGTTAATCTGGCCTCAATTGCACTGGGATTACTCCAGCGGTTCTCACGACAGGCATGGCTCCACAATGCAGGGCTCAGAATCAGCGCGCACCCGGGGCAACCCTTCTGACAGAGAGGGCTGAGAAAGAGGGCGCACCCGCCCAGCTGACTCAGGCAGAGACGACAAGTTGCCGCACTGCCAATATAGCTAAAGGGCATAATTCGAAGCTGGGAAAGCCAATTTTAGAGTTGCTGCACTCTGGAAAAGTGGCAGATATCTTTCAAACCTGTGGCTTAGCGGCCCCTACACTGGAGCAAACTATGGCGGATGCTCTGTTGGAAGCAGTTCAGCTGGAGTCTGATAGCGGCAATGTTGCCACTGGCGCTTTCGGAAACGGGAAAGGTGAAGAGGTCGATCAGGCTCGGCTGGTGGAGAATGACATAGCAAAACAAGGTAATCCTACTAGTCCCCCTAAATCATAGCCCGCCTTAGCACTGGGTAGTGCAAATGTTACAGCAATCGCTACTGCAGCTATCTCTGAAAACATTCCTCCAGTTATGGATGCTCCTGACTGCTGCACTTCTGCTATGCCTCAATTGGTTCCCACTAACCCTGGTGCAAGACACAAAAGACAAAAATACCACTGATGGATATATGGGGGACAGGCTAGCATGCAAGGAGAGGCTAACCGGGAAAATAGTGATACGGTTGGCGCGAAGGAAGTGTCTGGTGTGCAAACAAGTAGCTGGGCCTCGAACTTAGGCACTACTTCCATGTGTAACGAATCACTGACATAATATCGAAGGACACAATATCGTCCTACAAAAATATCGACACAAAAATATCAACAACAATAATATCGACATCCTATACCTATCTAAAAACACAAAAATATCGGATACACAATATCAACCTACATAAACATCGATCTCACTAAAATCGACAACATACATATCTAAATAATCAAATATCAACTACTCAAAAATATACACACTAAGTAAAAAATATCGACTGTAAAATTTTCGACAACAATAACATCGTTAATTTAAAAATATTGAAAAATATTAGAAATGTATAATAATACTTTTAAACAATTAAAAATCAAATTAACACAAAAATACACATCTCTCATAACGTACAATAAATAGAATTACATTTCACAATTACAAAACATTAAAAACGATTGAAATTTAACTAAAACTATTTAAATAAACAATATAAAATTAACTAACCAAAATATTAATTAGCGTTTGCCTTATATAAAAACTAAGTACCCAAACATATTTTCAAAAATACAAACTAACCAATAACAACACTGCAAATACAAATTGACCAATAGCAAACTAATTGCTAACTCTAAACCACTATATAAACAATTAAACACTAAACACAAACAAGAAAAAAAAAAGACATGAAAAAACACTGTGGATGACTTCAACTACACCTACAAGAACATCAAGATTCAACCTAAACTTCAGTGGATTAAAAGTAAGTAACTGGGAGGAGCCAGGTCCCGGACCAAGATGGCTGCTCGGGCTCCCGGCTCCGCCGGCCGCGGTCTCCCACCACCACATCCAGCTTCTTAACCAGCGCCTTTCTTATGTTCCCGCACAGCAAAGGTGTAGCAGCGCCGATCCATGCGCGCCCGAGTGCTCTGACGGCTTCATAGCCGGAGATGTGCCGTCTCGAAGTTTGCGGCCCGCCCCTGCCTGAAGCCGGGGTCTAGGGTACTGAAATGCCCGGCCCCGAATGCAACAACAACGGCAGGGTGTGTGGCGGAAGTGCCGGTCTGGGGCAGATGAAGACTTGGATTTACCCGATTTTTGACGGCGATTCTCATACAGCGCCACTGCAATGTTGAAATTTGATTCGATGCTTTTCTGCGGAAGCTTGAGGTAAAGACCCCCCCCCCCCAGCTGGTCATTCTGTGGATGTGTGCCCCGTGCAAATCGTATCGATCCCGACGGCAGTGAGTGTCTCCCAATACCCCCGCTGGGTCTATCTGCCTGCTATTTGATGAGCGACCTTGCGACACTTTTCGTCTAGTGGCATACGCTCCGTGTGGGAGCGCCTTGCACGCAATTGCGCCTAAGGTGATCTCAAGACCGATCCTGAACTGCTCTGCAGGGGCCACGGAAAGGACGCCACCGAACACCTGGAGCGGATCGGCCTGGTGTGATGGAGCCTCGGCAGATGCTATGACTGCCGCTACTGGGGGAGAGATGGAGGACCTGCGGCTGGGGGAGGTCAGGGCGGCCATTGCTGACTTGCACTACGCATACAACACCAGATGGAGACCGTGGGGAGAGACCTGGATGCTGCTGTGCGTTGGGGTCGTCCAGGTCGAGCGGCTCCTGCCCTGATACACGGATTGCTAGAGATTGTGAGACAGGTTGATTGTTAGCAGTTGGCTCATGGGTGCCCCCAGGACTTGGTGGTCTCCGGGCTGGATGGTGACATCCTGTGGGCCCACGCTCGACAGAGGGATAGTGGCGCTGTGTGCTGTCCGTCAATCACAGCTGAGGTGGAAGATCCAATGATGGCGTCACTATTGGGAGCATTACCTTGTCCCGATGATCAATTGCTCTATAGCGGCGGGCAGCGGTGGCGCTACGACAAGTCCTCTTCCCTTTGTTTTGGACTGATGCTGAAGAGCGAGCGCCATCTCTTCTGCTCCCTGATGGCTCTTAGATATTTGGATAACTACGTCTTTCGAGCGACATCACTGTGTATTGCCGTACCACCAGATGGCATCCCCTTCCCAGTCCGGTACTTTGACTCACCTACACCTGTAACAGAGAGTCTGGGTTGCAACCGTAAATTGGACCGGGCGGACCTGGGTTGAGTATTGTGATGCTACTTTCAGTGTGGGGCCAATGCTGGACTTTTTTACTTATGTCATGATGGCACTAACGGCAGACTGGCAAAGATCGAACCCACTCAAAATACGTTTATTGTATTGCATTCCGGCTTTCTATATGGAGTGGGTATTTCCTGTGGTGGGGGGAGGGGGGTAGGCGTGGGCTGTGGGTCTGTCCTGGTGTCCTCCTCCGTTCTCTTTCTTTTCTTTTTTTCCTTTTTCCTTCCTTTAGTTTTTCTTCAACTTAGTCGAGCGATAGCTCTCTTCCGCTCTCTTCTAAATTTCGGGTTCATATAACGGGCAACAGGCACGCTGCTGAGGGGGAGGCCGTAGCCATAGGCAGGGGTGCAGGATGGGGGGTTTGGGGAGGGGTATTACTGTTTTTCTTTTTAATTTTTTTGTTTCTAGGGCCCCTTTTTTCTTACCTGTTACTCTTAGCTTTCCCTTTACTCTTCTTTCTTTCCCCTCCTTTTTGGGAACCGAGTGATAGGTTGCTCACCGTACGTTCTTCTGGTTCTAATTACGAGGGTGGCTGTTTCATTAAAAAAGTTTTAGAATGCAGCGGGCATGTACTGCATTGGCGTGCAAACTGTACTGTTTAATTGTCTATCCTGTTTAATACGCACTAGTGTCAACGCCCTGCCTGTATTAGTCCTGACTGCGAAGATCCTGATTACTGACAACCCTTGCTAGGATGATCGTTTGATTGTACGGCGCCTGATCCTGTTTTTTTCCTAAATCTTTAAAAGAAACCTCTTTAATCCTGGTACCTATATGGTACGGTCATTATCCTGAGTTGCAATGGGGCAATTGGGAGGCGGGCTGTTACGTACTTATGGCTTTTATTGATTTGCTGCCCGTGATTGTAACTGCTTTATGTATCAATAAAGGTTTACCAAAAATTAAAAAAAAAAAAAGTAAGTAACTAAACTAAACTAAATAAAACTAACTGATAAAATGTAAAAAATAACAAACATGATCCAATCACTAATGTGTGGTGTGGAGAAGCGTGGCTCAGTGGTTAGAGGCGGCAGACCCGGAAGCTGAGATCGGCTGTGGACCAGGGTTCGATTCCCCGCTTCGGTGGGTCTCGGGCTCAAAATTCCACGGAGTCGACAATTCTCGCTCCGGTGCCTACTCGACTCACGGGGTCACTCTCTGCGACTCTGGGCAATAGCTTGCTTAATCTCCACTACGGCCCCTCGCGGCGGGATGCCTGGCTTTCACCTTGTGGATACCCGGCCGGGGTATCTCACAGGGGAATACCAGGACGGGTTCCCTAAGCAAGCGCCTTGTGACCCCTGGGTTAAAGCGCACTATATAAATCGAAGCACATTTACATTCACATTTACACTAATGCATATCTACTTTTTATTTTCTCCTACCACTACAGAATACTCTACTGAAAAAGAACAAAGAACAGAACTCAGAAAACCAATATACAACTAACAAAGTAAGTATCTCCAAAGATTTTTATAAAAACATTTAATAACTCTAAGCTAAAACTTATAGCAAAAACTGTAACTGCAACCTAAAAATTATATCAGAACAATTAATACATATAAATGCATTTTTTTTCAGATAAAGGAAACACCGAAAATACAGGCCACAACTGAACAGTAAAGAACATCAAAATCAAATACAGATTTTTCAACAATGTAAGTATATAATGCAGAAATGTTTTTAAATGTAACTTAAAATACATACAACAATATTTTAAATAACTATAAAATATATTTCTTATAGTCTAACAAACAGCAAAATTACAGAAGGAGCAGAATTTATAACCAGCCAGAAAGGAAAACTATTACTCTGCTACATGGGTTAAACGTATACCCAAGAAAAACAATTTGGAAGGAAAGTTAATTGTAAATGTTGTAAATATTACTCCAACAAATGTTACGGGAGGGCAACAACTAGGGAAGCAACAGTACTTTATATACTAGGGAACACAACCACCCACCAAACGTAACAGAAATCGAAGTTAGAACAGCATTAGAAAACATAAAAGAAGCTAGTACAGGTTACCAAAAACCAACAAGCGTCATTTTAAAAGAACAGATTCCCCAAATGCCACTACACAAATGCCAAATATAGTTTCCCTAAAAAGAACAATATCATGTACCAAAAGAACAACTACCACTACCACTCCACCTCCTAGAACATATAGCAAAATCATTTTAAATCCTGACCAAATTATAACTTTAAACAAACGACCATATGTCATTTATGACAATGAAAACAATGACAAAAGACTGGTAATTTTTGGCACAGCTATTAAATTCATAAAACTACAGCAAAGCCAATTTTGGATGATGGATGGGACTTTTAACATCTGTCCCAAACCTTTTTTTCCAATTATACACAATACATGGCCTATATCAAAACTGCAACATACCTCTACTTTATGCACTACTACCAAATAAACTAATTCCACAAATATGGAATTATTAAACACAATCAAACTAATAACTAATGACTATTCCCCTGAAAAAATAATACCAGATTTTGAACAAGTAATGCTTTCAAGTATCTTAAAAATACATCCCCATACCTGTATCCAAGGCTGCTATTATCACTTTAACCAGTGCCTATGGAGACACTTACAAAAGACAACCCTAAGCATTGAATATGCAACAAATTCATCTTTTGCATATCAAATAAAAAAACTAACAGCACTAGCTTACGTCCCAGAAACAGACGTGGTAGAACACTACAGCATTTTAATTGATTGCACCTTTTACAAACAAAATGAATCTGAATTAAGTCCACTCTTAGACTATTTTGAGGACACATGGGTAGGTAGACTCCATAGATCTGGCCACAGGAGAAATCCTAAATTCGTAATACCCTGGAGGAACGTTTACCGAAGTACATTAAATGGAGAATCAAAAACAAACAACGCTGTCGAAGGCTGGCACAATGCCTTCCTTCAATCAACAGGCAGAACTAAATCAAGTTTAGAAAAATGTAATGTATTAAATGCCTACAAAAGGAACAAAGCTATCAAGAGTTCCGAATGGAACAATCCATTACTGAACTAACTCCCAAAACATCTAAACAAACCAAACAAATGCACAAATAACTAGAACAACAAGTAAAGTTGTACCCTAGCACAAAAGGCATTGAATACCTCAACATAATAGCCAAAACACTACTTTAAATTACTCTAAATCACAAAGCAGTAATAAAAAATACAAACAATAACATGTAAATAACAAAAATATATTTTATCTCAAAAATAATTAATGTGTGCAATATATATGTAATAATTTATAAAATATATATAAACACCATAATAATATTTGAAATAAATAAAACATAACAATAATAATAAAAACATTACCCGCCCACAATAAATAAAATAAAAGACTTACCAAGCATATCCCAAAGGCTGTAGAATCCATTTTCACCAAAACAATCCATTTTTTAAAGAGGTTTGCCCCAAAAAAATGAAGAAATACAACTGTCCCAAAACTGAATAATCCATGCAACGAAGCTCTTCCAAAAAGCCATAAAAAACCCGAAAAAATATAAAACATAGAACAAACGCTCCAGGAAAACCGAAAAATTTAAAGAAGTGTTAAAAATGCATTCGTTAATGAAACTAACAAACACTTCTTTAAAAAAAAAAACGACTCCTTCCGATATTAAGAACTCCTGAAATAAAAATACAGAAAACATACATTCCCACCCACATAAAACAACACATAAACACCTACTAACAGTAATACTACCATTAGATTTCACCTAAATATACTTTAAACATCGAAACACTAACTCTACAAACAAGCCTAAATAAAGCTAAAAATACGTACATTTACCACACGTAAATACAACATATAAAAACGCCTAATACAACTAACTTACTTCTAACTACACTAAATAGCACCAAACTACTAACAAAATTAATATAAAACACACTTAAAACATGTAAAACAAACCTTACCTTCAGCGATGTGAAGTGTCTCCCAACCGCGAGCTCGTCTTCATCCAAATGACACAAAAAGACCTAAATTGGTTACAAAATAAATGACCCAAAACAAAACAAAAAGATTAACATTACAAACATATTATTTAATCAATTAAAATATTCCTTTACACAAAAAAAATCAATACTATGTCAGAAAAGTCCTATTTTTTTACTTGTATAAAAATACTTAACTAAATATATATATTTTGTAAGATTATAAAAATAAATATTATAAAATAAATATTTGTTATTATAATTAAATAAATCTGGAAAAATGTACATAAATCTGTACAAATGAGTTGCAAAATTTAAATAAATAAACATGTGTTAAAATGTTTTCTTAATTTAAATATATTGTTAAACAAATTAATATTAATATTTTAAATATTAATATTAATTTAAAAATGCTATGTGAAAAAATGTTACTTACTTTTTATTATTTCAGACAATACTTACAACTGTATTAAATATGATTATTTAATGAAATGTACAATTTCAATACAAATAAAAAACTTTAAAATAACCATAAAATATATTGCCAAATATATGCCTCAATATATTTGTATGAAATAAAATGTAATACTAATGTTTTCTGTTTCATTTTTGTCATGTTAATTAAAAAAAAAATATTACAACTCTAAAAAAATTGTATGAAATCTATTTATTAACATAAATAATGTAATATTCCCACACCAATATACATAAATTTAATGTAGGTGCTGGACAGTAATTAAAAATAATTTACTATTCCCACTCCAATCTACATTAATTTGGGGTAGTTGCTGGACACTAATTAAAAATAATGTACTATTCCCACTCCAGTTTACATACAATTAGGGTAGGTGCTGGACACTAATTAAAAATAATTTACTATTCCCACTCCAGTCTACATCAATTTGGGGTAGGTGCTGGACACTAATTAAATATAATTTACTATTCCAACTCCAGCCTACCATAATTTGGAGTAGGTGCTGGACACTTACTAAATATAATTTGCTATTCCCACTCCAGTCTACATTAATTTGGGGTAGGTGCTGGACACTAATTAAATATAATTTACAACTCCCACTCCAGTCGACATAAAATTAGGGTAAGTGGTGGACACTAATTAAAAATAATGTACTATTCCCACTCCAGTCTACATTAATTTGGGGTAGGTGCTGGACACTAATTAAAAATAATTTACTATTCTCACTCCAGTCTACATTAATTTGGGGTAGGTGCTGGACACTAATTAAATTAATTTACTACTCCTACTCCAATCTACATTATTTGGAGTAGGTGCTGGACACTAATTAAAATTAATTTACTATTCCAACTCCAGTCTACATTAATTTGGGGTAGGTGCTGGACACTAATTAAATATAATTTACAATTCCCACTCCAGTCTACATTAATTTGGGGTAGGTGCTGGACACTAATTAGGTTTAAAGCATTTTATTGCAGTAAGAAAGGAAAGGGGACAACATTACAGACAAATAGCCACAGGTGCTCCCCCAAATCAATGTGCACAATACAACAGATGTGTGAAGGCAGTTCTTTCAGTGCGATGGGCGCGTTCGCGCCAAAGTCTAACGGCTAGCGCACCTGTAGGTGGGAACAAAACAAAAGGAAGGAAAAAAAAAAAGACAAACCCCCCCCACCCCCCTCCCGGCCAACTTCCCCCCTCAACCCCCCAATTCCCCCCCCCCCCCCCCCACCCCCTGTACTGTGCCGTCAACCTCTCGCTTTTACACTGTGGCAGCTTGGTATTCCTCCAACAGCCTACATGGTCAGTTCAGTCCGGCGGATCTGGTGGCGGCGTCAGCCGTAACAATCTGAGATACCTAGGGCAAGTGATTTCTTTGAATTCCGATCTTAACAAAGTGTAGAATGGCGCCCACAGCTCTTCAAAAGTGTCCACCTCCCCCGCCACCACCAGGGACAGCTTTTCCATGCCCAGGACATGCCACAGTCTGTGTAGCCAGCCAACAACAGTAGGAAGTGTGGTAGTGCGCCAGTGTATGAGTATGTTCTGTACTGCCGATCCCAGGGCTATGGCTGTCTAGCTACCTCTCTTAGACCTTAGTGGGTACATTAAACCATTCGGCAAGCCCAGTAGAACATAGGCGGGGAAGCGGGGTAATTCAATGCCAAAGCACTGGCCAATCTCATTCAGTACCTCCTCCCAGTAAGGAGTCAGCAGGGGACAGTCCCATAGTATATGAGTGAGTGTGCCAGTCTGGCCGCAGTTGCGCCAGCATGTCTTGGGTATTGAGTGGTCCATGTCATGTAATTTCTCGGGGGTGCGATACCAATAAGTCGTAATTTTGGTGAAAGTCTCCGTGAGCCCAGTGTGATAGGCAGAGTGACGCGTCCGGTAAGAAATGCGATCCCATTCAGTGTGGCTCAACGCTCGACCAAGTTCTCGTTCCCACCGCTCCCTCCCAGGGTTGTAGATGTGAAAGGGGGGTGGTTGCAACATCTTGTAAAGGTCGGAAATAAGCTTGGCGTCCGATGAGCGAGTCACTAGCCAACGCTCATATGCCGTGATTTTTCGGTCCGCCGTAGCTCTCACCTGCGGCTGTAGCGCCCAGTGTCGCGCCTGCATATATCGCATGCGTTCCGTCTCGGGAAGGCCGTAGTCCCGTCGCAGGTCCTGGAATGAAACTACACCCTCCGGGCCATACATATGAAATAAGGCGGAGCAGCGGGCCGCCCGCCAGAGTTCATAGGCTCCCGACTCCATACCTGGGCCAAAGTCCGGGTTACCAACTATTGGCGTGAAAGGAGAGGGGAAGGTGGTAAGATCATGCTTGACGGACACGGAGTCCCACACACGGAGCGGGACCTGTGTTACAAAGGACGCATAGAGGTTGGGGGGGCGGTGGGCCCTCCTCAGGAAGGGCACCTCCTGTAGCGTCCTGCCCACCACCGCCTGGTCCTGAAACAACCAGTGTTTGTCCGATTCCCACCGGCTCCACTCCACTAAGTAGCGCAATTGAGCAGCTTGAAAGTACTTATGCAGGTCCGGTTTCCCAAGGCCACCAGACTCAGGCGCCAGCATAGCAATGGTTCTCTTGATCCTAGGCTTACGGCCCTGCCACACAAAGCGTGTGATAGCAGACTGAGTCTGCGCGAGCCATCCCTTGGGGGGTTGCAGCGGGAGAGCTCGAAATAGGTACAGGACTTGTGGCAGGAGGGTCATTTTCACCGCGGCTACTCTTCCCAGCAACGACAACGTGCCCCTGTCCCAGCGGGCCAGTTCCTTTTTAATCTTTGCACTTAAAGCCGTGTAGTTGGCCGTGACCATAGCAGGGAGAGAGGGTGCCAGAAGAATCCCCAAATATGGTATCCGGTCCTTAGACCAGCTCAGAGGGAAGAGCCTCTGTAAGTCAGCCCTAGTGGTGCTTGACAGCGAGATGTCAAGGGCCGCCGACTTCCCAAGGTTTACCTTGAATCCCGCCACGGTCGCAAAGGTGTCCAGTTCTGCGATACACGCAGGCAATGACCTCTGAGGATCATCGAACGTCAATATTACGTCGTCCGCGTAGAGACTTAGAGCGTGATGGAACTCCCCCATACGGACACCTATGACGTCGGGATTCTTGCGGGTTCTTTGTGCGAACAGCTCCATATAAAGAGCGAAAAGCAATGGTGATAACGGGCACCCTTGTCTGGTGCCTCGCTCTATTGGAAAGTGCTGAGAGCTGCACCCGCCAGACGCACCGCTAGGATACTGGTGAAAATCTTCAGGTCTGTGTTCAGAAGTGAAATCGGTTGATAGGACCCGCAAGCCGTCCGATCCTTGCCCGGTTTCGGAATCACCGATACCGTAGCCTGAAGGAATTCCGGGGGGATAGCGCCCGGCTCAGAGAACGTGTTAAATAGGCGTGTTAAAAGTGGTGCGAGATCCTGACAAAAGGTCTTATAGAAGAGAGGGATAAAACCGTCAGGTCCCGGGGCCTTCCCGTTTTTGAGTCGAGAGATCGCCGTGACCACCTCCTCAATCCGAATCTCCCGCTCAAGATGTTGGGCCTGATCCGGCGTCAGGGACAGGAGCGACACCGACTCTAGATAGTCTGCTTCAGCTCGCGCTGAGGGGGGAACGCCGGCGTAGAGATCGGCGTAAAAACCACGGAAAACTTCTGTGATCTGTCCGTCCTCCGCGACCGTCCCTCCAGTGGGGATCGCTAGTTCCTTCACCCGGTGCTGTTGGTGCTGTACCCTGAGTTTATGCGCCAGAAGCCGGCCGCACCTGTCTCCGCCGGTGTAGTACTTATGCTTCAGGCGAAGCACTGCGTACTCCGCCCTGTCCATGTCAAGCGCGGACAGGAGTTTCCTGGCGGCCTTCAGTTGCCTCCAGACACGTGGGGCCCCCGTCCGTTGATGCACCTGCTCTAGCTCCCGCACCTGGCAGGTAAGTTCGTCCTTCTTAAGCTGCCGATCTTTGTTCTCCGCCGAGGAGATGGCGATAAACTCACCACGGAGCACAGCCTTCAGGGCGGCCCATTGCGTCGCGCGGGTGGTGTCGTCGTTGTCATTAACACGTTGAAAGTCTGCTATGGACTCACGGATCTGTTTCACCACCGATTGCCTATGCAGCAAAGTGTCCCTGAGGCGCCAGACCCCTCTTGAGGGAAATACCGGAGGCAATCGGAAGGTGCCTTCCACTGGGGCATGGTCTGAGAGAGATAGGACCCCTATATCGGCGCTCGAGGCCAGTTCATACATCAGGCTCGTCACCAAGAGATGATCCAACCTTGCATATGATTTGTGGGCGTGGGAGTAATAGGAGTATGCACGGGTCGCGGGGTGGAGGCGGCGCCACATGTCGTGCATGTCAAGCTCCTCCAAACGGGTACGAACTGAGCCAGAAAGCTCCCCCGATTGTGGGCGCCTCTGCACCGACCTGTCCAAGGATGCATCAAAGACCACATTCAAATCCCCCCAAGCACAATGTGTCTATCAGGAGTGGACGTCACGTCTTCTAGTGCCCTGTGTAGAAACTGATCCTGATGGTCATTGGGGCTATATATGGAGCCTACAGTAAACACTAAACCTCCCGCCTTGATCCTATACGCCAAGAGCCTCCCCTTCTGTTCCGCTACCTTTTGCAAAACCTCCCCCTTGAACCTCCTAGATATCATAAGCGCTACCCCTGCCGTCTTAGAGGCGCAGGAAGAGAAAAGCTGCGTGGGGAACTTTGGGGTCCGCAGCCTGTGACAGTCTTTAGCAAGCAGGTGGGTCTCCTGCAGAAGACAAATGTCGGCCTGTGAGTCCTCCAGAAGGGATAGCACAGCCCGTCGTTTAATCGGGTTATTCAGCCCCTTCACATTCAAGGTAACAATCTTAAGGGCCATCAGTGAGGGGGATACCAGAAATGCACACCAAGGCGGGCAAGGCCCACCGGACATAACTTAAAGGCCACAGCAAGCGGCTCCAGCGCACGGAGAAAGCAAACCACCCCACAGCACAGTACAGTCCCCGAACCCCAAAACCCCCAACTGTGTGAACCCCCCCTCCCCCGGAGCCCCACACTCCCAACCCCACACTCCCCCCTTCTCCCCCCCTCCCAGTGAACCCCCAAACCCCGAACTTGCCCATCCAACTCCCCTACCCACCCCCCTCTCCCCAAACCATGCACATGCGTCATTGTCCCAGTCCGGTCCTTAGCGGACAAGGCCGTGGAAAGTCGTTCTAGTGGACGTCCAGCCACCACCACCAGCACCCCGCCACCCCCAACCCCCGGAACCCCCGCACCTGCGATGAAGATAGGCTACTGTAGACTCCCCCTGGAGCAAGTTCAGGCCGTCATGGCCACATCGCCATTCGCCGTAGTCCTGGAGGCCTCCTGAATGGCGCTAGACATTTCTGCTCGAATTGTGGGCGAGTCAGGCCTCGCGGGTGGCGGGGATCGTCTCTCCCCGACCAGCTGCCAGCCATCTCGCGTGCTCCGCCTGCGGCGAGGCGCCGGGGTGTCCGTGTCCGTTGCAGTGATTCCTAGTACCCCGCATACATCCTGGAGGGATCGAAGCTGGTGCAAAGTTCCATTCCATCGAAAAATCAGGCGGAAGGGGTGCCCCCACGAGTACTGCGTGTCATGTTCCCTTAGGAAGTCCGTGGCAATCTTAAAGGCCTTCCGTTTCTGCAATGTTATCGCGGACAGGTCCTGATAGAGAGCCACCGGGTGGTCTCTGAAGCGGAAAGGCTGCTGCCGCCGCGCCTCACGGAGAATCCGCTCCTTCAAGGGGAAGTCCGGTAAAAAGGCCAAAATGTCCGGGGGAGGCGCCGAAGCCCTGCGAGGCCGGCCAACTCTGTGCGCTCTGTCGATCCGAATCTGAAAGTCTTCGGACTCTCCTAGTATCTCTCGGAACAAGGCCCCTAAGTAGGCGGCCGCGTCTTCACCTTCTTCGTTGGACGGAACACCTCGGACCCTGATGTTGTTCTGCCTGGACCTGTTTTCAAGGTCCTCGGCGTGGGCTTGTCGATCGATCTGTTGGTCCCGTAGCCTCAGGACCTCCTGTTGCAGATGGGTGATTTCCTCGTCCCTGGAGTGGCCAGCTGCCTCCACAGTGTTCACTCTCTCTCCCAGGGAGTCCACCTCTCTCCGGACTTCCCGAACCTCCCCGGCCACCTCCTGCTTCAAGGCCTGAAAGTCCTCCCTCAAAGAGATGAACAGGGACTCCAGGAACGATCTAGTCACTGGGGGTTCCCCACCTTCCGCACCCTGTGAGCTAGTCGGAGGGCTCGGGCGGGCTGGGTTCTGTCTTGTCTCGGGGCGCCGCGTCCCAGCATGTCCAGCAAAGTCCGATCGCCCTTCCTCTGCCCCCTGGCATTCGACATCGCGGAGAGGCGGGAAGCCCGAGAACCCGCGGGCCGTGGTAAGTGGGTGCCACAGGCCGGGCCGCGGTCCAGCAGTGGGTGGCAGGTCACACAGCTCGTGCCGGCGTGGGAGCACTCCCAGCGAGGAGCCCTCGTATGAGGGCCGATGCAGCCGCTCCGCACCCGTTCAAAATGGCCGCTCGTTCCGGCTCGGGGAACCAGCGCCGAACTGGCGTAGTCCAACTCCCAGGCTATGTGTCGCGCTGCCCGGTGCGGGGTCTGGGGCTACCAGTGCATCTAGGCCTTCTCCGAGCAGTCTCTCCGGTGATCGCCCCCAAAACCACATCCCACGATTCCGGCCAGGCCCAGTTCCGGGGATCGTGGCATCCCCTCCCCACGGGTCCACTCGAAGATCGCACAGCCGGGGGCCAAGTTCGCAGATTGTGTGGCAGCCGGAGCCGTAGGTCGGCCATGCTCAGTAGCAGTCAGAGGAGGGGCTCCGGGACGGGCCACGTGGCGCAGGCCCTCCCGATCCCCGGGCTTGCGTAGTGACTTCCTGCCGACTCCGCCTCTGCTTCCACCGTCAAGGCAGCTCCGCTCCGCCGATGTAGGCCTTCCCGGCACCCACCGGGGTGTCGAGTCATGTGCAAGCTGGCGGCCCGCTCCGTGCTGCAGGCTCTCCTCGTCGGAACACCAAGGCCTCGAGATCTGTGGCTCCCAGGCCTCTCGACAAGTCCCTCGGCGGCCTCCGCCTCGGCTGGTTCTCTAGCGGTACCGCCGCCGCGGCAGGGTAACCGAGGGCTGCGGACTGTTCCACACCACCACGGGGAGCACTGGATGCGTTTTCCGCTCGATCCGGGGGAGATCAGCGGTGTAGATCGGTGCAGGGTTTCCAGGGGCTCGGGAGCTCACGGCAAGTGCGTCCTCTCAGCCCGCCATCTTGGCCACGCCCCCTGGACACTAATTAAATATAATTTACTATTCCAACTCCAGCCTACATTAATTTGAAATAGGTGCTGGACACTTATTAAATATAATTTACTATTTTCACTCCAGTCTACATTAATTTGGGGTAGGTGCTGGACACTAATTAAATATAATTTACTATTTCCACTCCAGTCTACATAAAATGATGGTAAGTGGTGGACACTAATTAAAAATAATGTACTATTCCCACTCCAGTCTACATTAATTTGGGGTAGGTGCTGGACACTAATAAAAATAATTTACTATTCCCACTCCAGTCTACATTAATTTAGTGTAGGTGCTGGACACTAATTAAAATTAATTTACTACTCCAACTCCAATCTACATTAATTTGGAGTAGGTGCTGGACACTAATTAAAATTAATTTACTATTCCCACTCCAGTCTAAATTAATTTGGGGTATGTGCTGGACACTAATTAAAATTAATTTACTATTCCAAATCCAGTCTACATTAATTTGGGGTATGTGCTGGACACTAATTACAATTATTTACTATTCCAACTCCAGTCTACAATAATTTGGGGTAGTTGCTGGACACTAATTAAATATAATTTACTATTCCCACTTCAATCTACATTAATTTGAGGTAGGTGCTGGACACTAATTAAAAATAATGTACTATTCCCACTCCAGTCTACATAAAATTAGGGTAGGTGCTGGACACTAATTAAAAATAATTTACTATTCCCACTCCAGTCTACATTTGGGGTAGGTGCTGGGCACTAATTAAAAATAATTTACTATTCCCACTCCAGTCTACATCAATTTGGGGTAGGTGCTGGACACTAATTAAATATAATTTACTATTCCAACTCCAGCCTACCATAATTTGGAGTAGGTGCTGGACACTTACTAAATATAATTTGCTATTCCCACTCCAGTCTACATTAATTTGGGGTAGGTGCTGGACACTAATTAAATATAATTTACAACTCCCACTCCAGTCGACATAAAATTAGGGTAAGTGGTGGACACTAATTAAAAATAATGTACTATTCCCACTCCAGTCTACATTAATTTGGGGTAGGTGCTGGACACTAATTAAAAATAATTTACTATTCTGACTCCAGTCTACATTAATTTGGGGTAGGTGCTGGACACTAATTAAATTAATTTACTACTCCAACTCCAATCTACATTAATTTGGAGTAGGTGCTGGACACTAATTAAAATTAATTTACTATTCCAACTCCAGTCTACATTAATTTGGGGTAGGTGCTGGACACTAATTAAATATAATTTACAATTCCCACTCCAGTCTACATAAAAATAGGGTAGGTGCTGGACACTAATGAAAAATAATGTACTATTCCCACTCCAGTCTACATAAAATTAGGGTAGGTGCTGGACACTAATTAAAAATAATTTACTATTCCCACTCCAGTCTACATTATTTGGGGTAGGGGTTGGAGACTAATTAAAAATAATTTACTATTCCAACTCCAGTTTACATTAATTTGGGGTAGGAGCTGTACACAAATTACAAATAATTAATAATTCCGAATCCAATCTGTACATTAAAATTTTGTAAAATACTAAAATACTATATAACAACATTTTTAAATAAAAAATTTAAGTATTAAAATTTTTGAACAAATCAAAAAAAATCCCCTTTAAATTTTCAAAAATGTTTAATATTGAATTAAATATTAAATTTTTCCAAAACACTTCCCACCCTTATCCCCTATATCTTCCACAACTCAATCCTAATTTTTTTTTTTTAATTAAAATTTCTAAAAAATGTATTAATATTTTTTTTTATTATATATAATTTTTTTTAATTGGCTAAAAAATGTACATTTTTAAAACACTCCTCACCCTTATCCCCTATAAACACTACAACTCAATCCAAAATATTAAAAAATACATTTCCAAATTTTAAAAAGTATTCTGATTTATTTTTCTTTTTAAAATATATAAAAATAAAAAAATTACCTATAATATCTACTTTTTTAAGACACTCCCCACTCTTATCCCCTATGAACCCAACATCCCGCTCCTAAAATATTTTCTAAAAATATAATAAACATTAAAAAATATTTCAAAAAAACACTCAAAATGTAAAACAATTACTTTTAAATTATACATTTTTAATACACTCCCCACCCTTATCCCCTATAAACCCAACATCCCACTCCTGAATTTATATTTCAATTTTAAAACAACATAAGAAATTACATTTTATAAACACATTAAATATACAAAATTACAATACAAATAACAAAATAACATAAAAATGCAAATATTACTGAATACTACACTTTATCGATATTTTAACACAACAATATTTTCACATTCAACATTTGTAACTTCGATATAAAAGTACACATATAAAAAACTATATTTTTGTAGTCGATATTAAATAATCCGATATAAATTACCATTGATATTAAAACATCAATATTTTGTCACATTGATATAAAAATTTCGATATTATGTCTAGTTACCATGTGTAACAACAACTTCTTAGGTGAAGCTGGAATTTCACCTCTGCTGGCTCCAATTTCTGATAGCTTGATGGATTTTCCCTGCGCTTCCGTTAAGGCAAATGATATACAACTTGAGAGACAGGCTGCGATCCTGAATACTGATGAAACAAAGTTAACCACTAAGAAGACTGTAGGGGCATGGGTAAAGGCAAGAATCACTCTGCAGTCTTGCGCAGTGCATTAAAAACGTATTCAGATGGCAAAGTGGCCGATAAGTCAAGTCCTATCCGCAAATGGGTCACTGGTAAAGGTAAAATGAGAGCCATAATTTCAAGGCTGTCTGGCTCATCTCTTGGTGCTAGCATCTCTACTCCAACAACAATCATTCCAGGCATCGAGTTCAAAGCGCAGGAGTCACCTAATAGTCTCAAATTTGGGGGTGGAGCTGTGGGTACAGTGGGGGGTTCTCGCCCAGTCGGGCGTTCCCCCTGCTTGAAACTGGCAGAGACTTATTCTAATAATGAGCCTTCATTAAATATTATTCTCCAGGCGCTTCATGCTCAGAGGGCAGAGACACAAGACTACTTTAACCAAGCTAAGGTGGACAGCACCTTGATACCGCAAGAATTGTCAGAAGTATCAAGCAAAGTGGCTTGCCTAACACAAGATATTACGGAATTACAACAACGTGTGGCGCACACAGAAGATCAAAGTGCAGCTACAGCTAAAACCACTAAGTTACAAGATGACCAGCTGGTATTTCTCAAGGATAACGTTTAAGACTTGGAAAATCGTCAGCGATGCAACAATTTAAGAGAATTCAGCATACCAGAGGACAAAGAGGGGGCTGACCCATGGGCATTCATAATATAGCTCTTACAGAAATCGTTTCCTGACTTATCTGATTGGGACTGGGATTCACAGATACAGCAAGCTCATAGACTCCCACCCTTTCTAAGCCACGAATCCCGAGCTAACTGACAACATCCAGGTCCCATAATTATCTATTTTGGTAACTTTCTGTTACGTCAAGCTGTCTTTTTCCGGGCTCGACCCGGTACAGCTAGTGCATTATCATTTTTTGTTACGTCATATCTTTGCAAGTAAACAGTCTCGCAGTGTAGGAAACTTTGCCAGTTGATTGACCATATGAAAGCTGCAGAGGCTCAAGCATTTTTCAAGAACCTGCACGCTTAAAGTTCATACAAGCACGTCACACATGAACTTTTCACACGGTTAATGAGGCCTAACAGATACTTAGGGGTCCATTATGATGTCGGGCGGATCGCCCGACAGAAATGCCCAACCGCCACCCTTTTCCTCACTGCCACATTACAATGGTGGGGGGTACCGCAGCGGAGGCAAACACCGCCCGCCACTTTTCTGCCCCAGTCGCCTGGTGGGCAGGGCGGAAAAGGGTTCATATGGTAAGGGTTCATACGGAAAGGGAGGCGGTCTTTGCTATTGGGGGCCCCTGCCGGCCCCCCTGGTGAAGGCCGAGGTGGGGGTGCACAGGGGGGTACCTATGGTACCGCCCTTCATTTGCATATACCGTGCGGTGCCTGCCGCTTGGTATATTCAAATGCGAAAATGCATTTTTAGCATTGTGGCGGGTGGTGCAGAGTGCACCGCCCGCCACAATGCTAAAAATGAAGGATGTGCCCGCCACTGTGGTGGGCACATCCTGATTCCCCCAACGGGACCCCCGCCCTTATGGCGGGCGGTCCAGTATACTGATAGGGTGGCGGGTGGACTAAGTCCGCCCGTCATCCTAATGAGGCCCTTAGTTTTTGGGGGGTCCTTAGCTAGGGCCCCTCAAAAGATGGTCTTTGAACTTGATCAATCGATTATTGGACTAGCTTTGCAAGCTCCGTTCTCTTTATTAATAACTTTTGTTTCTTGTTTAGGAGCTAGAAGCTAGAGTGCATATGGAAATGCTAAGTAATGGACCGAGATTTAAGGGGCAAGGTCAGCAAGTTGATATGGGGATTTTAGTTGTATTCTTGATCCTAATATAGATTCTACCAACCGGTCCATCTCAGTCAGGATGAGGAAAGTAAGAGCAGAAATCTTAGAGATGGCACCCTTGCATAATCTTAAGGACGTATGGTGATCGTTGTTTCCTGCTAAGTCTGGCTATACTTACTATAGTGCACCGCATAAGCATTACTCCAGAATCAATATGTTTTTGTTAATAGCAGACTCCTGATCTTGCCAAGTGCGAGGTATGTCCAAAGATTGTTTCGGATCACAATCTTATTTCATTCTATTTTCGATGGGCCCTGCCTGCAGGCAACTATGGTTGTTTTCCTTCCCACGATTTTTGCTGGCTGATATCAATTATGTGGCATTTGTCAAGAACAGTATTAAGGGTTTCTTATCTGATAATGAAGGCTCTGCTTCCCCTCTTGTAGTTTGGGATACTCTCAAAGCTCATATAAGGGGGATTATTCAACAGTATATCTTTCAGCGGAAAAAGAGTCAAAACACTGCCCGTAGGTTGGTTGGTGAGACGATTCTACAATTAGAAATATCCCAGGCTGCAGAGGCCAGGCTGGCGGGTCATTTGCAAGGGACGTCGAAGTCACACTCACATACATATTTGTCCTTGATCGAAAAAAGGGCTATGTTGGGGATGATACTGAAAGATGAAATAGCGGCTAGATACAATAGAAATCGGGCCCTGCAATATGAATATGTTTAACAGGTGGGGAAGGTTTAAGTGCACCAACTTTCTGAAAAAAGGGTGAGGCGTGAGATAAAAGGTGTTAAAGGTGATAGTGGCCTATTGTATACACAACCATAATTAATAGTAGAACAGTTTGCCCCGTATTATAAAAATGTATATGGCAGCCCGGGCAAGTTTGATGAAAGCAAATGTCTTGAATATATTGAATAGTGCAATCTATATGGAATTGAGTAAGAATAAACACGGTCCCTTAATATTGTTATTACTAGCGAAGCAATACTAGATGCAATAGCGGCACTTCCCTCGGGCAAAGCTGCTGGTGATGATGCCATACCATTCAAGTTTTATAAACCGGATTGCATGATTCCCCCCCTGATCAAAGTCATACAAGGTATAAGTCAGAATGGGGACACACCAAGGTCGTGGGAGACAACAGATATTGTTTTCTTTCCTAAAAAGAATAAACCACCAGATGAGTGCAGGTCGTATCGCCCAATCTCACTTATTAACGCAGATGCAAAGGTATTTGCAAAAGTGTTAGCAACTTGCCTGGCCCCTTTTATGTCACAATTGGTTTCACAATAGCAACATGGCTTTATACCAGGCAGAGATACCACAGTGGGTGTAAATGCTACTATAGTATCCTTTGATGCGGCGAAAAAATTAAAGCTTCAAATGGGAATGGTCATGCTTGATGCGAGAAAGCATTCGACCGTGTCACTTGGGAATGTCTCTGGGCTACTTTAGTGGGGTTTAATATTCTTGGTCCATTTTATACTTGGGTTAGAGCTCTGTATAAACAGCCAAGAGCTAAATTAGTATACTTACAATCACAATCTACCCCCTTTATGATACTGAGGGGCACACGTCAGGGCTGCCCCCTCTCGCCTCTTCTTTTTGCTGCATACATGGAACCTTTCATATGGACGCTCCCTGCTAATTCATCCATATTTCCGGTTCAATTAGGATCAGGCAAATTAAAAATAATGGCATATACAGATGACATAGCCATATTCTCTGCTAAACCAAAGGAGGCTGTAGGTCTAATACAAGCAGAGGCAAAAAGGTTTGGCACCTTTTCCGGCTATAAATTAAACATAGATAAGACGCAGGTCATTCTTAACTATCAAACCAATAGGGTAGTGTCGGGAGTCTACTCGGTTACAATATATTTAGGGGTGCAGATCTCACCGAACACAGAACAAATTATATGATTAAACTACGATCCACTTTTAAAGTCAGTCATTCAAATGTTGAAGGATTGGCACAAATTGCCAATCAGCATTATAGGGCGATGTAACATCATTAAAATGATTATCCTACCTAAATTTCTTTATTTGTTTCGAGCAATTCCATTAGGTGTTCCGAATTTTTTCTTCAAGAAATTAGAGGGGACACTTAGCAGCTTCATCTGGGGCTATAATCAGTGGTATCTCGAGCTAAAGTACTTAAAATTCCCATACAGGCAGGGAGGGCGCCAATTACCTGATTTCAAATGTTATTTTTGGGCTTCTTTTGCTGGACGACTCCGTAAGCTTCTCTCCACTGGTATTCAAAGTAGCCTATACAATCTTGCAATGGGTATAGACAGCAGAATGTACTTGTACAGGATCAACAATCCCAACTATTTCAAGAGTTCGATGTAAGACCCTCCGAGATGTAGCTAATATTTGGCGTGAAATAGTATCTAACTGTTCTTTACCCGCATTGCATAGCAGTGTTCCATTATGGGGCAATCCTCAATTTCCGGATATATTTCAGGACATTTAAGTGAAACTATGGGCTAGCTACGGAGTAAGCCAGTTAGGGCATCTATACGATACTAATGGGTTTCGTACTTTCGAAGATCTACAAAGGGTATTCGGCCTCCTAAAACAGATGTTTTATAAATACCTACAGGTCAGAGACTGTTTGTAGGGACCTAGAGGTGTAAGAACACTTGTGTAATCCGACACAATGACCTATCTACACTCAACTACAAAGCTAACTATTAGTCAGGCTTACCAGTTACTATCTCAATCCTAGGGCGATGATGGCTTGAAGTTGGCATCAAAGTGGCTCAAGCTGTTGGGGCAGGAGATTACTCCGGTAGATATTGAAGATGTATTAGGTAAATTAGATGAGGCTGTGCACTCTACCAACCTAAAACTGAAGCAATTTAAAACCATATGTTTGCTATGTTATACCCAGATCGAATAGCTCGTTAGTCAGCCGATAGGGGGGCTATCATAAGTGACAAGGGTAAGTGCCCTAAATGCGAATGAATTGCTGCAGAGAGCCTGCATATGTTTGTTACTTGTTCTGACTTGATGCTCTTTTGGAAGGAGGTCGATCAAATAGTAGCAGACCAACTGGATATTAATATGCAGTTGACTGAGTTGGAGAGAATGCCTGTCTGCAAGCACATGCCGGCTCTTGGTCTAAGACCTATTTTATTTGCCATAAGAGTGACAGCTCGACTCTGTATTGCAAGGGTATGGATATCGAAGATACCGCCCAAGGCATCATAATGGTGGGCAATGCTAAATGAAATATGTGAAAAGGGACGGACTATACCCAAAACTAGGGGGGTTCGCTCTCGGCTACAATTTGATTGCATTATGGGCTTATGGTTAACGGCAGAGAGCTACATTTCAGGTGTTTTATTTTTAATAAGTAATGGTGTGTCTATTTGCTTGTATCCATGATTTTTCTCTGGTTGCCATGTTCCGTCCTCTTTTTTCTCCCCTTTTTTTAGTACCTGTATTTTTGTATGAAGTATTGTACTTATATTTGCCTGTATTTTATTTTGTTACTACCCTTTTTTATATTGCTGGAATAAGGTCTCTCTTGCTTCTTTCTTTTTTATGGCTAATCCCTGAGATAAATAAAAATTTAATTAGAAAAAAAAAAGAAATTTATTTAACATTTTGTAATTAAAATGTTGGTATTTCTTTCTGTTTTATTTCATTTTAGATAGATAGCTAGATAGATAAATAAATAAATAGATATGCTTTTGCTATTGTCATAAATGCAAAAAAATTACAAAATACATTTAGTAATTTAATATTATGTAAAATATATCATTTTCATAAGACTGCTAATATATATATACATATATTCATATATATAAATATTCATGTACACATGTGTGTGTGTACATTTAGATAAGTATATATTTATATGTATAGTATGAGGTATTAGTGAAATAGGTTTAATTTACATTATAATAATGTTATATAATAAAATATTTAAGTATAGGGACATGGTATTTTGGTAAACAATATTTTTTACACAATATTTGTGTCAAAGGATATAGTTTACCTGGATATTGTGTCAGTGATCCGGAAGGATAAAAGCAATCAAATGGCTGGCAAAAAGTTATGCTCCAGAAATTGGACAAATGCAAGAGGAAGAAGGTAATCCACTGAATAAGAATGAAGCAAATGAGATTAGCAAGAAAGGCAAACAATCGTAAGCAATGGTCTGGACTATATTTCACTCTTATGTATCGGTATTGTCCACAACAGGGCTTCGACAACACAGGAGAGACCTGGGGCGGAGAGCGGGCTGAGGTGTCTAGTCGAGTCAGTGCTCATCTGTAAATGTCCTGCACACCCCCTCCGCCATGCCCAACCACCATTGTCAGCCAGCAAAAAAACAGACACTGCCCTTTCTGCCTGGCAATAGCCAGGTTTACATTTCACATTTTATTTACTCTTACATTCTCTAAGAGAATTCGCTTATATCAAGATAGTGCATTTCTGTCGTTTTTTCATGCGACATATTTCTCTTGTATGTTGCATTGTATTAAAAGAATCGCTCCTACATAGCTGTGTGATTCAGGGTGTAGGTGGACCACGATTGAGAGCTATGGAGGTGTGGCTGAAAACGGTGCACATTTCTCACCGTGCCTGTCAGTGGGTAAAAAATGGGGGTTTAAGTGTATACTTATCAGTGCTGGAAAGTAGAAGAAACTGGACAGATCCTAGTTCCAGCAACTATTTTGGGCTGAATTCCAGGCAAACAAGCTGAATTTGTCCTGGTATCATTTTCCGACACCAGGACTTCCAGCAGTGCCTGCACGTTGTCTGCGTTCGATTAGAAGCAGCAATGTGCAGGCAAGGAGGGGTCTTTCTTATTCACACTTACAACTGGGCCCAAACAAAGGTTTGATTTAAAGGGACACCAGCCCTTCATTTGATCAAATATCATCCTGGTTTTGAATCTGGAGCTTTACACCTAGATGTCAATACATTGGAAGATAATAAAGGTGCACATTTTGTTATCACTTCATGTGTGATGAAGAGAAACTATGATTTGTAGGCAAGTGTTTAACTTTGTTCAGCACCCTATGTAAGAGCTGTGCTTGCATTGGAAGAATGCAAGATTTATCTGTTTGTATTAGTAATTACAAAAATATTCATGTAAATGGCACCCACCATTTTTTATTTTGTAGCGCTACTGATCCCATTGTAGGGTGTCAGAACGCTTTATTGTACAGACAGATGCACAATAAACCATGCAGGTGTGTACATCAATGTAGAGGAAATGTTACATGAGACAATTAGTGTTATAAGGAGTAGAAATCACATATTATCAATACTTATACACAATGGGGCATATTATCAAGGGGGTTTATCTCCGCTTTTTTGGCTTTAAAAGCCAAGAAAGCGGAGATAAAATTATTTCCCTATTACCTAGCTGTCGCTAACACCAGTTAGCGACAACTAGTAGGAGATAGCGACCATCTTAAGCCCGCTTTGCATGTCAGTGATATTTATCACTAATGACATGCAAAGTGGGCGTGCCAAGATGTTAGCGACTGGAAACAGTCGCTAACATCACTATCTCCTATTACCAACTTTTGGAGATATTCGCGCTAAGCGCAAATATCTCCAAAAGCTAACACCTGCCCCTGAGCAGTTCTTAGCCATGTTATCCAATGGGAGGTGGATAACATGGCTAAGAGCATTAGCTCGGTAATGCATGAATATCGCTGACTTTTCAGCGATATTCATGCATTGCGGCCGATTTTTATCGCATTTGCGATAAACCTTGGTAATACCAAGGTTTATCTGCGATAAAAATCTCCGCAGCTCAGCGGTAAAATTTTGTCTCTAACCAAGCAATGGCGATAATTATCGCTACTGCTTGGTAATATGCCCCATTATTTGTTAGAAGTGAATGGTTGGGAGAAACACAAATTCAGGATTAAAATGTAAAACAGTGATTGTAGTTGCCTGACCTAATTAAACTTTTTCTACTTCCCAAAGGAACCCTTCTTTGCAATATTTGAATAAGAGCAGGTTGAGAAAAACCAATTAGAATCAAAAGCCATAACTTATGCGGCTCCTTGGTGCTGGTAAAGAGATCACTGTTATGTTATTTGCAAAGTGCACTATCAGCTGCGAGGGTATCCTTGCGCTGAGTCTGTGTGTGACAAGCCCTACTTACTGTAAATTGGTTAATTGAAAAAGCTGGTCTTCAGTTTCTTGCAAAATTCAAATAGAGGAGAAAGCTCTGATGTGGTCATTCCACGCTTACGTAGGGATGGTAAAGAACATTGATCCGCCTGATCTGGTTCTGTGTATGCGTAGGATGTTGATGAGTAGAGCTCCTGCACTGTTATATTGATATGCTTGTACTCAGTGTCAAAAGGAGTATCACATATACCTATGTAAATAAAATGCAAATTTGTGATGTGCATGTTACACAATGGGGCATATTTTCAAGGACTTATCGCAGAGTTATCGACACTTTAGCGCAGCAGAAGTGGCAAAAGAATTATCGCCCCATTCTCAAGCTGGTGCAAACTGCCGATATTGCCAGTTTTCAAGCGATAGCTTCCGCAAAAAACATCGCCACTGATGAGAGCGACAACTAATGCTAATGATATGCAGAGTAGGCATTCCTGTGCAAAAACACCACTTCGCGATATTCTCAATGACCAGCAAGATCGGTGATGCGATCTAAAAACAGGTGATAAGGCGTGTTAGCAGCAGGGATTTGTCAGCTGCCTTTTTCTGGTGTTAAGCAGGACGACAATCTGCAGTATGAAAGGGAGCCCAGCCCGGAGCCACATCTGAAGACCAACACATGTCATGGAGACACTGATTATGCAGCTCGGAGACCCAAGAGGACCACAAAACCCACCACCACCACTCTCAGGGCCACTCCCCCTCAGGACCCTCCGCCTGACTACCACCGAGGCAGCACAGAACAAGATAGTGGACCTTCCGAAAACGCACCAGCCTCAGAGACTTAACGCCAGAGAATGTCATTGCCCACTACAGGCTCAAAAAGACAGTACCAACACAGCGGACAACCAACATCCCTCTGCAGACAAAGCTGCTGGATGTGCTGCACTTGTTGGCCTCTGGTACCTTCCAACCAATAACTGCCAGAGTCGGAGGAGTATTTCAGCCAGTTCTATCAAACTTCCTCACACAAGTCTTGGATGCATGTCCCCAAAAGCAACAGCGGGCCCCTGTATCCGCACCACCCGCTAGTCCCAATTCGTAGTGTTCCTGCACAACCAGCGCCAACTCCAGCTGTTGCCTGGCGCCTCTGTTCTACTGATCCAAGATTGTAGTTTCTGAAATGGGCGTGCGCCATGTCATGAAGTCCAGTACACTTGGACAATCAGGAATGCTTACAGGCATGATCAATCCTGCACAAAAAACCCGTAACAGAAGTTTGTGTGGTCATAACCTTTGTAGGAATGAAAAGGAAGGTTACGACCACATGAACTTCTGTTACGATCTCATTAGGCAGATTTATCATATCTGTAAGCATCACAGTTTGTATCAGCTTCATACCCCTGCACCTTCACTTCCCCCATACTGCGCAGGAACAGCTGGAGACCAAGCAAGGGAACTACGCCAAAGCAGGCTTCCCGCATGTGTTGGAGGCAATTGACTGCACAAATGTACTACTTGTGCCCCCTGCCAACACTGCACACAATAACCACAACAGAAACCACATGCATTCCATCAATGTGCAGGCAAAAGTGGACCACCGGAGCCTGTTCACCAATGGTGTTGCAAACTTCCCAGGCAGTGTGCATGATTCCTACATCTTCTGTAAGCACCCCAGCCCTGGTCCCTGGTCCATCGCCCAGCAATGACTGCCCGACCCTGCGCACCCAGGTCTCAAAAGTCACCTGCCTCCACCAGTGTGTCTCTAAGAGGGCCCACCACGTGCCGGTGCAACCTCCCCAGCCGTCGCTTGATTCCGCGGCACAGGCCCCCAGCGCACCCTGCTGCACCATGCCGTGGAGTCATTCCTGTGAAGCCTGCTGCCTTTGGCGTAACGCGGTCCAGCTGAGCTCACAATTCAAGTCGAACCTTGATTGGCAGGACGGCGTATTGAGGCCTACGCATCATTGCAGGCTGCACACCCCCTCAGTTCTGGTGCCACTAACTCTGTGCACCGCAAGTCACCATCTCGTGCCGGCAGGCCCGTGACGGCCAAAGTGCTTTGGCTGCCACTAACTCTGTGCACCGCAAGTCACCGTCTTGTGGCGGTAGGCCTGTGCCGGGCTAAGTGCCTCGGTTGCCACCAACTCTTTGCACTGCAAGTCATAGGTCCTTTATGATTGGGTCACATGGTGCGGACACCATCATTTCACCTCCCGCAGGGGGGAATGTGATGTGGTAGGGCCCTAGGCCCTCATGCATAAATAATGACCCCCACGGACATTCTCCGATAGATAGTGGAAATGGCCTTAAGCACGAGCGCCCGGCCTGTTTTATTGGCAGGGTCACATGTCCTGTGACGCCTGTGCTGGATGGTTGTGGTGTGGGTGTAAACCAGCCCTCATGCAGTGGCTGCGGCATGCTGACAACTAGACCTGTGATCAGCAGATCACTACAGGGAAGACCTTGGACATGTACCGTTGTCGTCCTCCCTGTTAGCCTAAGCGGAGTGGGCTGGCCTGGAGTGTGTCAGTCCAGCGAAGGGGTGTGAATAATGGCCCTGGGGCTCTGGGTGGGGTGGACAAGGAAGTAACTAATGTGTGTGTCTCTGTTGTAGTGTCGGCGCCTCCCGGACTGCAATCGGTAATGTGACCCTGTGACTCAAGTCCATACCATGATCAACATGGACACAAGGGTGAATCACTGACCCTTTATTCATCTATACTTTCACACTTGAATGATCATAGACATGACACATCTGTTTGAATTTGAATGTTTAATGCACATTCAGTGGAGTGTTGCAGCTGGAGCAGTACAGGGCCATGCAAATCCCACGTAACATTGTTGGCACGTGGATGGCCAGCCAGAGTCCTTCAGGGAATGACAAGTACATCGGAAGAGGAAGAGTTCAGTCCGCAGTCTGATAGCTGTGTCATTGGTGACCAAACAGAATATGGCAGTCCATGTCGAGGTCCAAGGTAAGTGTCGCAGAGTGCATTGGGGGACAGTGGAAGGAGATGATGCAGAGGGCAGAACCAAGTAGAAACAGGACATATGGCGGAGATGAATGCTACTGCTTTCTTCTTACCAGTATGGCAGGATCATCCGCATCTTCGTCCACTGATGTTTCATGTGCCTCACATTTTGGTGGTGGTGGTGTTCTCTCTCCAGCACTGTATGGCACTGACACATCAGGGGCGGACATGTGGATGTCTAAGCAGCAGCAGCATTCATCTGCGCCAGGCCTTGTGGCAGCAATGTCATGATGAGGATATGCAGGGCATGGTAGATCCCAGCTACATCACGGTGTGCAACTGTGGCAGACATTCTTTCCATCTGCGCCCGCTGCAAGTTCTCCATGGTCCTCCGCATGTGTCCCAACTCCCGGATGACATAGCTGGTGCCACTCCGACTAGACAATTGTCCTTGTCTCTGAGTCAAGAATCTAGCAATGTTATCCATGGATTGTTGGAGAGCATGGAGCAGACTGTGGGTGTCCATTAGGGATTGTAAGTGGTCCCTGATGGGACTTAGACACCCACGTATGGCATCTAGTTAAGCTACCATGTGGTTGAACCCCACCCACACCTGATCAGCCAACTCTTCCTGGTACCCTAAAGCGTTAATCAACCTTTACTCCGCATCTTTTTTTCCGCTGACTTTCAGTCCGCATACCATTACTCCGCAAGGTCATTGACCTCGCATACCATCACACCGCATTTTTCACAACGCATGTGCATTTACCACGCATGCCTTTACAACGAATTACGTTGTAAAGGCATGTATGGTAAATGCACTTGCGTTGTGAAAAACAACCAGACTTCATGAAGATGGACCAGGAGGTGTGTGGAACCACAACGACAAGAGAGGTAAGGGGGTTTGGGTTAATTTTTTAGGGGTGGGGGTCGTGCTGGGGTAGTGATTGTGTAGTGTAGTGTCGTGTTAGTGTAGTGTAGAGTTGTGGCGGTTGTGTAGTGTAGGGTCGTGCTGGGGGAAGTGTTATAGGGTTTAGGGTAGTGTTGTAGTGTTTGTGTAGTGTAGGGTCATGCTGGGGGTAGTGTTTTAGGGTTTAGGGTAGTGTTGTAGTGTTTGTGTAGTGTAGGGTCATGCTGGGGGTAGTGTCTTATGGTCTTGGGTAGTGCTGTAGTGTTTGTGTAGTGTAGGGTCATGCTGGGAGTAGTGTATTAGGGTTTTGGGTAGTGTTGTAGTGTTTGTGTAGTATAGGGTCATGCTGGGGGTAGTTATTTTGGGTTTAGGGTAGTTTTATAATGTTTGTGTAGTGTAGGGTCATGCTGGGGGTAGTGTATTAGGGTTTAGGGTAGTGTTGAGGTGTTTGTGTTGTGTCGGATCATGCTGGGGGTAGTGTATTAGGGTTTTGGGTAGTGTTGTAGTGTTTGTGTAGTGTAGGGTCATCCTGGGGGTAGTTATTTAGGGTTTAGGGTAGTGCTGTAATGTTTGTGTAGTGTAGGGTATTGCTGGGGGTAGTGTATTAGGGTTTAGGGTAGTGTTGTAGTGTTTGTGTAGTGTTGGGTCATGCTGGGGGTAGTGTATTAGGGTTTAGGGTAGTGTTGTAGTGTGTGTGTAGTGTAGGGTCATGCTGGGGGTAGTGTTTTGGGGTTTATGGTAGTGTTGTAGTGTAGGGTCATGCTGGGTGAAGTGTTATAGGGTTTAGGGTAGTGTTGTAGTGTAGGGTCATGCAGGGGTAGTATTTTAGGGTTTAGGGTAGTGTTGTAGTGTTTGTGTAGTGTAGGGCCATGCTGGGGTGTAGTGTTTTAGGGTTTAGGGCAGTGTTGTAGTGTTTGTGTAGTGTAGGGTCATGCTGGGGGTAGTGTTTTAGGGTTTAGGGTAGTGTTGTAGTGTTTGTGTAGTGTAGGGTCATTTAGTTGTAGTGTTTTAGAGTTTAGGGTAGTGTTGTAGTATTTGTGTAGTGTAGGGTCATGCTGGGTGAAGTGTTTTAGGGTTTAGGGTAGTGTTGTAGTGTTTGTGTAGTGTAGGGTCATGCTGGGGTGTAGTGTTTTAGGGTTTAGGGTAGTGTTGTAGTGTTTGTGTAGGGTCATGCTGGGGGTAGTGTATTAAGGTAGTGTTGTAGTGTTTGTGTAGGGAAGTAAAGTGCTTTATGGTAGTCTTGGGGGGTCGTGCTGGGTAGTGTAAATGTAGGAAAAGGACTGTGTGTCAAGGTTGGGTGGTGCAGGGGTACTACATTAGAGGGTAGGGTAGGGTAGGGCAGGGTACTCTTACTTACCTTTACAACTTTTACAACAAGTATACCTATAACGTGCATGCCTTTGCATTGTAAAGGCATGCGTGGTAAAGGCATATTCGTTGTAAAAGTTTTCGTTGTCCTAATTTGCGGAGTAATAGTACTTGCGGTATTTTTTTTGCGGAGTGATGGTATGCGGGGTATTTGTGTGTGGAATAAAGTCACATATTCCCCTAAAACACGCCATTGGGAGGTCATGTGTGGTTCGTGTGGATACTGGGAGACAGCCGTGCTGGTTGGTGCTTCCTGCTGTGTGGTCTGTGCAGGGGGTGAGGTCTCCTCGATGCAGCTGGGCTGCCCTGCTCCTGGGGGCGGGGTGCTGAGGGTGTCCATGAGTTGTTGGAGGGCGTCGGTGTGGAAAGTGGGGAGGTCTTCTTCATCATCAGTGAAGAGTTGTTGGTTCTGCTCTGCAGGAGGTGTTGACTGTCCATCTGCAATGTGAAGGGGAGATGCAGTTTAACATTGTGTTCACATGTACGTGGATACATTGTACAAGTTTACATACACACTCCATGACAATGTACATTGTGACTGTTTGAGAGGAGCTGCCTATTTGATGCGGGACAGTAGACATTTTGACAACATCACGGATGTGGGTTTGTACTTGTACATCATCTCACATTTCCCTGCTATGCCAGATGTGATTGGCCAGTTTCTACACACAAGCTGCAGCAGTTGTGTCCTCTGTTCTGTTGTGAACGTGATGCAGTTTGTACCACATTGTTGTCAATGTTTATGTGCTCTGCTTCTTATGTGTGTGCCGCATTGTGGGAGAATTGCCCCTGCAGCTCTGATTTTGCTGGCACTTATCCCTTTCAGGCGGTGTGCCTTTCTATTCTGTGCTTATACAGTGCTGAGATGTTGCAGACTTGGGTAAATTAGGCTCTTGGTGGGAGTTGGGACTCTTGGGCATTGTTTGTCCGCAGATGTCTTGTTGACATCAGGGGTTGTTTGTGCACGTAGATGTGTCCTGCTCCTTTACGGATGTGGTCCACATTGAGCCACCTCAGTGTTGTGGCGTGCACCATGTCAGGATAATGGGACGGCAGCCATGCTAATTGTCATGCAGTGTCACTTGCATTGTCAGTGTGGGTCACAGACCCGCAGCTTTGCTGGGTTCAGCACATGTGCATGGGTGTGCTGTGAGATTAGTGCTGTGTGGGGAGGGCCCCCTCTGGGCACATAGTCGACATTGTCTTACGTGCAGTTTCTAGGTGTGCTGCAGTGTGCCAAAGGGGATGAGGGATTTGCTCCAGAGTCATTGTGGGTGTGCAGTGTGCTATGCTTAATTGTGCATGTGTGCCATTGTCCCCCATCCCCCCCAGTCCCTGGTCATTGCTCACCCAATTGCTGTTGTGTTGGCTCCTGTCGAGCAGTGTCCCCCAACTCCTGCCACCGTCTCCACACTAATGACTGTGGACACCATTTCCTCCATCTTGTCCAGCTCCTCCTGTGGTACTTGACTCCCACCTCCAGTCTGCATTGCTGGCTTCTGGTTGTTGCTGAGTTTCTGCTTGGTTTTGCGCTTCACATCATTCCAGCACCTCTTGACCTCTTCCATTGTCCTCCTCAGCATTCCAATTGCATTCACCTTGTCCACAATGGACTGCCATATTCCACTTTTTGTCGCCAATGACACATTGGAGGTGAGAAACAGTTGTTGATGGTATTTTATCACCTCTGTCATCAGGATACCGTTTTCCTGCGGACTGAACCGCGTCTTCCTCTTCTTCTTGTCCTTGCCCATCCTTGAGCCTGAGGTCCCGGCCTGAGCCTCAAAGGAGCTTATGGGGTTGTGGCCGTCCTCTGTTCCAGCTCCGGCTACCTCCATTGTGCTACGTAGTTGTTATGTTTTTGTTTGTGGTTTTTTTTCTGCTTTTATGGTGATTTTTTCTGCCTGATGTGTGTGACTTGCAGGCCTGGCGCTGCTTATCGCTGATTTTGTTATCGCGGTTCGGGTTTAGATTTTTATCGCCGTCCCGGTGACTTTATCGTGAATATTTGACACATTATCGGGAAACTATCACATGTTAACGCCGTGTTGTGAATTGGACGTTAACACAGAGTTATTTTCCTGCGATAGACAGCGATATGAAACATTGCGTTAGCCTATTTTGGCGATGAATATCGCATGTTCTTGAGAATATCCCCCAATGTGCTTTGCCGCAGGCACATTAACCCTCTAACTGTAACTGGACAGAACACAGAACTCTCCCAGAGCTGGGTAAACCACTTGAGTTACCTTACGACTATTAAAGTCCCCTCAAAATTTGTTGGCACGCCATGATCTCTGCAGCAGGTGTCTTATCCCTGTAAGATATTTTAAAATGCAGCATCTGCATGGCCCATTAAGTAATCTAAAATAAATGTATTGTGACATATGCCCTTGTTGGCAATTTATATGCAGCAGAGTTTTAAAAAAAAATGAATGTGTAAGTTAATTGTCAGACTTTGCTTTTCAAGCTCCACTCCCATCACTCCTTCCCATTTCCTCTAACAGATTGAACCGTAATTTTTGCTCTCCCAGAGTCATCTTTTTACAATTCCAGCACTGGTGCTCATCCAATCCTTGACCTCTCTGCATAGCGCAAAGAGGAACGGTAAGGAGTCCAACTGTAATTGTGATTATATGAGAAAGTGTGAAGAAGGTATACAGCTGTCAAGATATTGACAGGGTGAAATGTAAAAAAAATGCAACACGAACAGGAGAGTGGTTGGGATGTTTGCAGGAATGAGAAGTGGAAGAGATTCAAGAAGGAGCGTGTAGGAGGGAGTGAAAAGAAGGGGCTGAAGAGGAAAGGAATTGTGTGTTTCAGAAAGAGATTAAGAGAAAAATAGAGTTAATGTCTTCGAAAGAGACTGCAGAAGAGAGTAAATGTCTAAGATAGAGGCTGCGGGGGCTTAGCTTCATAGATAAGATTGGGGGGGGGGGTGATCTTCAGGTTTCGCAACAATCACCAAGGGACAGCTCGTTAAAATTCATGATATGAGAATCATGACAAGAGGGAGCCTTAAGTGGCAGTGGAAAGAGAGAGGAGGGAACCTAGGGCATAGCATTTTCCAAAGTAATCAACATTTTTGTAGGCCTTCAAAACAGGGACAAGAGGGAGAGAGTGCAAGGGAGAGAGAGAGAGAGTGCAAGGTGGGGGAGAGAGAGAGAGTGGAAGGGGAGGGGGAGAGAGAGAGAGAGAGAGAGAGAGAGAGAGTGTGTGTGTGTGGGTGTGTGTGTGTGTGTGTGTGTGTGTGGGTGTGTGTGTGTGTGTGTGTTTTTGTCATTGTCTGCATGTAAAAATTCCTGATGAAATTCGGCAGACTCTTCACCATCCCCGACTAAAAGCACTTGTACCCAAATATTTACTAAAGAATCAGCGTTTTAGGTGTGTGCAACGCCCTCCCTGAGGCTACATCCCTGTGCAGAAGAGAGAGGTGTGAAGGGAGAATCAAAGTGATTGGGACACTCCATAGCAATGTTTAATTCACAGTCTGCGTCAAAAGGTTTAATGTATAACGATTTGATTTTGTCAGAACCACTTAAGCCTGAAACTGCAGAGGTGCGTCCTCCACTATTGCACGCGCTCTCGGGTTACAGAAATTAACAGAACTAATTTAGCTATTTCTGTTGCATCTCCAGGCATTTCTGCAGACAATGCCCTGCGCGTTGCATTCTGGGAGTCGAAGCTGTTTCCAGTCAGGCCTGGTCACTGGATACCTTTGTGTAAGTGTTTTAGACAGTGACTTCTTGCTCGGGGGGTTCCCAAGCCCTGGCTCAAACAAACGTGACGAGAGATATGTGAAAATGTCGCAGGATGAGCAGGCCCCGGGAACAAACTGTACCTTGCAGATGGAGGAAGAGCCATTATGAGAACATTATCTTTGAAGAGAAAAATACAGAGCATGTATTGTTGGTGTAAGAGTCTGCAAAGGCATGGATGTGATACTAAATAGGACTTTAAGTAAAACTATGAATCAGTCCTATCATGAACTTTTTTACCTTTGTTTACCTAATTATTAGTCGGATATCGTTAACACATCTCTAAAACAGGTTTAAAAGTGCTTTCTATTTATATTTTCTGTTTGAAGTGCATACAGGTATGGGTAAAAAATACCACCTGTAGGTGATTTTGCTTATTTTTGCACCGGCCAAGTTATCAATATACCGGTGGTGCCGGTAGAAAACCAACCAGGTGTAGAGAGCCATCCGGCCTCTACAAGACAATGTAAGTTCAAGTTCAAGTTCAAAAATTTGTATAGCGCACTACTCACCCAGAGGGTCTCAAGGCGCTTGAGGGAGGGGGGTACTCTACTTATCGAATATCCAAGTTTTGAGTTGCTTTCTGAAGGATGCGCGGAATTGCGGCCAGGGCTTGATTGGATGACCATAGTTGTCGGGTGGGGGTGTAAAAGGACAGGCGCGTGTTGAGGCATTCGGGTCCTAGGTCGTAGAGGGCTTTGTGGGTGAGGAGACAGAACGTTATTCTCTTATTGACGGGGAGCCAGTGGAGGTCTTTCAGGTGACCGGAAATGTGATCTTGGCGAGGGATGTCTAGTATGAGTCTGGCTGAGGCGTTTAGATGAATTGGAGTTTTTTCTGTAGTTTGGCAGTGGTTCCGGCGTAAAGGGTGTTTACGTAATCCAGTCGGCTTGTGACCAGTGCGCCGGTGCCCGTTTTTCTTGCTTCGGTGGGGATCCAACGGAAGATTTTTTTGAGCATGCGTAGGATGTTGAAACATGATGATGAGACGGCGTTGACTTGTCTGGTCATTGAGAGGGAGGAGTCCAGGATGAAGCCCAGGTTACGTGTGTGGTCCGTTGGTATGGGTGCGTTTCCTAGGGCCGGTGGCCACCATGAGTCGTCCCAAGCGGAGGGGGATGATCCTAAAATGAGGACTTCCGTTTTGTCTGAGTTCAGTTTTAGACGGCTGTTCTTCATCCACTCGGCTACTTCTTTCATCCCTTCGTGAAAGTTTGTTTTGGCGGTGTTTGGGCCTTTGGTAAGGGAGAGGATCAGCTGGGTGTCGTCTGCGTATGAGATGATGTTGAGGTTGGTTTGGCGCGCGATGGATGCAAGGGGACTCATGTATACGTTGAAGAGGGTGGGACTGAGTGATGATCCTTGTGGTACGCCACAGATGACTTCAGTGGCCACTGATCTAAAAGGGGGGATGCGGACTCTCTGGGTTCTTCCGGCGAGGAACGAGATGATCCAGTCCAATGCTTTTCCTTGTATACTGACGTTGCTGAGGCGTTGTATGAGGGTGCTATGACAGACAGTGTCGAAGGCTGCGGAGAGGTCAAGTAGGATGAGGGCAACTGTTTCTCCGTTGTCCAGTAGTGTTCGAATGTCGTCAGTTGCTGCGATGAGGGTGGTTTTGGTGCTGTGTTTGGCTCGGAAGCCGGATTGTGAGGGGTCGAGGGATTTGTTGGATTCGAGGAAGGCAGCGAGTTGACTGTTGACGGCTTTCTCAATGGCTTTGGCTGGGAATGGGAGGAGCGAGGTGGGGCGGTAGTTCTTGAGTTCAGTGGGGTCTGCTGTGGGTTACTTCAGAAGGGCGCTGAGTTCGGCATGTTTCCAGCTTTCCAGGAAGGTAGCGGAGTTGAGGGAGCAGTTGATGACGTATCGGAGATGGGGTGCGATGATGGAGTCTGCTTTGTTGAAGATGTGGTGGGGGCATGGGTCGGTTGGCGATCCTGAGTGGATGGAGTTCATCAGGCGGATGGTGTCTTCAGTGGTGATTGGGTTCCAGGCACAAAGGTTGTAAGAAGGGGGTTTTGGTTCGGATGTGAGTGGATTGGACTGGTCTCCGGACTGGTTTTCAAAGCTGTCGGCGATTTTGTTGTGGAAGAATGAGGCTAGGGAGTCGCAGAGATCTTGGGAGGGAGTGATGTCGTTGGTGCCGGCGGTGGGGTTGGTAAATTCTTTGACGATGTTGAATAGTTCCTTGCTGTTGTGGGCGTTGTTGTCAAGTCGATCCTTGAATGCTGATTTCTTGGTGGATCGGATCAGTTGGTGGTATTTGCGGGTGGCGTTCTTGAAGGTGGTCAGGTTGTCAGTGGTGGGGTTTTTTCTCCAGGCTTTCTCGAGGGTGCGACAGAACTTCTTGGATTTCTTAAGGTCATCGTTGAACCAGGGGGCTTTTTTGCTAACTTGCTTGATTTGATGGTTTTTCAAGGGTGCTAGTTCGTTGGCACTGTGGGTGATCCATTGTGTGAGGTTGGTGGCTGCTTGGTTGGGTCCAGTGATTTAGCAGGAGGGTTTTGGTGGAGCGATGTGAAGAGCTGGTTGGTGGTAATTTTGTTCCAGTTTCTTCGAGGGACTGGATGTGGGAGGTTGTGGGTTGTGGTCTTTTTGTAATTGAAGTGAACGCAGCTGTGGTCCGTCCAATGGAGAGCTGTGGCGTGGTTGAAGGAGATGTGCCTGCTGGAGGTGAAGATTGGGTCGAGTGTGTGCCCGGCATAGTGGGTGGAGGTGTCTACAAGTTCTTTGAGTCCGAGATTGGCGAGGTTATTCAGAAGGGTGGTGGTGTTGTTGTTGTTGTTCTTTTCCAGGTGGAAGTTGAGGTCTCCCAGTAGAATGTAGTCCTCGGAGGGGAGGGCGTGTGGGCTGATGAAGTCAGTGATGTCTTCGCTGAATAGTGTGCGGGGTCCTGGTGGCCTGTAGATGAGGGTGCCTCTGAGTGTGGTCTTGGGGTCGGTGTGGATCTGGAAGTGAAGGTGTTCGGCGGTAGCGAGGTTGTCGTCGGAGCTGGTCGTGATGCGGATGGTGTTCTTGTGGATGATGGCGATGCCTCCTCCTATTTGGTTGGTGCGGTCCTTTCGGATGATCTTGTAGCCGTCCGGGATGGCTATGGCGATGTCGGGAGCTGATGAGGCGTTCATCCAGGTTTCCGTAAGGAAGGCGACGTCCGGCGATGTAGTGTTGAGGAGGTTCCAAAGGTCAATGGCGTGTCTGTGGATTGAACGGGTGTTGAGTAGGATGCATTTCAGGTGGTTAGTGTCGGAGTTCTGTTTGGGGTTAGTGAATTTGATGTGTGTCTTGATGCAGTCGAACTTGCAAGAGTGGCAGGTGAAGGGTCCATGGGTGTGTCCTGGGGCGGCTTGGTAGCAGTTTGGGAGTCGGCCGGGATTAGGTGCTGAGAGGGTAGTGGCGTCGTACGTTATGCGGGTGGAGAGGATTGTGCGGGGACCAGGGGGTCTGGCGCTGGGCGCGGTCCAGGCGCAGACGGGCATAGACGGGCTTACCTTTGGCGCACCTTTGGCGCGCATGGGGCGCGTACGCTGCGCGTGAACGCTGCGTGCAAAAGCATCTGTCATATGTAGATAGTGGATGGTGAGAGGGGCGAGGGAGGAGCAGCTGGGAGGCGGGAGCGGGGTGGAGAGCCAGGCTGGGAGGCACAACAACAACAACAAAATCGCAGCGAGCCCAAAAGCGGAACAGGACGACATTGGGGCACCACCTGAAATCGCTAAGAAATGGGCAGTGGCACCAGCACAAACAGGCACAAACAGCCAAAGCAGGCAAAGCGAGCAGTGCACAGCTCCAAAACAAATGCGGAGCAGTCTACCAGCACAGCGCTACGATGCATCCTATGCATCACCCCTCGTGACCGGGCATGGTACGAGAGGATAAATAAACAGGCCCCAGATCGCATGTGACCTTCGGCCGACACGGAATCTGAGTGAGTGTGGTTTCTTATACGCGTACCAAGCAGGCCCCACACGTGCTACAGGCGACCCCTCTACATTGGCGACGAGGGGAAGTATACGGCCCCACGCTTCTCCCATGATGCGTTTCTGCTGCCACGAAACCTAGCGGCATCAGAGAATTTGCAGCCCAGCGGCATCGTGACCTGCGTCGAGATTCTGCCAGCGCTCGACTCTCCGTTGTCGGCACATTGTGGCTCCTACTGACACCCAACAGTTGAGGATGGTGAGTCATCTTCATCAGCGGCACAGCCCAGGCTCTGGTGGGAGCAGCGTAAGGTGACATCTGCCTCACCCCCGGCCTGCTCAACACTAAAGGCGAGGCCCTCCGCGCCTGTACTGTTACGCAAGGGCGGGGCCTTTCTGGCCGAACCACGATGCAATCCCCTCGCGTGGGGCCCAGTGAGGGACGACGCTGAAGAAAATAAAGCCCAGCTGGAAGCTGCAGGTGCTCATGACTGCCTCACATGGCCCTGCTCTTCTTAGAAAGAAATATAAATAGAGAAATAAAGCAGCTCTACATAAATCCACATAGAAGGCATAGAACAGCCTACAAAGGCCAGGGAGAAGAAAGCATAGGAAAGGCACGGAGGGCAAACCTGCAGAGCCAATGCCACCGTGGGGATGATGGCAGTCGAGCTCTTGAACACAGAATATTCAGTGGAAAACAAATTTCATATCACCAAAGGAAAGAAGGGAACGCTGCTGAGCTGCCACATGGTGAAAGATTTGGGGCTGGTGTACTTCACCAAGCTGGTCCATGAACACCACGTGGAAGACATGATGAAAGAGTTCCTGCAGCTCTTTCAATGGCTGGGCAAGCTCCAGGGGGCGCCAAGTGAAGCTACTCATCGACCAGGCGGTCAAGCTGCATGCACTCCGACACCGGCGCATACATTTTACCGCTGCCCCCTGGTGGAGCATGAGCTACAGAACTTAGAAAATGTTGGCATATTCAAAAAAGTGTTGGGGGCCACTCCCTAGGTATCCCTGCTAGTAGTGGCATCCAAGCCAAAGCATCTGGGTGCGATCCCGCTTTGCGTAGACATTAGGCACCCCAATTGAGCCATCCGCAGGGAGAGGCACATGACCCCCGACGATGGATGACATTGTGGCGGACTTGAACGGCACTCAAAGATTCTTGAAACTCGATTTGAACCTCGGGTACCAACAGCTGGAGTTAGCGCCGGAGAGCCGCTACATTATCACCTTCTCCATGCACGTGGGTCTCCAAAGATACACCATCCTCAGCTTTGGAGTGTCATCTGCGGTGGAGGTCTTCCAGGACGCCATCAAGGAAGTTCTCTCTGGCTCGTGGGAGTCATAAATTCAAGCAATGATATCCTGATACACTCGCCGAGCCTGGAGGAACACAATACCAGAATGAGAGCCACGCTACAGAGGTTAGCCGACTGTGGGCTCACTCTCCACAAGAAAAAATGCGCCTCCTATCATGGATCGATAGACTTCTTCGGCTATGTTTTTTCGAGAGAGACAAAGGGGCTTTGCGTCAATCCTCGCAAGGCAGTAGCCATCTGAAGTGCCCCAGTACCACAGAATCAAACACAGAAATAAGAAGCTTCCTGGGGATGGTGACCTATTGTGGAAGATTTCTCCCGAACCTCCCTACCGTGTCTGAACCAATGCGGCAACTAATCAAGACAGAACCACCTTGGGAATGGACCCTTCCGAGAGGAAGAGGCGTTTCAAGGTATTAAGAAAGCGCTCCTACATCAAACGACGATGGCCTACTTCACCCTAAGTGCTTGGTATTAATGCCAGCCCGGTGGGACTAGGGGCAGTATTACTCCAAGAAGATACCAAAGGAATGTGCGTCCCAGTAGCCTACGCCAGTCGTGCACTTTCCCTGACAGAAACGCCATAAGATGGGCGTGCCAGCATTTCCATCTGTACCTCTGTGGCCACCCTTTTAGAGTCATAACGGACCTCAAGTTCCTCATACCACTATTCTGTGGGTCCACAAGGCTGGCACTCCATAGGATTGAAAGGCGGACTGTCCAACATCAAGCAGATTAATTCCAGCTGATATACAGGCCCGGGGTAGACAATTCCGCAGACTTTCTGTCAAGATACCCCACAACAATAGAGGGGGAGATGGCCCCGGATGATACTGCTAGCACAGAAGCCATCATCTGCATAGTCGAAGACAATGCCTGCCCCGTAGCTTTCACCAAGGATGACCTATGCGCTGCCACGGAGGCCGATGACACCATGAGAAGAGTCATAGAGACCCTTGAAAAGGGGTAGTGGCATCGGTTTCTGGACAGTCTCTCTCTACTAACGGCGGAGGAACAGAACTTCCAGCAACAAATATGGAGGGTGAGGCATGAACTCAGCATCAGGGGTTCCGGCCTTATTCTAAGAGGGCAGAGAATCCTGGTGCCCAAAGATCCACACCAACGGATGGTCGACCTGACTCATCAAGGTCATCATGGCATGGCCAAAACAAAGGCCAGGCTCCGGGTCAAGGTGTGTTTCCCCAGCATAGACAACATGGTTGATGAAGAAGCCAGGAACTGCCACCCCTGCACCATCACTGGTGAAGATTCGGCTCCTGCTGCTGTGATCACGGAAGAACCCTGCTACATACCCTGGGTCAAAGTCACTGTTGACTTAGGGAGCTTCCCGGATGGGTAACACACCGTGGTTGTCATGGATTTCTTCTCCAAGTTCCCAATGGTACAACTGGTAACATACATGGCGTTCAATTCACACACGTTCAACTGGCCCTAGAAAAGATCTTCGCAACCTTTTGACTGCCGGGGGAAGTAAAGTCAGACAACGGACCCCCTTTCCAGGGTCAGGACTTCCACGACTTCCTAGAATGTCGCGCCATCTGACACCGCCGGATCACACCCCAATATCCTCAAGCCAAAAGTGAGGTCGAGCAGTTCATGAGGACACTAAACCGAGCACTTCGAATTTGGGTGGATCAGCTACAAGATCCAGAGACATGTCTGCATCAGATCCTGCTCGCCTATCGGCAGACACCACACTCTACAATGTGGTGCACCCCGGCCACACTCCTGTTGAAACGATCACCAAGGGATCTCATCCCTGAAGACCCCAACTGGACACCACCAAGTCTAGATGTGGAGCAAACACAACTAAGGCACAAAACCACCAATGAAAAAGAAACAGTAAGCCAAGGAGGCAGGATGCCCGCGCTATGTGTAGGGTCCAGGGTGGTCCTCAAAGATCGCCACCCCGGCTGGAAGTTTCGCACACCCTACAAATCGGAGGTGTTGGTTGTCACCAGAGCGGCGGCACCATGATCACGGCTCGGCAGGGCCGCATCATGGTGGTGCGGAATGTATCCTTGTTCAAAGAAGCCACAGGTGTCCTGCACACCAACAGGGCATCACCTGAGGAGGAGGAAGACACCGGGAATGAGCACGCAGGACATGTAGGAAATCAGGGTGCGAGTCCGGCGTTGACACCTGGCCAGGATGCGGTGAATACACCGAGGGAGAGTCCTCGGGGATCCCCGCAAGGTGTAGAGATGGAGGGATCCACGGAGGACACTGCAGTGGACACGGCAAACCGCCCTCTCACAACCAACGATACCTGCTTCAACCTAACCCAGCACCCAGCCAGAAGCTCCATGACTTTATATGCTGAGGCACTGGTAGCGGACAAACTCTGCCATGTCGGCCACACTCTGATGCATGTTGAGTTTATACATTTGTTCTAATGTTCCCGTCTCCTTTCTTTTGACATTTCCTGTTAATCTCTGTCTAAAGGAAAGGAGGGATGTAGAGAACCATCCGAACTCGCAAGACAATGTATCCTGAGCATCACCCCTCGTGTCAGGTCGCACATGACCTTCGGCCAACACGGAATCCTGAGTGCGCGTGGTTTCTTATGCGCGCACCTAGCAGGCCCCACACATGCTGCAGGCGACCCCTCTACACCAGGTAGCAAGACTAGCCCTGCATAATCTTTGTGCTGCGTCATGGGGCTGAGGCTATGTAATTTGGTCCCCATACATCACCCTTGACTAGACTGTCATTGGTCCTACTTCATGCTTGGAATGATAGAGCAAGGTGGTTGGTCGGGATTCAGGGGTGTTACTTGCACCCTTGGAGCCCTGGCGGCACATGGTAATGCACAAGCTCATAGGCGAAGACAGTCGGACAGACCCTTTTTTTGCCTACAAACATTTGTGAAGTTCTTGAGTTTTTTGAGGTACAATGTTTTTTCTCTGCAATGTCAAATAGATTTTTTTGGCTAGGTAAGTTGTATAGTATGACCACATACATACCACCAAGTGCTTAATTTGAATCAAAATAAGTGCCAGGGCCTACATCAGGTGGCAAATTCAGCTAGCACCTCCCAGTGCAACACAACAACTTACCATCAAACTCCTACAAGAGTGGCAATTCAGAGTGTTCCAGGCCCTCAAAGCTATAAGAATGGCTTGGTCGACAGTTATTAAGCATTATTATTGTGTATTGAATTAATAAACAACTGGTATTGTGATTATCTCTAAATAAGACAAACAGTGCCACCATGTGGCAGACTGTCATGGTGCCGGTGTTAACAATTAAGTGTTGTTGGTGAGCACCCGAAAATACTCATTCAAATTAAGCACTGCATACCACATACATAAATGAATAGATCCCAGCCAAGCCAAATGCAACCCGCAGAGCACAAATCACTCTACACTATGCTGAATTTTTCTCTGCAAGTTTATATTTCATAGGGACTTTGTAGAGCAAAAGAACACTAAACGCCTAATTAGGAGTTGATTGTTTTAGGAGGACTGGAATGACCAATCACTGATGCTAGCCATGAATAAAGATTAACATGCAGACGTAGTTTTTGCTGAGTCGAAATTAGCATGAGGAACCCTGATACCTGTCTGATTTGCACTCAATTTTACCAGCCAGCTTTTCCAGAAGTCTAGATTGGACCAAGGGTTCCCACATTCAGTAAATCTGGGAGCACACACTGGAGCTGTTGGTATTGGGCCCTAAATGTTTTCTGGAAAGCATATCTCTGCAGCACCGTTTTATTTAATATTTAATGGGTCATACTCATACATTGTTACTAAAGGACAATTCACAGTTTTTTCCCACAAAAAATTGAAAATTTCACATAAACAACCACCAGGGAGTAGAAGTGTGTACATCAATGTAGAGGAAATGTTACATAACACAATTAGTGTATTAAGGAGTAGGAATCACATATCATCCATACTTGTACATATTATATGTTAAGAGTGAATGGTTGGGAGAAACACAAAGTCAGGATATAAAAAGCGACTATAGTTGTCTGACCTAATAAAACTTTATTATTCCCAAAGGAACCCTTCTTTACAATCTTTGAATAAGATCAGGTTGAGAAAAAACAATAAGAATCAAAACCCATAACATGTAGTTTGCGTGCAGCTCCTTGACGCTGGTAAATAGATCACTGATATGTTTTTTGTATTTGTAAAGTGCACCATCAGCTGCGATGGTATTCTTGGGCTGAGTAGGTGCGTGCGTCAAGCCCTTCCTACTGTAAATTGGTTAAATGAAAAGCAAGGTCTTTAGTTTCTTGAGAAGATCAAGAAGAGAGGAGGAGGCTCGGGTGTGGTCGTTCGACCCTTACGTAGTGATGGTAGAGAACATTCATCCTCCTGATCTGGCTCTATGTATGTGTGGGATGTTTGTGAGTAGAAGTCCCGCAGAGCTATGATAGAAGGCTTGATCTCAGTGCCAAAAGGAGTATTCCAATTATCTATCTAAATAAAATACTAATTTGTGATCTGCATGTTACACAATGTGCTTTGCAGCAGACATATTCACCCTCTTTGCAGCTTTATGAGTCAAAACTGTAACGCAACAAAACACAGAAGTCTCCCAGAACTGTGTTAACCACTAGAATTACCTTACCATTGTTATAGTCTTCTTAGAGTTGCTCCATGATCTCTGCAGTAGGTGTCTTAGCCCTATAAGATATTTTAAAATGCAACATCTTCGTGGCCAATTAAGCAGTCAAAAATACATTTATTGTGGCGTATGCCCTTGTTGCTAATTTAAAATAAATAAATGTATAAATTGATTGTCAGACTCTGCTTTACAAGTTCCTCCCCGTGACTCTTTCCCGTTTCCTTTTTCCAATTCCAGCACTGGTGCTCATCCAATTCTTGACCTCTCTGCAGAACGCAAAGAGCAATGGTAAGGTGTGCCAAATGCAATTGTAATTATATGAGTGTGTGTGAAGGAGGTACACAGCTGTCAAGATATTGACAGGATAAAATGTAAAGAAATGCAACAGTAACAGGTGAGTGGGTGGGGTGTGTGTGCAGGATTAGGGAAGAGAAGGAGATTTAAGAAAGTGCGTGTAGGAGGGAGTGAAAATAGGATGCGGCTGAGGAAAGGGAGTGTGTGTTTCAGAAAGACATTAGGAGAAAAAGAGAGTTAATGTCTATGAAAGAGACTGCAGAAGAGAGTGAATGTCTAAAAGAGAGACTGTAGAAGCAAGGGCGTAGCTTACTCAATATGATTGAGGGGGGTGAGCTACAGATTTCTCAACAATCACTCTGGGACAGCTCGTTAAAATTCATGATATGAGAAGCATGACATGAGGGGGCCTTAATTGGCAGTGGAAAGAGAGAGGAGGGAACCTAGAGAATAGCATTTTTTAAAGTGATCAACAGCAGAGACAAGTGTGTGTGTGTGGGGGCGGGGGGGGTGCGTGTGTGTGGGTGCATGTGTGTGTGTGTGTGTGTGTGTGTCTGTCAATGTAGACATGTAAAAAACCCAGATGAAATCCGACAGACACTTCACCATCTCCGACTAAAAGCACTTGTACCCAACTACTTACTACAGAAGCCTGGCTAAGGAACCCTCCTCGAAGCTATGCCCCTGTGCTGAAGAGAGAGGTGTAAAGGGAGAATTAAAAGGATTGGGGCACTCCATAGCAATGTTCAACCCACAGACTGCTTTAAAAAGTTTAATGTATAATGATTTGATTTTGACAGATCCACTTAAGCCGGAACCTGCAGAGGTCCTCTCAGGTTGGTAACCACCTAGATTACCTCATGTTTACACTCCTAGAATGTCTGCGCTGACGGAGCCTCGATCCAAGACCAGCCCTCGAAGATTGCACGCGCTCTCGGGTTACAGAAGTGAACATGGCTAATTTAGCTTTTTCTGTTGCATCTCCAGGCATTTCTGCAGACAATGCCCTGCGCGTTGCATTCTGGGAGTCGAAGCTGTTTCCAGTCAGCCCTGGCCACTGGATACCATTATGTACGTGTTTTTTCGACAGTGACTTCTCGCTCGGGGAGTTCCCGGGTCCTGGCTCACACGTGACGAGAGATATGTGAAAATGTCGCAGGGCGAGCAGGCCCCGGGAACAAACTGTACCCTGCAGGTGGAGGAAGAGCCATTGTGAGAACATAATCTAAAGAGCCTGGCACGTGGGAATAAGACGCGCACTAGGATCTTGCAATGGGGTTGCCACCTTTGAAGAGAAAAACACCGAGCACGTGTTGTTGTTTTTTTAGAGTCTGCAAAGGCCTGGACGTGATACCAAATTGGACTTTAAGTAAAGCTATGAATATAGTCCTAGCATTACTTTGTTGCCTTTGTTTACTTAATTATTAATCAGACATCGTTAGTGCATTTCTAAAACACATTTAAAAGTGCTTTCTATTTATATTTGCTGTCTGAAGTACATACAGGTATCTGTAAAAAAGACCGGTCTTAGGTGATTTTGCTTATTTTTGTACTGTTTTGCCTTTGTTTACTTAATTATTAATCAGACATCGTTAGTGCATCTCTAAAACACATTTAAAAGTGCTTTCTATTTATATTTGCTGTCTGAAGTACATACTCTGTAAAAAAAATACCGCCTTTAGGTGATTTTGCTTATTTTTGTACCTGTCGAGACATCAAAATACCGGCGGTGCTGGTAAAAAAAACGCCCATGTAGCAAGCCTAGCCATGCATAATCTTTGTGCTGTGTCATGGGGCTGAGGCTATGTAATTCGGTCCCCATACATCTCCCATGACTTGACTGTCAGTGGTCCTACTTAATGCTTGGAATGATAGAGCGAGATGATTGGTCAGGACTCCGGGGCCTTACTTGGAGCCCTGGAAGCCCAGTGACTCGCACAAGCTCATAGGTGAAGAGGCCAGTCGGACAGACTCGTTATTGCCTACAAACATTTGTGAAGTTCTTGAGTTTCTTGAGGTAAAACGTTTTTTCTCTGCATTGTCAAATCTGCTGTCTTTTGGCTAGGTCTGCGGTATAAGTAAAGCAATATACATACCACAAGTGCTTAATTTGTATCAAAATAAGTGCCAGGGGCGCTACATCAGGTGACCAGTTCAGCTGGAACCAACCATTGCCAGACAACTACTTACCATCACACTCCTACAAGTGTGGCAATTCAGACTGTTCCAGGCCCTCAAAGCGATAAGAATGGCTTGGTCGACAGGTATTAGTCTTTATTATTGTGCATTGGATTAATAAACTACTGGAAATGTGCTTATCTCTAAATAAGACAAACAGCGCCACCATGTGGCAGAATGTCATGGTGCCGGTGTTAACAATTTAGGCCTAGATGTAGGTAATAGCAAATTACCGAATGGTAAATACCGAATTTTACCGATTCGGTATTTACTATTCGGTAATTGCTATGGGCCATATGTAGGTGGCCAAATACCGGTCGGTAACGGCCGATTTCGGCCGTTACCGACTGGTATTCGTAATTCCAGATGTAGGGGGCCTGAAAATTACCAAATCTGTATATTTACCGAATCGGTAAAGTACCGATTCGGTAAATGTACAGAATCGGTAATTTGGGATGTAGGTGGCACTGGAAACAGTGCCACAGGCCCTTAGAAATTCGTTATTTACCATGAAATACAATGGCATGGTAAATAACGAATTTCTGTGTACATGCACATCTGTGCATGTACACCTGTGCCATGTGGCACACATACATGCCCTAAGGGCATGTATGTGTGTCACATTGCACACAAGCCAAAATCAGGGGTGCAACAGGGTGTCAAAGTGACACCCTGTCCCCCTTGACAAATCGGTAAAATTACCGAATCGGTATTTACCGATTCGGTAATTGCCATTGATTCCTATGGGCCTCAAGGCCCATAGGAATCAATGGCAATTACCGAATCGGTAAATACCGATTCGGTAATTACCGCATGTTACCGATTCGGTAATATTTACAGAATAATTACCTACATGGCATTTACCGAATTGTAAATACCGAATCGGTAAAATTCGGTATTTACGATTCGGTAAATGCCATTTACCTACATATGGCCCTATGTAGGTAAAAAATTCGGTAAAAATACCGAATCTGTAAGATTCGGTAATTACCGAATCGGTATTTGCCATTGATTCCTATGGGCCTTGAAGCCCATAGGATTCAATAGCAAATACCCATTCGGTAATTACCGAATCGGTAAAATTACCGATTTTACAAGGGGGACAGGGTGTCACTTTGACACCCTGTTGCATCCCTGTTACTGGCTTGTGTGCCATGTGACACACATACAGGCCCTTAGGGCATGTCTGTGTGCCACATGGCACAGGTGTACATGCACAGATGTGCATGTACACTGGAATTCGTTATTTACCATGTAATAGTATTACATGGTAAATAACGAATCGGTAAGGGCCTGTGGCACTGTTTTCTGTGCCACCTACATATTGATTTACCGATTCAGTAAATTTACAGAATCAGTATTTTACCGAATCGGTAACTTTACCGATTCGGTAAATATACTGATTCTGTACATTTTAAGGCCCCTACATCTCCATTTGTAAATACCGGTCGGTAACGGCCGAAATCAGCTGTTACCGACCGGTATTTGCCGACCTACATCTGGCCCCTTGTTATGTACAATGCCAATGGCTTAAACTCTCGACCTTGGGGGGATGGTGGAGGCGGGCAAATGAGAGAGGTGAGATTGTATTAGGCACGTCCCGGAAGATCTGGGAGTACGGAGTACTAGCAAATGGCGGCCGCACCACTTTATGTGCAAAATGTGTGCTTCTCCACTCCAGGTATCTGGCTGCCATTGGCTAGAACTCCAATTTTAAAAAAAGGATGTCAGCCGCTATAGTTAAAGCGATACAAAAGGGGATGATGGACGGAACGTTTGAGCAAATCAAACACTTACCCCCCTTCAACTGATCTGGGTTTAATCCATCACCTTTCTTTAGCTCACTCAGCCACCCCAATTCAGACATGGCCATATGCAAATCAGTCTGACCCTGTGCCTCTCTGGAACAGTCCAGCCCGAACTGCCAAGCCATGTCTTCCCTGAACCGGAAACAAGCATCCTGGGACCGGTTTCGGATTTATAATCTTCATCAGCCAGGCTATCTTGAATCCAGTGGTAAAGTGAGCAAGGGACTCACGTCTGAGCATACCCTGCCAATTTAGGGCGAACAAAGCGATACAAAAGGGGATGATGGACGGAGCGTTTGAGCAAATCATACACTCACCCCCAGTCAACTGATCTGGGTTGAATCCATCACCATTCTTTAGCTCACCCAGCCACCCCAGTTCAGACATGGCCATATGCAAATCAGTCTGACCCTGTGCCTCATGGGAACAGTCCAGCCCGAACTGCCAAGCCATGTCTTCCCTGGACCGGAAACAAGTATCCTGGGACCGGTTTCGGAGTCATAATCCTCATCAGCCAGGCTATCTTGAATCCAGTGGCCAAGTGAGCAAGGGACTCACGTCTGAGCATACCCTGCCAACTTAGAGTGAACAAAGCGATACAAAAGGGGATGATGGACGGAGCGTTTGAGAAAATCAAACACTCACCCCCAGTCAACTAATCTGGGTTTAATCCATCACCATTCTTCAGCTCACTCAGCCACCCCAGTTCAGACATGGCCAAATGCAAATCAGTCTGGCCCTGTGCCTCATGGGAACAGTTCAGCCCGAAATGCCAATCCATGTCTTCCCTGGACCGGAAACTAGCATCCTGGGACGGGTTTCGGATTCATTATCCTCATCAGCCAGGCTATCTTGAATCCAGTGGCCAAGTGAGCAAGGGACTCACGTCAGATCATACCCTGCCAACTTAGGGCGAACAAAGCGATACAAAAGGGGATGATGGACGGAGCGTTTGAGCAAATCAAACACTCACCCCCAGTCAACTAATCTGGGTTTAATCCATCACCATTCTTTAGCTCACTCAGCCACCCCAGTTCAGACATGGCCACATGCAAATCAGTCTGACCCTGTGCCTCATGGGAACAGTCCAGCCCGAACTGCCGAGCCATGTCTTCCCTTGACCGGAAACAAGCATCCTGGGACCGGTTTCGGATTCATAATCCTCATCAGCCAGGCTATCTTGAATCCAGTGGCCAAGTGAGCAAGGGACTCACGTCTGACCATACCCTGCCATCTTAGGCCTCCATAGGATGGGATGTGGGAGGGAGGAGCAGCTGGGAGGCAGGAGCAGGGCGACAAAAGGGATTGCAGGGGGGCGGGGACGCAGCGGTGGGATAAACAGACGGGGGACGCGGGAGAACTCGGCACAGGACAGGAAAACAAGTTTAGGCAAGAAAACAAATACAGGCACAGAGGAATAAAAACAAGTCTGGGAAGGAAAGCAAGTACAAGCACAGGAGATAAAAAACAAGCCTGGGCAAGAAAGCAAGTTAGGAACAGGGGAATAAAAACAAGTCTGGTCAAGAAAGCAAGAACAGGCACAGGGCGATAAAAACAAGTCTGGGCAAGAAAGCAAGTTAGGTACATGGAAATAAAAACAAGTCTGGGCAAGAAAGCAAGAACAGGCACAGGGGGATAAAAACAAGTCTGGGCAAGAAAGCAAGTACAGGCACAGGGGAATAAAAACAAGCCTGGGCAAGAAAGCAATTACAGGCACAGGGGAATAAAAACAAGTCTGTGCAAGAAAGCAAGTTAGGCACAGGGGAATAACAAACAAGTCTGGGCAAGAAAGCAAGTACAGGCACAGGGGAATAAAAACAAGTCTGGGCAAGAAAGCAATACAGGCATAGGGGAATAAAAACAAGTCTGGACAAGAAAGCAAGTACAGGCACAGGGGAATAAAAACAAGTCTAGGCAAAAAAGCAAGTCAGGCACAGTGGAAAAGTACAAGATTAGGTGAAAACAATGCAGCAGAGCCGTGCAGAAGCGTGGGGAGCGACCTGCCGGCAAGCAGGGTCAGAGGCCACAGCAAGTGGTCTGGAGAAGCTGGGATGCCAAGCAAGTACAGGCACAGGAGATCAAAAACAAGTCTGGGCAAGAAAGCAAGTTAGGAACAGGGGAATAAAAACAAGTCTGGTCAAGAAAGCAAGAACAGGCACAGGGCGATAAAAACAAGTCTGGGCAAGAAAGCAAGTACAGGCACAGGGGAATGAAAACAAGTCTGAGCAAAAAAGCAAGTTAGGCACAGGGGAATAAAAACAAGCCTGGGCAAGAAAGCAAGTTAGGCACAGGGGAATAAAAACAAGTCTGGTCAAGAAAGCAAGAACAGGCACAGGGCGATAAAAACAAGTCTGGGCAAGAAAGCAAGTACAGGCACAGGGGAATGAAAACAAGTCTGAGCAAAAAAGCAAGTTAGGCACAGGGGAATAAAAACAAGCCTGGGCAAGAAAGCAATTACAGGCACAGGGGAATAAAAACAAGTCTGGGCAAGAAAGCAAGTTAGGCACAGGGGAATAAAAAACAAGTCTGGGCAAGAAAGCAAATACAGGCTTAGGGGAATAAAAACAAGTCTGGGCAAGAAAGCAAGTACAGGCACAGGGGAATAAAAACAAGTCTGGGCAAAAAAGCAAGTCAGGCACAGGGGGAAAGTACAAGATTAGGCAAAAACAATGCAGCAGAGCCGTGCAGCAGCGTGGGGAGCGACCTGCCTGCAAGCAGGGTCGGAGGCCAAAGCAAGTGGTCTGGAGAAGCTTCCCCTGCCCATCCTGGGGGAGGAGGTCTAGCACCTCGCCCAGGATGTGCATTGTTGCAAGCCCAGGAGAGCGGGGCTCTCCACCCAGGGGTCCAGCAACATGTCTGCTCTGTGGCAGCCTAGGCAGCCTCTCAGACCAGATGTGGATTGTAGGTTAGGTTTCAGGTATGTAGTGCATTTTACATTAAATCCCACACTGGCATCAGTGTGGGTTTAATGTGTTGAGAAGTTTGATATCAAACTTGTCAGTCTTCATTGTAGCCATTATGGTGCTGTGGAGTTCGTAATGACAACCTCCCAGTACCATACACTGTTAATGGCATCACTGCACTTACAGTGCCCAGGAATGGCCCTGGGTACTGTAGGGGCACAGGGCTCATGCACCTATGCCCAAACCACTGGCATAGGGCACCCAGCTAGAGGGGTGACTGATGTATGCCAGGGCAGTGGGTGTGTGGGCATGGCACACAGGGATGCGTGCCATGTCAAGACTTTGTTTAGTTCTGCACCAGGCCACTCAGCCCGCAAAGGCAGTGTATGGGTGTCAGGGTGCAGGACCCCTAAGGCTGGCACAATAAGTGCTGCAACCCTTAGGGATCTTCTCTGATCATAATGCCTTGGGTACCTAGGGTACCTTTTACCTGGGGCTAACATGTGGCCAGAGGTGCCAATTGGGTTTCAGCTTCAATACAGTTTTTGTGAAGGAACACAGGCCCAGGGCACCTGATTGTCAGGAGCCCAGGGCACACTCAGTCAAAGCACATCAGCAATTCAGAAAAAAGTGGGATCATACCAATGCAAGAAAGATGGCAGTTTCTCACAACAACACAATGAAGAATTGTGCAAAACTGCTTATAGTTTCATATACTTCATCTCTCAATGTACAACACCGAGCACATGTGCATCACTGACCACAACACTGCACTACGAGACCAAAAAGTAAATTCCACAATTCTCTCTCCCTTTCTCGCTTTCAAATGCACATCCCACACTTTCTGCTCTTGACAAGGCTGTTCTACTCTGTGACAGCTCCCACCGAAAGACAGCAAGATTACAAGAAAGAAGAGAAGCAAGGCATATGCAGGACTGTCGTACATCCAGAATAGGATAAAATAACAAATAATAATAATAATAAAAACATTTATTAAGCTCCTAATTACACTAAAGACAGTGCGTCTCCGCGCTAGGATGCGTTCCAACACAGCTAAAAATTAAGATCAATCCACGGAGAGGAGAGAGTGCAGGGAAAGAAGACCCTAAGATTAACTAATCTTCAGGAAATAGATAGGTCTTCAGTTTCTGCCGGAACCTGATTTCTGATGGCTCCATCCGCAGTTCAACAGGAAGTTCATTCCATTGTTTGCTGGCCAGAAACCTGAAAGATCGCCCTCCCATCCGTGCTTTATAAATGCGGGATATCGAAAACTGCATACTGCCCATGGATCTCAAAAGACACCTAGGACGGTAAATAGTTAGCATCTTGTGAAGGTAGGCCGGGCCCCTGCCATGTGCAATACGGTGACTAATGCACATGGTCTTGAACCGAATGCTTTCCCGCATGGGGAGCCAGTGCAGGATCTGTAGTGCACGTTTTCCTGAAGACCTCCTCTGGAGCTTTAGAACAAGCCTGGCCGCGGCATTTTGGACACTTTGCAACTGGTTCAATCCCTTTTTACTGAGGCCACAGAGCAAGGCATTCCCATAATCAAGATGGGAAGTAACCAGTGCATGGACCAAGGTTTTCCTATCTCTAATAGGTAGGAGATCCAAGATTTTACGCAGGACCTTTAATATGCCATAGCATTTCCCCGCCATCTTGCCTACGTGTTGGGAGTATGTGAGATTGGAGTCCAAAAGAACCCCCAAATTCTTCACAGTATCAGAGGGGGTGGGTGTGGGACCCAAGTCAGTGGGCCACCAGGCTGATGTCCAGATAGAAGGAGAGGAGCCAACCACAAGAAGTTCAGTCTTATTACCATTTAGGCGAAGGCAGTTACACTTCATCCAATTTGCCAGTGCCACAAGACATGCAGAAAAATTATCTGCCGTCTCAACTAGGTTATGGAATAGAGTGACCACCAGTTGCGTATCATCCGCATATGATACGATATCCACCCCATAAGATTCCACCATTCCTGGCCAGGGGTTCCATATATAGGTTAAACAGCACAGGGCTGAGAATGGAACCCTGCGGGACCCCTTGATGTAAAGTTCGAGGCGTGGATCTAAAGGGGGGACAGTGTATTTGAAATTTTCTACCCGCCAGGAAGGAGACCATCCATTCATGCGCCGGACCGACAACTCCCAACTCGCTCAGACGGGCAAGCAGTCTAGAGTGCGACGGTATCGAATGCCGCACTTAAGTCCAGCAATATCAAGGCGGCAGTCTGTCCTTCATCCACTTTCTGGCGAAGCAATTCTGTGGAGAAAAGAAGGGCAGTTTCAGTCGAATGATTCGCCCTAAAACCAGATTGGGAGGGGTGTAGAAGCTGGTTATCTTCCACAAATTTAACCAACTGATTGGTGACCAGTTTTTCCACCACTTTGGCACAGAACGGTAAGAGAGAAATGGGCCTAAGATTGTCCAACTGAGAGATACTCAGGTTAGCCTTCTTTTTAATCGGGACTACCTGTGCAAGTTTTCATTCCTCCGGTACTTGTCTATCTTGGAAGGAAAGAAAAGCCACATTGCCTATATAGTTCCATAGGAGGTGGACATGGTTCCTAAGAATTTTAGGGGGAGCAACATCCGTAGGGGAACCTGACTGAATGCTCATAATTATCTTTATCAATTCCTCCCTCGGAGACACCATGAATTCTTTAAGGCATGCCTTCATAGTAGATCCTTGACCAAAGTCCCTAGCCAATACTTCATCAGCTGTCCCCTGCTGAAAAGACACGTATATCCGCTCCACTTTGTTAACAAAGTGATCAGCGATAGATTCGCATATTTCAGTGGAGACGAGGTCTTTGGTCTCTATCCTAGTGAGTGCTGTGAGCTCCTTATGGATGGAAAAGAGCTCCTTAGAGGAGTTTTCAGCAGATTCAATCCTCTCTTTGAAAAATAGTATTTTCGCCTTATTAATCCACCCATGGTACTCCTGTAGACTGTTCTTATATAGCTCTTTCAGAACATCATTGTAGTCCTTGCGCCACAGGCGTTCCAGTTTTTTACATCTGGCTTTAGCTGCACACAGTTCCACATTGTACCAAGGGGCGGACCTAGTCCTGCGCGATGGGGCTTTAAGGGTCCATGGGGCCACCTTATCTAAAGTCTTCGAAACCCAATCATCATACTCCTTCCGTGCTTCCTTAAAGGTTTTACTGAGAGGAGGTTTCCCCTGCATAAGCATGGATTCAAATGTCTCCTGACTAAAATTGTTCCATTTCCTGCGTTTAGGTAAGATAGGTCGCTTAAATATATCCCTTCTGGATCTGCCTGTTATTGTAAATGGGATAAGATGATGGTCAGACCACGGAATCCTGATGGGGGGAAGCACCCCAATTCCGTTCCAGTTAGAGAATATGGGTTCCAGAAGATGACCCGCCTGATGCGTTGGCATCTCACCCGAGAGAGTGAGCATCAGGGATTTCAGAGAGGAAATCATAGATTGGGCCTCTACACATTTCGCATCCTCAAAGTGTAGGTTGAGATCACCTAATATGAGGAATTTATTGTAGCGAAAGGCCGGTTGGGTCACCAATTCTAGTAGGCTATCAGCAAACTGTGTAGAGCCCCCAGGGGGGCGATATTTGAGATAGCCCATGATGGTACACTCGGGAGATTTTGATGGAAAAAAGGTCAGCTTCACAATTACTAATATTTACTTGCTCCAATGAGCACTCAAACTTAGTATTGTACACCAGTGCAATACCTCCCCCTCTTTGGACCCCTCTGTCGATTCTCAGCAGACTATACGCTGGTGGAAGGGCCTCCAAAATCTCAGGTGCCGATGATTCATCTAACCACGTCTCCGTTATAAACATCAAATCTACCTGGTAGTCGATGAGGACATCGTAGATGTCTAAGCTATGTTTTTTAAATGAGCGGCATTTGACTAAGAACCCCACTGTTGGTGTTCGTCTGGGCTAGGGCAGGATTAAAATGACACACCCTGCACTTCTGCGCCCCATTTTACGGTAAAATGCTGTGCATACAGACAGCATTAACAATAGGGCGGAGACGCATCAGTTGGTCACCCGTGTACCTTATGTTTTTGACCATTTTCCAGGAGGTGGTAACAGGATTCCTGACCCCTGGCCGCGGACGGTCGCGGACGGGCGCAGACGGGCTTGCCTTGTACGCGCCTTGTGCACTCGGCGCGCCCGCTGCGCGTGTCCGCTGCACGGTCGCGGGCCTGACATCATTATATGGGGTCAAGAAAGGAAAAACTGGAGCGCTAACCCGAGCGCTGAGTAGGCAGGAAGTGGAGTATTCCACACCCTCCGTGCAAACGCCCACAATGGACGCGGCGGACCGGGGCGGGACCAAGAAGAAATACACAGATAAGTGAGAAGCTAAATAAGCAATGAATAACAATTGTAAAATAACTCAAGAGATTATAGCAGCATTGTATTAAAAAGCCAGAGTGTCATTCATAAAAAATGCGTGTCCAGTTCACCGCGTGAACGTCCCCTTCACCCCCCACACCGTGGTAGTCTTTGAGGATCGAGTGGAGGTAACTGTCACTGCCACTGACAGCGTTCACATCCACAGCGAGGGCTCTCCCCTTCCTCCCTAAATCAGACTAAAGTCAGTTAAAATAATGGTAGTCTAAGGTTATCACCGGGTGTCAAACCACAAGAGTGCCTCTAGCACCACAGTGAGAAATGGGAGACTGGCTCTCTGAAAGATAAGTTTCACAAGATTGGGAGAAGTGAATGAGGGCACAACACAGTCACCCTCTAAGGTTTTACTTCCTGCTCCCACCCATCTAACCCTCCTAATAATTTCCAGATCAGCAAAGAGTGCCCCCCAAGCCCTACCTTTGCGTTCAACCAATTTAAGGATTTGTTCCGCAGAGATTCTCATGATTCATGTACAGAGTTAGAAGCACCCAGGACGTTAGCTAAAATTACTACATGAGGTGCGGCTGCAGGTGGGAGCGCTAGACAGTCCATTTTTGAAACCAGAAAACTACGCATAGTCAGTAGTTACATGATCAGTGCAAATTGGATTATGTAGAGCATTAAATGGGATGGTGGGGCAGTTATTAGGCCCAGGTTGGGGTAGTAAAGGTTGAGGAAGGAGATGGGGCCATCCTGTGACAACTTGGGGCTTGAATCAGTGCTGACCATGTCCCCTGTCCTGTCAGTCACTGTGTGGTAAGGTTGGTATATACCTTGAGCATTAGAAATAGGATTGATGATTGAACAGGCTTGATCTAGAACACTATTATCTATAATGTGCTGGGGCTGCTTGTGATTTGCTGAAATTGACTGATTATTTACCCGCAAATCTATTTGGGAAAGAATATTCTTCTCTATCCCTTTTAATTGTTCTGTCAGTGAACTAAATACATCCCTAACTGATTCGGATAAGGATTGAACTAAGGCAAACAGGGATACATAATCTGCTTGCTGTTGTTCTACCCCTGTTTTCTTTGATATTTTTGGTCAATGATTGCGTATGGGTATTCTTAGAACGTTGGCCACTCCCACCTACTCCACCTTTCTTCACTAAATACAGATAGAGACACTGACGGGGCCTGGAACACTACGGTAGACGGAGTTTTAAAATGTTAACTTGGGGGTTGACTGGCCAGTTGGATATCCGGAAGGCCAATACTAGGGGATTTTTCTGAACACTTTTTGTCTTCCCTCTGCCCAGCTACCTGCAAACTAACAGCACTATCAGGAGTAGAAGCAGGGTTAAGAAGGATAGTTGTAGCTGTGCCAGGATGAGTTAAACCCGAGAAATTATTGGTGCAAGTTGTTAAAGACTCCTCCACACTCATGATTTGTTTCTCCAATACCCCCATTGCATCTGTAATATAATTTAGAACGGAAGAGGGAGAGTGTGCACTACTCTGTGATATGGCAGCCCCACTTGGATGTTTCTTTTTTCCCATTTCCAGAGATAAAAGCTAAACCAGGTTTGAAAAACTAACAGCTACTAAGCTGCAAGAAACCACTACAGACCCACAACAGATGTCAATATATCAAAGTCAATAGTCACATGTCCCAGATAAATATCAAGGAGCTCAGATGTGATAGATCAACAGGACAAACCTTGACTGCTGGACGAGATAAGCACGGATCACTTCAGCTCCTTATGTCATATCGTTTCCCAAAGCCAAGGGGGATGGCCCTGCCCTGCCTCTTCCTGTCTCTGACGGGCGCGGGCCGGGCCCGCCCTTGGCGCTGGCGCAGCCCGCGCTCATCCAGTGCTATGGTGTTGTTGGCGCTTTTCAAACCACTGGCTGAATGCACGCTCTTCCTTCCTGTGAGAGTGACGAGTTCTGGGGCTTTGAATCCCCAGCAAACAGTGGCAGCACAAAGAATACAGCATCCCACGCTGCAGTGTCGTTGGCGCTTTTTAAAGTGCTGGCCGAATGCACGCTCCTCTCTCCTGGGAGCGTGACAAGTTCTGGGGCTTAGCGTCCACAGCAAACAGTAGCAGCACAAAGAAAACAGAATCCCTATATAGTCGATGGTAGTGGCATAGATTATTCCACAAGTGTTGAATGGAAAGTTTTAGTAAGTTTTTCCAATGATGCGCAATTTGTTGGAAGGCAAGACCCAGCATAAGGTCAAATAAACCATGCTTATGAGTAGGGAGGTCCAGAGAGTCTAATTAACTCCCAGAAAAAAGAGTGACATTGGAAAAGGGAAGGTGTATCTTAAATATAAGAGAACTATAGTGCAAATTGTTCTCCAAAAATAAATAACAATAGGACAGAGGAAGAGAAGGTGCATTAGATCAGCTGAGGGGGATCCACATGTCAAACAATTCGTGTTAGTAGAGTGGGATAAAGTAGCAGTAGATATAGGAGTAAAATATAGTCTATGATATAGAAAGAACAAAGATTGAGTGACAGAGGCGGATCTAGAGATTTTGAGAGATCGGCTCCAGAATTTGTCCAGGAAGGTGATGCTCCATTCACAACCCAGATCAGATTCCCAGGCTAGTCCCACTTTACTTTTAGGTCGAGCAGGATCCGGAGACAAGGCTTGCCTATATATAAGAGAGGCTTTAGGAAGGGTAACACGCACCTTAAGAAGGGAATTCCCCTCAGAAGATAGGGGAATTGAGGGAAGAGAATAGAATATATCAGGAATGATTGCCATTAAAATGGAGAATCTATGCCAAAAAGAACGAGGAAAGTTAAAAGAGGATTGGAACTGGGGGAATGAACAGGGGGTCGTACCGTCAAATAGGTCATTGGCCCAAGCTATTCCTTTCAGTCTCCAGGATTTCCAAAAAAAGGGTCCAGTTATTAATGGTAATAATGAGATTGTGCCATAATGGTGAACTAAAAAAGGATTCCTTCGAATTAAATATTGGTTGGGTCAATGGTTTCAGTAAGGAACACGTATGTTTGAATAGAGGAAGAGAAGTTTGAGGATTTTTGGCTGAAAAGGCCAGAACCTCCTTTATAGAAATGGGTAGAAGCAAAGAGTGTTCATTAGTAAGCCATAGAGGCGTAAGTGGGGAGAAATCTGAGAGGAGCCATTTAGAGGCTTTCCGGATAAAAGGATTTATGATAGTTTAGAAAATAAGGAAAATCAAACACCTCCATTGGATTTAGTCCTCCGAAGAAGTGATAAAGATATTCTAGCTTTTTTGTTTTTCCAAAGAAATGTGGGGAGAAGAGAATCTATCTTCTTAAAATAACAAGACGGAACAAGAATAGGAATCATAGAAAAAATGTAAAGCAAGATAGAAGCAATCATCATTTTAATGGAATCAAGTCGACCCCACCACAAGAGAAATAGATTCGAAATTGAGAGTAGTTTGTCAATTTGAATTTGAATTTAAAAGTACTTTTAGAGCGCACGTATACCAGCGGTTTCTTGGCGCTATAACTAACGGGCTCTGAGGTTACAAACAAGGATGGCAGAGGGAGTATTTATTCAAAAGACTTCGTGAATAGGTGGGTTTTAAGACATTTACGGAATTGTAGGTAGAGGGTAATGGAACGAAGTTCAAGGGGAAGGGAATTCCAGAGGGTGGGGGCAAGGACAGCAAATTTAGAGCCTCCCCATTTCTTTCTCCGGAAGCGTGGGATGGTGAGGAGGGACTGGGAAGAAGAGCGGAGATCCCTGGTGGGAACGTATAGGACGATCTCGGAGGAGATGAACGCTGGTGCCATACCAAGTCGGGCCAGAAAAGTAATGGATGCGAGCTTGAATTGGATTCTAGCTCATACGGGAAGCCAGTGTAGGGATTTCAGAAGAGGGGTAGAGTGGTGAAATTTAGGGAGATTGAAGGCCAGGCGGGCCGCCTGGTTTTGTATCTGTTGTAGGCGACGCAGACTGTATGCAGGAATAGCGGCATACAGGGCGTTACCATAGTCCAGGCGGGACACCACCATGGCCAGGATGATAAGTTTGAGGGCAGAAAAGGTAAAGAAGCGTAGTGAGAGGAAGGAAGAAGATACCACGGAGCTGACCTGGGAGTGAAGGGTGAGTTGAGAATTGAGTTTTATACCTAGTGTTTTGACTGAGGGAGAGGGAACAGGAGAAGGACCAAGAGAGGGGGGCCAGAAGAGGGGGGACCAGGGGCTGGATGAACCACTCGTCAACACCAGCTCGGTTTTTTCAGGGTTGAGTTTGAGGTGGTTGTGGTTCATCCAGTCCCTGATATGGAGCATCACAGTTTGAAAGTTTAGGACAGCAGAGGGAGAGGAAAGATTGAAGACCAGCTGGAGGTCGTCCGCATAATTGAATACGGCGACCTCCATCTGTTGAAGAGAGAAAATCAGGGGGGCAATATACAGATTGAACAAGAGGGGAGAGAGAGAAGAGCCTTGGGGAACCCCGCACTGAACTTTCCGGACGTCCACCGTGAAGTCACCCAGGCGAACGGCCTGGGTGCGGTCGCTCAGGAAGGAGGATAACCAGACCAGGGCAGTCCCTCCGATCCCCGCCGCCTTGACACGGGAAAGTAGAATGGTATAATCCACCGTATCAAAGGCGGCTGAGAGATCAAGGAGCACAAGGGCCTGGTGCTGATTAGTGTCCATGCCCTCCCTGAGGGTGTCCAGGACCGACATGACGACGGACTCCGTAGAGTGTGCGGGGCAGAAACCAGCTTGGCGGGGGGCAAGAGCTCCATACTTCTCCACAAAGGAGCTCAGGGCGCTGGTGACGTGGCGCTCGAGCACCTTGGCCAAAAATGGCAGGAGGGAGATGGGGCGGAAATTGGCGGGGACAGAAGGGTCTGCCCCAGGTTTTTTCAAGATGGGCACAATTACCGCAGACTTCAAGGAGTTAGGAACTATGCCTTGAGCTAGAGAGCTGTTAAGGAGGTGAAGGGGGGGGTCTGGGCAAGAGACAAAGATATGGCGGAGAATGTAAGCGGGGCAGGGGTCGAGCGGAGAGCCAGATTTGATCAAGGGCACCAAGGAGGTCAAGCTTTCCAGAGTGATAGGGGGAAGGGTGGTGAGTACGCCCTTGGGGGGGGGACATTGAGGATCAACAAAAGATAGGGAAGGAGAAGGGATGTTGGCCTTAATGGTGGTAATTTTGTCAATAAAATAATTATTGAGAGAGAAGCAGAGTTCTTCGGACGGGGCTGGTTTGAGAGTGGTTCTGTCCGAGAACGCCAGGTTGTGGACAATGGTAAAAATCTTCTTGGACTGGTTCTCCGCGGCTAGGATTTTGGAGGAGAAGTATGATGTTTTGGCCCCCAAGATGTCTTTTTTATACTGGATGAGTATGTTGGTATATTCCAGTTTCAAAGCGGGGCAGTAGTTTCTCCTCCAAGCCCGCTCCGCGCGGCGAACTGTTAGTTTGGTGGCCTTAAGCTCTTCATTGAACCACCGATTGGCGTCCTTATCGCGTTTAGAAGTAATGCGTTTGAGCGGGGCAACTGAGTCGCGGCCGTGGGAGAGCCACTGATCTATGGCTTCAACCTGGGAGACGGTGGTAAGGCCCTGAAGAGAAGGGAGAGAGGAGGTGAGGAGGGCAGAAAGATTCTCAAGGTTGACACGGCCCCATGATCGGACCCAGGTGTTTTTGGGTCGGGGAAGCTTAGTTGGGGGAAGAGTGGGAAGGAGAAATGAGATCAGGTGGTGGTCAGACCAGGAGCAAGGAGAGATAGCGAGTGATTGCACAGGGCAGTTCAGGGACCAAATCTGGTCAAGCAAGTGACCTTTAATGTGAGTGGGGGAGTGAACCTGAGGTGTGAAATTAAGGGAGTGAAGGGTTTCGGAAAATTCCTTCGAGGATGGGCATTCGGCGGGGTCGGAGGGCCAGAAATTAAAATCGCCAAGGAGCAGGATGGAAGAATTGTTTACTGTAATGGTGGCCAGGACCTCCAAGAAGTCAGGGAGAAACTGTAGGGGGGACTGAGGGGGGCGATAGGTGAGAAAGCAAGTCAGGGGGGGAGAGGTGGAGACTGTGCGGATCACCAGAAATTCGGTGGTCGCGATGTTAGGCAGGGATAAAATTTGAAACGGAAGATCGGTGCGTGCGATGACCGCCACGCCACCCCCGGCTCTGCCTGATGGACGGTCCGCCCTGAGGGCATAGTAGGTGGCCGGTAAGGTGGATAAAAGGGCGGGGAGGGAGTCATCGCAGAACCAAGTCTCAGTTAAGAAGAGAAGATCGGGGGCATGGAGATCCAGCAGGACCGAGAGCTCATGTGCATGAGCAACAGCGGACCGGGTGTTGAGGTAGAAGGCCGTAAAGGTTTTGGGGGTTGATGAGGGAACCGTGCTACCAGACGTGGGAGAGGAATCAACTATAGAGAGAGGAGGGGGAGGGGCGGTGGGGGGAGTTAGACCAAGAGAAGAGATGCAGGAGCAGATGGAGGCCGTGATGGGCCAAGGGCCCTGGTAGCTACGAAGTAGGTCCGGGGTATAGGTGATAAGTGGGGCGGAGTGACGTGCCCCTAGTCCCGGCCAGTCGCGGACGGGCGCAGACGGGCTTGCCTTAGGCGCGCCTTCGGCGCGCAATCGTCGCGCCCACTGCGCTCGTCCGCTGCGCTTCCTACCAAGACACATGATTTATGGCAGTGGGACAGGATGTTGGAGGGGGTGTGGCCAACAGAGGGGGCGTGTCTTGTGGCGCGCCTCGCCCTCGAGAATGGCGGCCGAAAGAAGGGGGTCGTTGCAGCGTGTAGCGCTGTTTAAAAGATGCCAAGGAGTGCAGGTAGGAGGGGAGAGTTACAGGAACACAGTATCACAATCAAGTTTTAAAAATCAGAGTTATGCTTTCTCCTGGGTTTTCGCCTCAGGAGTCCAATCGCTAGTGAAGCGCCTGGCGTCGGCGCCCACTATTTATACAATCTGCGGGACAGAGTTTCTGTCATATTTAGTTTGACCGAGGAATTGATTGAGTTGGAAAACCATATTCCTAGATACTTAATTTTTAATCTATTCCACGAGAATCCCTATTGAAGAAAAAGAATGTTGAAGGCATAATTTCGTAGGAGGAAGAATTTCTGTTTTATCAGAGTTCATTTTATAGCCAGAGACCAGGGAGAATGAAGACATTTCTTGTAATAAAGAAGGAATTGATACTTTGGGGATGGAGATAAGAAGTAAGATGTCATCTGCATAAGCAGAAAGTTTCAAATGATGATCACCATAGGAAAATCCGGAAATAGACTCATTATTACGGATAGAAGATAGAAAGGGTTCAAGAGGTAGAATGAAAAGAAGAGGGGAAAGAGGGCAACCTTGGCAGACTTCACGTTGTAAAGGAAAGTAGGAGGAAGTACAACCATTAACTAGCACCGAAGCTCTAGGAGCAGAATATAACATGGAGATAAGAGAAATTATTTTGGGACCGAAGCCATGTCGATTAAGTGTTTCAAATAAAAAGGAAAAATCTACCCTATTGAACGCTTTGTCAGCATCGACGGCAATTGCTGTACCTATCTGCATTTAAAAAATGCGGGTGGATAGAAGCAAGTGCAAAGACAATTGAATCTACACTGGTGACTAGTTTTATATGGTTGTGCCTTGCTATAAGTAAGTTTTCCTTACTGAGCTCAAATGCCTGACTCATATACATTAATGAACCAACCAAATGTCCCTTCCTGTCACTGTACTATACAGCTCTTATATATAGTTTACTTATGTCTTACCCTATGTCTTCATGCGTGGAGCCGTTTTACAAAAACTTTGGTGCAAAAAAAAAACGGCAATTTCATTGGATACTATTTCCTGTGTGAAAAGGGATAAAGGAAATAGTAGTTGGGCCAAGGGAAAAATGGCACAAACTCATTCTATCTTTTGCTATATTTACACAAAAACAAGTGGGGAAAATACATTATTTGCACTCTCCAGATGTGACAGATAGGCTATGTTTCAGGTGTCTTTTATTTTATAAGTAAATTTAGTTTGGTTGCTGGGTGGAAGCTGTGCACACAAATAAGTAATAACAATAAAAAAAGCAGTACATTTTATTATACTATAAAAACTGAATTTTGGGGCTCCAGGGTGAAGAAAGCCACAACATTTTCTTCAAAGAGGGCAAAGACCATAGAAAAGAAATTAATTTCCGAGCACTCCACCACAAAAGAGTTGTTTTGTATGAAGAGTCTTTATTCACAAAACACAACTATTCTATCCTTGATGTGAAACTTCTTATAAACACGTGTTCCGTCATTGGCTAATTAGTTTCCAACTGGCCTGTTTTTATTTTGATATCGTCCTGATATTAACTCAAGACTTCTTTGAGAATATCATCATGTTTCTTCCTAAAACAGTTCTAGCAGACCGGCTGTCTTCTCATCCTTGTAATTAAAAAACTGCAAATAATTCAGTATAAAAATGATGTTTATTTTTTGTTTTACATTTTGTAACATTAGATTACACATTAAACAATTCACAGAAAAAACATCTATATACATGACATCTCATAACCAAAGAACTGGTGTTTCTGTTTTATATTCAATATGCAATTGAACAGAAAAGGTTATATGGTCCAATAATTCCTGTTTCCTTGTACCGCACTGAGACAAAAACAGGCCTCAGTACTGAATGTGCTCAAACCTCTTAGGGAGGAAAGGAAAGCACTTTACCACCTCTGACCTCGCATATCAAATGTTTAGTTGACGGAAATATAACAAACATTAATATAAAATATTTATATAGCTTTATCAAACGAATAAGAAGAAGCAGGCGAGTTGGGCTGGCTGAATCCAAACCTGTCCTTAAACTTACTCACACATCTCGGTTGTAGGTGAATTCATTTTACCAGCACAATAACATATAAAAAGATTGAAAATAATGTTGGAACTATTTACAATACAATGTGGGTTGTATAATGCCAGTAAGAGCGGGCTTTTTTAGGGTAAAACATGAAAAGTTTGGATGAAGTGAAGGGGAGGGGTCCCAGAGGGTGATGTGGGAAGAAATTAACTCTGGGCCTGTGGGTTTTCTGAGAAAGTGGTTCCTGATCAGGCCTCTGGAATGGATGTGTTATGGGACAGGCCATGTAGTGGAAGAGCCAACAGTAAGAGTAGGCCTCAGGTCCACTATGGTTTCCCAGCGCGTAGGCTAAAGCAGGAGCAACCATGGAAAAGTTTGTTTCTGAGTGGACATGTTTATGTCACAAGTGCTATGTCATTCTATACCTATGGCCACATTATGATCGTGCTGTTTAGAAAAATTGCATTGTGCCAGGGTTATGTTTTGTTCTTTGATAGCTTTAGAAATGTGGCCAGACCCAAGGGGATATTTATAGAGATTAGAAAACATTAAGTAAAATACGAACATACATTACCCAGAAAATCTGTGTTAATAACTAAACAACGCCAAGGTACAGCAGCCCATGCATGCTATGAAATAGTTCATAGAAGTGGCCAAATATTTAGGGATATTTGTAGGGATTTGATAATAATAGACAAAAGAATTAGGCACATTAGCCTGTTTGTCAATGTTGAACTCAAGACAAGAGCAAGGGATTGAAACATAGTAACTTTTCCAAGCAAATTACACGATAGATAATAGGTGGTCCCAGTTTTGATGTACTCCTCGTCTGCAACTACGATTAACCCTCCCCCTAATGGTCCCTTGTGGGCCTGAGCTTCATGTACAGACTAAATTCACTTCAGTTCTAGGCTTCATTGGAACACGTGTCCTGTAGGTTGTCTAAGATATGTTTGCAACCTGGTCTCCAAACCTGGAAAGGGGATAAGGTTGCCAAATACAGTGCAAATGTATGCTTTTATTCAGCATTTACAGTGTTAAGGAAATATATAATGGTTAGTAAATATTTTAAAAGAATTCTTATTCCCTCTCTCTTCCAGCCACCAGGCTGAATGAAGCCAGAGTGAACTGGGAGATAAACTTCTTCTCATCTGTGGTTTTTGTGGAATATTGTAGGCCTAGCCTTCCTGTGGCTTGTCCAGTGGACAATGGCCTTAACTAGAAGATGGGTGACTCTGATAGCCAGGACATTGTCCAGCGTGTGGTTCATACTAAAGGCCGACACCCTTGAATGCTGCATCCGAAGCATCAATGGTTAGGACTCTTGTATAGAAAATGGACGACGCAGATGTCCAGAAACATTGTACATCATATTGAAAGCTTCTTTGAGTAGACCTTTGTACATAGAAATACTTGTATACCATATTGTGGACTGCAGTGATAATGGCCCATACATACAGGATGACTACCTTGTGTAGGATATTGCAGACTCCAATGGCTTTAAGACTTGCATACAGCCGTGCCATCTCTAACAGCAAGTGGTCCTGTTGTTCTGCGCAGGTTAGGGTAGATTTGCATTAAATATAACTATAGCTGACAACATTGGCAGGCTCCTTGTATATAAGACTTCCAACTTCAATTGCAAAAAGCAGACGAGGCTCAGGTAGCTAACAGGCTTGTGCCGAGTATTGCTGACATCTTTGGCAATGGTCATGGACACATGACGGTCAGCGACAGTAGATTTGTAGAGCGCTACTTGTCACCCGTGCGGGTATCCAGGTGCTGGTATGGCATGCAGACTAAAGTCATCTTGTCACTTTGAAGTTGCAGATTCCAAGGCAGCAGTGAAGAAACAAAGACCGATGTAGGCACTTTAGTCCAAGAAGCACAACTTGAGTCTCTGAGTAACATCTCCTTCTTAAGGCAGGAGGCTGATGGTTCTTTTAAACTCCAGAAGAGATATCAGGCTTCGATGCCAGAGACATTGACCACCGTGCATCTCGCTGACTTTTCACTCTTTTTCCTATAAGAAAAGAGAAGCATACGTGTGAATCATTATATTTTTTTAATCTAGTTTTACCTAGGGGGTCAGCGTAATTTTGTGTTATGCGGAATTACCCAAACCCTCAGTGAGGTTACTCAGAATTACTCGCGTAATTCTGCATTTAGTACTATTTTCTTTTTGAAAAAAATGGCCCATTATGTCCCAAATGGATGCGAGGATGCATTCTGTACTGATAAATAGTGCTAAATGCAACAGAATGTAAATAGCGTGAGCAAGCAGCTGCTCGCGCTCTCTAAAAGTGCACACTTGGTATAGGTTTTTCTCCCTTCCTACTTCCAGCATTTAGCGCTATTTTCTATTTCAAAATGCACACTTGTTTCCAAAATGGACGCAAGGATGTATTTTGTGTTAAGTATAGCACCAATTGCAACAGAACACGGATAGTGAGGGCGAGCAGTCGCTTGCTATATATGCCCTCGTGGGCATAATTGCATTATTATTGGTAACCACGTCAAAGAGTGAGGTAGAATTACTGAAATGATTCTGATTTCTCTGGTGGAATTGAAATTCTGCCCAGGTCTAGGTTTACCCTTTCTGAAGGCTGACACCAGATGGGGATGAAGATATGAATCCTTCTAATAAGACCTCCAGATGTTTGGGCATCCACACTAGATGATTTGGCAATGAAATGCCTTATTCCAGAGCCACCGGGTGAGCATGAGGCAGTGAATACATGGGTTAGGCACGAGTATTTAAGTGAATATGCAGCATCACATTCTGGAAAGGGACATTTACAAAGCAGAAAGCAAAATCATGGGCAGCTGGCATGCTTCCAGCCCTAACGTTTATAGCAAAGGCCATGGGGAAGGGCAAAATATCACACGATGATGAGTGTTTGCAGAAAGAGGCTCTGATTATATCACACTTTATTACAAAGATTTATGTAAGATTGCATTTACTTTGGTATGGCCTTTCAGTTGGATGAGAAAGTATGTCCACCCATAAAATGGATGTTAGGAGCGGTTTAGCTGGTCAGAAATATTTATGAAAGTGAGTGCTCCCTGTCCATTTGGCAGTCTAACAGTGTCATGAAGATTGTCATGAAGATTGTGCAGGACAAGTGAGGGATGGAAGAGGACAGCCTTGGAAGCCACTTCATGGAGAACCAAAGGTGATGGTTCGAGGCTCCACCTCAAAATTATGAACTGCCTCTACAAGGATAAGATGCCTATTGTCAATACAATGGTCCCATTTGCTGGGGTGGGGACACCCATACTCTGTGCATGCTTGCTAGGGAATTACAGCATACACAATTGCATAACATTTCTAAAGTCTGAATGGACAAGGGGGTTTCTGTGCAAGCAGTAATATGTGTAGAGTTGGACCGAAGACCCCTTCCGAGTCTACGAAGGTTGTTTCCAGGTGGTCTAAAAGCGTGTGAGGTACAATGAGCTGGGTGCTGGCCAAAGACCAAACAGTTTGCCAGTTCTCCAGGCAGATCAGCACACTACTGCTGGATTCCCAGCCAACGGATGTCATCTTGAACATGCACAGACTAGTGATCACATTAGGGTGCCTCAGGAAAGTGTTCTTCCTTGTCCTTTTCCCAGTGGGTTTTGGGCCAAGACATGTTTTGTAGAGAACAGCTGTATGTAGATTCCTAGTAATTCTTAGAAATAGCAAGTGAGTGTTTGCTGTGCTTTGAAAGGATTAGCTTCAGGGAGGGTGAAATGGTCCAAAAGGGGGAACTAGGGACCACAGGGAATGATCAGAGTGGGTAGTGGCTGCCCAGTTAACTGGTGTCTCATAGGAGGTCGGAGAGGGTGGTAACATTTTGTCCCCTGGTGGAAAGTAGTTAAAATGACCCCGCCCGACAGAGGACTATTCTTCACGTTAACTGCACCCCTTATGCAGCCCACAGTGTGACAAGTTCAATAGTATTACATTTAGGCTAACACTCCCTCTGCCCTTTGGAGCAGCCATCTAGCATTTAGTAAGCAGGATATGGCTTCTAGGAAACTTCACTCCTCCTGCTGCTATAATAATTGTAATTATAACTGTTGGTGCCATTTATCCTGTGACAGTGTAATAATGATGTGAATATTAAAAACGGTTGTGGTCTTCTAATCATGTGTATTTGGCCTGCTTATGTACAGTATGATAATTCTCACTCATTTTTCCTGTCCCATCATAAACCAACTGGCTTGTCTCCCTGGAGTTATTTTAAAACATACAGCACTCCGCTGCCCTTCGGGGTCTGGGTTCATTTTAGTAGATGTATAAATAACTATACATAGTACTTAATGTCATAGGGTAGCAGCCTTCAAGCTACAGGAATAGCTTATGTTAATATTATTATCTGAACTCTATGGTTCTTCATTGTTCAACCTCAGAAGGACGAAAGGATGAGGTGACTCGCCATAGCAAAGAAATGGCCATGTCTCATGTGCATCACTAGGGCTAATGACAGCAGCACACCACTTGATAAGAAGTTCATTGGTGTAACAATAACTCAGTGTAACAATAACTATGTGGGAATTATACATTAAGTACTACTCCTCGAGGACTACCTTTAAGCCACTGTGTACAGCTTTACCTTCTCAATGTGCAACTGGATGCCCTACCTGTCTTCCAGGATATGTCCTTTGCCTCCATGAGGGTGCTTCCCCAAAAAGTTCACTGCAAGGCACATCAGGACACCACAGTTATTGGTGTAGTAGCAGGAGACATCAACCACCAGCAGCACCACGAGGAAGATGACCATCACGATGCCCACAATGCCACCGGCGCCAACACCCTTGGGCTGGACACTCCGCTGGAGCTCTGTGGAGACAGATAATAGAGTTAAGGAGGTTGACCTCACTTTTCAAATCCCTGGTGAATGCAAGGGGTTCTACCTCCTGGTGTATGGAGATCTCTTGCTGATAAGGGTATAAAATCAATGAGTTTAAGGGGATAGAATTATTGAACCCTAAATCCTTCTGGTCTCTATGTAATGCTATGCGCCACATGCAGCAGTCCCTTCCGTCTCTCTGTCAGTGTGGTTCCACCTGGTGGGCAGGAAAGACTGTTGACAGAAAGTTATTTTCCTTCTGTGTCACAGACAAGGTTGGAGGTTGGAGGAATAAACCTGATGGACCATAATGCTCTTCTGCTTCTGTTGTAGAGCATGAAGTGCGGCGCAAACTCAATGTGATAAATGAAATATTCAACCAGCAAGGAGGGACTTCTCTCGCTATGTTACGCCATGTGAGGAGGGGTAAAGTCAATAAACAAGGTTACCCTTCCTTCTCTATGTTACTCTAGATGATACAGGACAAAGTCAGCCATGAAGGAAGGTCTGTGTCTTATCTCACTATATTACACCATGTTAGGAGGGGTGCAGTAAATTGACCATTCCTTCTTTGTGTCGGTATATATGTTATCTGGCAAGTGAACTCATTTCGAGCCTGTAGGTAACTGAAAATCCTCCAGCTACTGAAGGAAACGCTAAATTTGAGGCAGAACCCACCGGCTCAATTTCCTCCACAAAAATATCCATATGGTGGTGGAAATTTAGCCGGTGGATTGTACTCAACATTCAGAGTTTTCTCCACAAGTTGTAGGATATTGGTTCCCCCCAAACATTAAATGTGGCCAGAGTCAGGGTGCATCAAAGGTGTCCTTCTTCCGAATGGTCATGTGATAAATGTATCTTCCTCATGCTGGTGCTCTATATGGATGGTGTTTAGACAAAATATTGAGTCAAAAATATTGCATGGTCAAAATATTGTGTGAAAGGAGTATCAAGGACAACAATATTTTGAAGGGAAATTTCTATGGGTAAAAAAACTTTTACTATACTTAACTCCACGTATATGTATCTAGACAATTTATGTATCTTCAAGATACATAGGTGTGGAGTGAAGAACAGTAAATCTATATGTACCTATTGCACTTACCTTCTCGATATTTTAGTCTCAATATTTTTGACACAATATTCTGTTCACACAATATTTTTGTCATCTGTATTATATCAGGCAACCATATGGACTAGCCTCTCCTTACTCATGGATTCGCAGGTGGATTGCTGCAGACATATCCGCGGTTATGCCATGAATAATGGGCAGGGCAGTCAATAAACAGTGGTGTCCCTGTAATTCTATATTACAGTATGAGGAGAGCGACAAAAAGGGTTCTATAAAGCTTGGCGGGTGTGGTAAATGCTCCAAGATTTGACAAGTTTCTTGTCTGCCTTATTTAGACTGTACACTCACACATACTTATTTTCGACAGGTGTCCCACATCCAACAGACTTTAAATAACCCCTAGAGTCAATGAACTATCACAACATTCTGTATTCCTAATACTACACCATGGTTTGGTGCAGACCCCACTTAGACTACGAGATACTTCTATCAGCAGATCACACAGGGAGATGGAGGGCAGTCATTAAACCAGGGGAGCTCTCTGTCTCGAGTATACCTTGTCATGCAGGCTACCTTGGTGGGTAATGCAACAAAACTCTCTGTATTCAGCCATGCTGAGGGACAGATTCCAATGACAATGAGACCCACTATATCCAAGCTACCTCATGTTATTGGGGACCACTTCAGTCGATAATTTCTACTTATGTTAGAACATGTGCGGATGTGCAGAATTACTTGCCTCTTGGCCCCTTCAATATCAGTGTTACCTCACGTGGTGAAGAACAGAATTTATTGAACCAGAAGATACCTCTATCTTATGCTGAACAGGCATGGAGGAAATTGACTAGGTAGATATGGAGGCTGTAATGCTGAAGTTGTTTGCTAGATTAAAGCTATTCACAGAGTTGACTATGGGGTTGCATCTAAACCCCTCTTAGGATGGCATGGAAGACTGCAGATGTAGTTATTTTTCCACTAGTTCTTGCACGGTCATTCTTACCCAGAACCTCAAGAGAGATAGTGGCCACGTCCTGGTGTAATTTGTTACGCGCTGTGCAGGTGTAGTTTCCTTCATCAGCTTTCTCCACGTTCTGGACCAGCAGTTCACTTGCATCTGTATTAAAGGCATACTTCCCATCGACAGCACTCACAGGTTTGCCAGCCCTGAAACAAACAGGAAAGACTTCATTTCCTCTCCAAAATATTTTAGGAATTTTACTTTTGATCTTTATCTCTTATTACAGGTTTCATGTCACAGAATACACATGACACAGATGTCCTCCTGGTTAGTTTGTTCACAGGCCCTTTTCCCATAATGGTGACATGAGATATGTTTCTACTTTGTGCACATTTTCTATATGAAGCACCAACGCCCAAAAGACTTATCCCCTGATTTAGAGAAGGCCTGTTTGAATATTCTTTCTCAAAAAGAAGTCATCATTTCTGTCTGCTCATCTAGTAGCTCCCCATCTGTATATCATGGTGTTAGTTGGGAGACACTCACTGGCAAAGCCTCCACTGGGCATGTCATTGGGTCTCTCATGGAGTGGTGGCAAAGCCAATGCTGGTATGCTATTAAGAGAATCCCCTAATGAAATATCTCTAAATCCTTTCCTGTTAGTCCCAATATGAATGGGACATTGTGATTTATAACACAATCATCCCACAAACGGTTCTTAAAAGAGCTTAAACATGAACAGAAACTGTACCAATCATGAAACCTAGAACTAACACATTTATGGTTGGCAGAGGGATTCATTAAATGTGGGTGGAAAAGTGTAAAGGTGCTGGTGAATTAACTTGCTTTAATTTGGATCCAAAGCAGCCTTGCAATGCCACTGAAAGGGTTAACACTGCTAGAAAGCAGCCTAACGCTCTACAGTGCTTAGTGAACAATGCCAGACCTAAGCACTTTGGGGAAGTGAATGGTTCAGAAGCTGATGTGAATTCATGCCTTAGTGAACGAAACTTTGCTCACCTGCTCCATGTGATTTGGGGCTTGGGGTGTCCAGCAACCAGGCAGATCAGGGATGCAGTGCTGTTAGTTCCACCCATGGTTGTTGTTGAGTTGGTTTTGAAGTGGGCGGTTGCGGGAACTGAGGACATATACAAAATGACCAAAGACATCATTATTACATAGACTTTCAAAAATACAACTTTCTATGTACGTGTGTTGTTGAGATTATGTGAGTTTAACAGAAGATGTAAGAAGGTATTCCCACCCACTTAATTGCTGACCATAATCGTTCTCAGCCATGTTCTATTCTGCAGACCCCAGTCTTTTAATCTCACAGCCTTGTGTAATTTCAAAGACCAAACTCTAAAAGTTTCTCCCCTTCTTGATTTATTTCTCAGCAGGCAATTGTGCTATTTGTAATTGACCTCCAATTGACACCCTTGTGAGACATTGTTGTGTGTTACACCTCTACCTTGTACAACAGAAGCCGAGTTCCCTGGTTTCCTGTTCCATGTAGTGCTGCAGACCTCTGTCTTTCCAGTTTCCTTGCCTTGTGTAATTGCTATGATCCTAGTCCAGCAGTTTCTATGTACCATATAATTCAGTGGTCATTGGTTTACCAGCTTCTCTGTCATGGGTAATACTAAAGACCCCAGTCTATGAGGGTTTAAGTCCTGTGTAATTCTGCAGTCCTTACACTAATTATTTATCTGGCACTTATAATTCTGCAGAAACTGTATTACAATTTCTCCGATCCTTATATTTCTTCAGACACTGGTTTCTCTGTTTGTCAGTTCCTTATGATGTTTCAGAAACAGCAGTTTCTAGTTCTAGCTCTGCCCCTAATAGTCCTTTAGACACTGGTTAATTCTTTTGTTGGTCCCTTATAATTCTGATACTGGAGTATCAGTTTATGTGACTCTTATAATTCTTCAGACACTGGAGCGCAGGTTTCTCTTTCTCTTATCATTTTTAAGACACTCGAGTATCAGTCTCTCTACCCCTTATAATTTTCCAGACACTGGTTCATCCAGTTTACCAGTCCCTTATAATTCTAGAGATTTTGGAGTATCAGTTTCTGCGTCTCTTATAATTCTTCTAACACTGGAGTATCGATCTCTCTATCCATTATAATTCTAAAGACATTGTTCTTCTGTTTGTCAGTCCTTTGTAATTCTTTAGACACCGGAGTATTGGTCTCTCTTATATTTCTAAAGACAGTATTAATCTTTTGTCTGTCTCTTATATTTCTTCAGACACTGGAGTATCAGTTTTTCTCTCCAGTATAATGTTTCAGATACTGATTATTCTGTTTGCTGGCTCTTATAATTCTTCAGGCACTGGATTAATGGTTTCTCTGTTTCTTATAATTCTTCAGACACTGGAGTATCAGTTACTCTACCTCTTCTAATTCTTCAATCATTGGAGTATCAGTTTCTCTGTCTCTTATAATTCTTCAATCATTGGAGTATCAGTTTCTCTGTCTCTTATACTTCTTCAGACACTGGAGTATCAGTTCTCTGTCTCCTATAAATCTTCAATCACTGGAGTATCAGTTTCTCTGTCTCTTATAATTCTTCAATCATTGGAGTATCAGTTTCTCTGTCTCTTATAATTCTTCAATGACTGGAGTATCAGTTTCTCTGTCTCTTATAATTCTTCAATCATTGGAGTATCAGTTTCTCTGTCTCTTATACTTCTTCAGACACTGGAGTATCAGTTCTCTGTCTCCTATAAATCTTCAATCACTGAAGTATCCGTTTCTCTGTCTCTTATACTTCTTCAGACACTGGAGAATTGGTCTCTCTTATAATTTTAAAGGTACTACTCATCTTTTTGTGGATCTATTATATCTCTTCAGATAATGGAGTATCATTTTCTCTTTCAGGCACTGGTAATCTGTTTGTTTGTCCCTTATAATTCTTCAGGGAATGGAGTTTCAGTTTCCCTGTCTCTTATAATGTTCCAGACAATGAACTATCAGTGTGTCTGTCCCTTATAATTCTTCAGATACTGACTTGTCAGTTTCTTTGTCCCTTATAGTTCTTCAGTTAGTGGTTCAATAGTTTGTCAGGATCTTGCATGCCTTTTGCTTGCCAGGGCTTATTTCTCCTTCCTTTTTCGTACAGACATCCACCCGCTTGTCATATAAGGGAAACCCATAATTCTTGTGAATATTATGCATATTACATATCAAAAACATTCACTCAATTTCACCCACCTCTAAGTATTAAGTAAAAGCATTCAGGATTGCAGGGGACGGACATACCATTTACTGAGAGGGTGAAGGTTTTCTGCTCCACCTCATTCCTGGTCTCTATGCTGGCTCTGCAGCTGTACAGCCCGGCGTCAGAGGTCTGCACCTTTGTAATCCGCAAGCTTCCATTCTTGATAGAGAAGCGAGCTGCGAGAGATGGGTGCAGAAGAGACAGTGACACTCGTTACCAAAGGACGATAACGATGAATTAGCCACTGTAACAGTATCAGCAAACCACTGTCTACAGGTATACTGTGAAGAGGTCACAGGCAGAAAATACAATATAAACAGACCATGGGTTACAGAGTCAACTGAAATGAGGCACAAGATGCAAATACAGTATGAACAGCCCATAACGATGAAGTATATTCATGCCACTCCAGGGAGAGGCACTACAATAAACCATGATGTTGAGATACAGTAATGCAAGAGCATCTACTGCTGATCCCTTATAAACAGGATACAGCTTATAGGTGCATTGCAAACCGTACACAGCTTAAGCATATTGGGGCTACAGGCTGGAGTTGCCTGAAGATACATGTTAAACGACCACAACCTTAGAGTAGAGTATAAAAAGGACAAAGCATGACTATATAACATTACAAAAACACAGGCTGAAGGTGTTTAGTCTGTCATACTCCGGCAATAGTGTAAAACAGACCATAGATTGAAGTTTACTGTATTTTCAGACCACAGACTGGAAATAGTTTATCAACAGATCGTAGGCGCCAGACAGGGGTGTGCACATTGGAGAAATCAGCCAAGGGTCAGAGAGACAATAAAAAATTGAGTTTAGGCTGAAAATGTAATTCCGCAACCAACTAGATACATCCTCATTAGATCAACCAAGCTACTGTAAGTTCAGGAAAGACCAAAAGATCCACCAATAAATGACTGGGACAAACTCCCTTCACAGGGGCCAAATCCTCCATGAGCAGCAAGGACATGCTGCTCCAAGACCCAAAATGTCTACGAATTCTGGTTGCAAATCAATGATACTTACCTGATTGAATTGCAATTTGGAAGCGACTCCCTCAACACGCCTCTTCCAAATTGTGATTCAACATCAATTTCAAAACCCATGTTTAGAGGTGGTAAAACTTTCCTGACTCAAATGGGTTTAGAACATACAAAATAATTATTTAGATGTCATAAACCTTCTGACTTTGCGAATTGAGGGGCATATTAACAATCGGCAGTGATAATTATTGCTGGCCGCGCCTAGCGCGAGTTTCCCTATTGTCGGCTGTCACTGGAATTCATTGCCAAGCTAGCGCTGTATTTACAATGCTTAGAGCATTGGTGATAAAAATTCCAGCGATAGCAGGGAATGTTCCAACATCGCTGGAAAACCAGCGATGTTCCCTGCAAAACAGCGATAACCTTGCTGATACGACCCTGTGGTCGTAACCCCATATTCCACCTCCCATGCAAAGTATGCCTAACACTGGATTTTAGCAAACATTAAAATCCAGCGTTAATGGCCGGTTAGCACGATTCTATTGCTACGCCAGCCGGGGCATTGTTGTAAATATTTTCCCATGAAGTCTATTTAGGCATGCCTATTTTGCATCTCATTAACGATGCAATGCAAAGCGGGTGCTAAATCACGGAAACACGCTGTAGCTTGTCCTTGCTAATATTGCAATAAAATTATTGCCGCCAAAAACGGGCGCTAAAGCGACGATAATTTTATCTCCCCCACTTGTTAATTTGCCCCTGAGAGTTTCAAACTGCTTAAAAAACACAAAGAGCAATTATTTCAAACTACTGCTAGCATTTTGTTTTAAGTTTATGGAACTGAACACATCAGGAGAGGACTAGTTTTCAGATTGCAGGATCTTCCAGAGAATGGCAGCAATAGCCAGAGACCTCTCGAGCGCCTCGTAGCACAGCACACACTTGCAAGAGTGGGGGTGCGAACATGTGCATAGCTACCTCGGTGCACTGGCCATGAGGATAGCCATTAGGTTTTAAATTAAAGCAGAATCCAACAACACAGACATTAAAAAACAAAATGTTAGGGCGTCAGACTGCAGGCGGATGGGATTCCACTGAATTATGGTCACAGAGTGACCTGGAAAACACAGGACCATGAAATCTAAAAACTGATGCAGGAGGATTTTGTGAATAGAAAAGACATTTTGTCCATCTACCTTGACTGAAGAATCAGTAACTCCTTACTTATCTTCATCACAGTGAATCAGGCAGCAATAACTATAGTGGCTGCAGAGAGCAAGAGAACACAGCCAGCTTTACTTGCAGGCGAAAAAGCAAAAGGCAGTAATGAAGAAGTGAGGACATTCCATAAGGGTGAAGTAAACAGTATAAACCGAGAAGAGAGGTGAGGAAGTACAGAGCAATGAAGAGATAGGTATGAGGTGTGGGAGGTGAGTATTGCCCTTGAAATGCACCACCTGCGTGTCACCATGCAAGGCGCGTAATCGCATTGAAGACTTCCACGTCAAAATGCAAAAATGCAATGCACACTTTGTATGTCACCCTGCAATGCACTCCTTCCATGACATTGCCTTGTCACTTTGGAATTCACACCTTCAATGCATCTACACCTCCCTACAATGCACCCAGTCCATGTCACTCTGTAGAGCCCCTTCCATGTCACCAGGTAACACACCCCACCATTGCATTCTGTAATCAAACAATTCCATGATCTTACCATGCAATGCACCACTTCCTCGTATGCCTGAACTGCACTCCTTCAACGTCACACACCAGTGAAACACTTCTACCACTGACGCCAATGTAAATTATGCATCTGTGCAGCCTCATTCATCGTCAATCACCTCCGCAACGGATTAATGTCAACTTTCTGTTGCCAATGGCCTACTATAGTGCTTTATTACTTTGTACAGCATTTCAGGTAGAATGATCATCATAGCGCTTTACGTGGACCGCTCACCATCTTTGAACTGTGCGACGTCCTTGCCGTTGCGGATCCAGGTGATGGTGGGCATGGGGATCCCAGTCGCACTGCAGCGGATCTCAGCCTCAGAGCCCTGCTCAATCTCTCGGTAGGTGTTCTCATTCGAAGTGAAGGTGGGCCGCTCTGTGGGGTCAGAAGAGGAGACACTTCAGGTGAGGGGTGCATAGACAGAGGTAGGTGTATAGCTGTGGTGTGTTAGGCTACAGTTCAAGCAGAACATGGAGCCAAGGGCGACGTACAGAGGTAGGAGGCTCTTCTACAGTGTAAGCCTTCCATCTGATAGGCAATAACATCAACACACTCATGTCAAGTTCCTCTGAGGCATGCCGCTGTCACTCGCCACCCACCCTTTGACACTATCTCCTCTCTCCTTTGTTTCTTTTTATTTTCTCTCTCATTGTTCTCCTTTTCGTCTCTCTCTTTCTCCACGTGCTCTATCATATCATTCTACTACACGGCCTTACCCTGACTTGTAGTTTATAGAAAGTTTGCTGAAGCCTCTCGCAAGGCAAGAGTTTTGTAGGGCTATATAATAAAGTAACCATAAAGATCACAGCCGAGAGAGGCGTATGGGCATGCAGTATTACAGAATAATATGAAACTAAACAGAAGACAAAATCCAGAGCTCAAAAACTAGAAACCATAAAAAATCAAAAGAGGGAATTTATTGTGATCACACCTCTGTAGGTCACAATCATATGGATCCCAGGGAAATTCGGAAAAGTTGGGCACTTCTGTATGACTCACATGGCAGGTGCAACTGACATTTAAATAACTCTGTATCACTGCCCTCTGCTTTTCTGGGAAATATCGAGTTTTCCCTATAGACGAGTCTCTCCCTATCAACCGTGTCTCGGAGATGTTTTGTCATGGTTCAATTTCAAGGAGTGTTCTTACGGATCACGCGGATGTGGATACTCTGCTCGGCGTCCTCACTCTCACTGTCGGATTCAGCACGGCACCGTACCACGCCACTCTGATCTGCTCGCGACACAGTGATGTTGATCCCAACCGAACTCTCATCAATAGGCTTCAGAAGATAATCCTCATCATCCTCCTCAACTTGTTCTCCATTTGGCTTGAACCATTGGAAGGTGGCCTCACCAGTTCCAGCAGCTGCAGAGGAACAAATGTTACTTAAGCAAAGAAAGACCAGTAAAAACAAAGGAGGAGGAGATGGAGCAAAGAAAGATCACTAAAAACAAAGAAGAGAGAGGGGATAAAATAAAGACCAGTGAACACAAAGAAGAGAGACGGGGTAGGACAAAGAAAGATCATTAAAGACAAAGATAATGGGGCACAGAAACCTCTCTAAAGACAAAGACAAGAGCAGGTATACGATAAAGAAAGACCATTTGAGACAAAGAAAAAAAAACGAGCTAGGACAAAGAAAGACCATTAAAGTCAAAGATAACAGAGGCAATAAGGAAGGAAAGAAGAGCAGTGCCAACACAGGAAGACAGAAGGGATTGGGAAGAGGATGGAAAGCTACGAAGACAAATTAGGCAGAGGTGAGAAGAGTAAAGGTAAAAGAGCAAATACAACAAAACACATATGGAATACCTACAAAGTTCATTATTTCAAAGACGAGAGACAAATCAGAAATGGGACCAACAAAAGTAAAAACAAAGAGAGGGGATAAGATTAAAGGAGTAAAGGAAGATAATTACCAAACCAAACGAGAGTGGGATGGGGTGAAAGTGGAATATTGCAAACCTAAATTGTGGATAGAAGGCAAAAAAAAGAAAGTGGAGCAGAGGATCTGGGAAAAGCTCACCATGAGATTTACAAATAAAGGCAGAACATAGCATGGTAAAACATTGCCAACATATTAAGAGGAGAGAAGGGATGTGGAGAAGGAAGAATTATTTTGTATGTTACATTTTAAAATTAAATTAAAATTAAATACAAACCAGAAAGAGAGAAGAGAAAATTAAGCAGAGAAGCAGAAAAGATGAAGAACCAACTCAAGGGATGGTGAGTGATTGATCGCAGACAGAGAAAGTGGGCAAATGGAGGTTCATCGTTTGAAAGGAGAGTCAGAAAGAATGGGGTAGCAACATGAGGAAGACGAACAAGAGGGAAAGCGAGAACGCGTGAGGCAAGGATGGCAGCTCTCCCAAAGCCTCAGGTGAAGCGCATGTTCCCCCTGCGCCGCTGGGAAGCTAACCGGGGCAACCGAAAACGACAAAAGGAGGGGTTTAAAAAAAAAGCTACGTCCATTCTGTCCCTGCCATGAAGTTTGTCCCTTACTCTGGCCTCTGAGTGCAGCAAAGTCTGGGGTGCACTTTCTGGTTGTTACATGATTATTATACAGCCCCTCCCAACAGATTACTTGGTCCTCTAATTGTGTAGATAGACCTACTCCTCACCCCCTCAATCTTTGTTGCATGTGTGACCTTGGTGCTGGTTCCAACTATTTAAATTGATGGTGATCTTCATGTTGATGAGAACTACTTGTCTGGAGGTGACCGGTGCCTCCACTTTGCCCACAAAAGGGAATAGTGTTGCCCCTTATAGTCACCACCCACATCCATTCTAGGATTCCGAAGGTTGCAATCTATCTAAGATAGAAGCGTATTACCATGGACTCACGGCAAGATAAGATGTTGAGGAACAGAAAGGAGAGAAGTGGGAATTGAAATGAGTGGAGGAGAAGGCGGAAAAGTCGGTGAAGGATCCAGGGATGAAGCTGAGAGATAAACTGACACTTACTTTTACAGAGAAAGAATGCAGACTCCCCCAGGTGAATGTCTCCATTGGCCGGGATGATGCTGATGGCAAATTTCTTGCCATGGACACCTGTAGATAGAAACGAAGTCAGAAGATTAGGACTTGGTGGTAATAACAAGCCCAGTGGTCAGCCCCGGAGAAGAGTCCAACAACAAAGAGAGTAAAATAAACCCCACACCGCTTGTCAGCACAGTCCACGCGAGGCCAGAGTCTAAGCAACACTCAACACACAGAGATCTGACTATGGAGGCGCAATCCCACTGCTGCCCGAGGAGGTTATATTCCGTCACATCAACATAACACGCAAGACCAGGGCCACTGCAATATGTCGCTGTTGTAAGAGTTTGCCCAAGTGGAGGTACGTGGGTAAAGCTATCGTCTGGGGCATCTTTATCATCATGTTCTTTATGGGGTAATTCCTCACCAAGGCATAGCCTACCCTGGACCTGATCCCGCGAACCCTTTCTTCCGTCACTTTAGCAGAAACAAAGATATCGTCTCTATCCACGCCCCTGACCCATAAATCTATTGTTCAGTGGAGGCTCCTCCTACTCTAATACCAAGTGAAAATACAGAGCCCTGACCTAGGACTGTCCTGGAGGGAGGTGAGAGTGACGGTGATGGAGACAGGAAGACTAGGGCTTGGAGTAATGAAGATTACCTGTACCTACTTTTCCCATGTTCATCTATAAATAATTATACAATTAGGGTACATGATATTACAACAATGCACCTTTGACACATGGACAGCCTCTGTCAGTATCCTGAATTTTAGAGGTGCATAACATTAATTCCATTGAAAGTTTTCATTTTAATAAAAATTTCAGAAAATATTTCCTCTTGTCCAATTAACCGCTAAAATGTTTTTGAGAAAAAAATGAATTAAATAGTTTATTGCCAGCCAGTGAAAAAAAGTACATCCATGTTTTAATTTGCTCTATTTTTATTCAAAAAATATTTTTGCATGTTTTTACACTCGTCCTTGTTTTATATTAAAAAACAAAAAATTCACATAATTGACAGGTTTTGTACATTTTTACACAGTCTGAGGAGTGCTGCAGAACTGAAGTCCAATCTGTTGAACATGTCAACTAAATATTGAAAACAGCAGCTGTGGAAGGTTACACTTTGTACAGCACTCCTACTGAGTAATGTGTACACAGGAAAAGGGATAATGAAGATTTAAGAGATGTCCATACATGGAAAAAGATTTTGATTACCCAAAGCTATATTAATAATATTGGATACATTCATACCATAGAACATTTGAACTATTTAAAATACCGAAATACAACTTTAATATATTAACGCAGACCACTATGAACATCCCTCATTATCAGAGATCATATGTTGCAACCTATAGGTTCCTCAACCCATAGCCCATGCAGTGTGTGACCTGTGGCACATTAATCACCCATGGGTTTCTTCTTCGAGGCTAAAGCTTTGGTCAGTTTTGGAGTCGTTAAGCTACCTGATTTCTCGAGAGTCTCTCCTGTGACGTTTCATTCCCTTCACGATATTTGTTGCGTTATGGCCCCCGCTTGTATTTATTATATAATGTGATGTAGGATGTCTGTCTGTCCTCTTCTCTATGCTTTCATTTCTGTACCCCATTTTGTTTGTTCGGCCTGAACAAAATATTTGATCCAATCCTGGTTAGCAGTCTGGAAATGTTGTTGGGTTTGTCAGGCTGTCTTTATGGGAACATTTTTAACATCAATCAATCATGGATTTGTCAAGCCAGACAAATCCCCTGTGAGGGTCTCAAGGCGCTGCGGTTGCTACCTGCTCTGTGGTGATCTATTCATTCAAACAGCCAGGTCTTGATTCATTTCCTGAATTGCTGGAGCGATGGGGCGGTCCTGAAGTACAGGAGAAGGTTGTTCCAAGCTTTGGCCGCCAGGCGACAGAAGGAGCGACCTCTGCTGTTTCTCCTGCAGATCTGAGGGTGTGTGTGTAAGGAAGAGGGAGACAGATTGTAGGGGTCTGGTCGTTTGGTGGCAGGTCATGAGTTTGTTGATGTACGCTGGTCCTTCGTTGTGCAGGGCTTTGTATGCGTGATTCAGCATCTTGAACTGGCATCTCTTCTGTATCGGGACCAAATGTAGCTTCTTGAGGTGAGGTGTTATGAGGGTTCGTCTGGGGAGGTCGAGGATGAGTCTGGCCGCTGAGTTTTGTATTTTGTATTTAATAAGAACTGGTCTTTGTTTTTACAGAGGAAAGGTGTAGGTGTGTAGAAGTAATATACAATCAGCTTGGAGTTCCTCTCTCCTTCCCTATCACTCAACGTTCAGGCCCCTTAAAAAGGGCCAAGCAGTTCAACAAAGTAATGGAGAGGACTTCTTTTGGGAAGGCCCTCGGATACTATCTTGAAATGCTTGAAAGCAAATCTCTCGGTTCTAAGAACATAAACAGGCCCATGATTGCTTTTGCTTAGGAGCTTAAAATTCCCACCAGTCCATATTTAGCATCGCCCAAGAAAATGCCAAGCTGTGTACCACCACCTCAAACAGTTTTGGGGATTGCACCCCTTGGCCAAAACAAGGAGTTTGTTGTCTGAGTCTGTCCACTTGGGGCTCAAAGCTGATGCATTTCCCAGACACCATCCCAGGATCAGATGTTGTGGTGGCTGATGGCCTTTGAGACATCTTTAGTTGATGTGGCCCCTGTAGCCGAGAAGGGACCGAAGAGTGACGCCCCACAAAGAGCCAGTGTGAGATGCTCCTGATGGCCATCTTATGGCACGCGTGTAGCCTTGGAGCTCAGTATTCAGAGCACGCGAGGAGTTGGCACCTGGCTCCGAAGCTGTCATTTGACTGCAGAGTCTGAGTGCAGCTCAGGGCCACGAGAGTCAGTACCAGAAGAGGGGGGGCACCTCTTAGCTGCGCTGTGTTTCATACTGTAAAGCATCACATAGTGCCACGGGGCCTACTTCAACAGCCCTGGCCTACGCTGATGCCCATTGTCCCTGGAGTCAGGTGCCCTCAGTGCCAATCCCGGCTTCCCGCTCGAACTCACTGGGCAGGTGCAGAGTCTGGAGGTGACAGAAATCCTTCATTCTCAGAGGAGAATCCACCAGCAGAATGTCCTCCCTCTTATGGACAGTGTGGTGTAAGACGTAGTCGGTCGGTGGATTTCACTTCCCACTTAACATTTGGTCTAGAAATTAGAGGGTTTTCACTTACCACCAACCTCTCATTCAGCCCCACGGTGTGATCCTGGGCCAATCATCACTTTAAGCTCCCTTCCATCCATTGAGGTGCATCCCCTCCCAATGCCTAATCACGCTGAGGCAGCGGATTGACAGGGAAGGCAGGCTCAGACCAACCCCCCCCCCCCCCCCCCCCCCCGCCACACCACCACCCCAAAAAAAAAGAAAATGGCATTGTTTAGAGCTAAACAAAAACACTGCGGCAAACATTGGCCGTGCCCCGAGGGGCCCTTCCTGGCGGTGAAACCCTGCTCGTCAGCACCATTGTTTTGGGGAGATAGGGCATGGCGGCGTCTTAAAATAGATGCTGCTATTGATAGCCCGGGGCAGATGCGACGCTCTTGTCTTGGCTCGCGAGAGGATGAGTCCCGAGCTTTGGGGAGATTGTTATTAAACATTTAATAGAAGCAGCTTCCGGTGCGGACTCCAATGCCTTCCTGTATTGTTCTGGGACCCCAACAGGAAGAAAGAAGGTCATGGCTTTAGGCCCAAGACCGGAAAACGTCACTTCTACCCGCGGCTGAATGAGGCCATAGGAAGATGGGTAATGCCCCGGGCGGATAGGACTGAGCTACCGCCAGGCTGCCTCGTGCCAGGCTCTCCGAGCGGCATATGGCATGGACTGCCTGGCACGTGGCGGAGTCAGTCAGGCTCTCTGTGAGGCACGTGGCATGGACTGCCTGGCACGTGGTGGAGTCAGTCAGGCTCTCTGTGAGGCACGTGGCATGGACTGCCTGGCACGTGGTGGAGTCAGTCACTATGGACTGCCTGGCACGTGGTGGAGTCAGTCAGGCTCTCTGTGAGGCACGTGGCATGGACTGCCAGGCACGTGGTGGAGTCAGTCACTATGGACTGCCTGGCACGTGGTGGAGTCAGTCACTATGGACTGCCTGGCACGTGGTGGAGTCAGTCAGGCTCTCTGTGAGGCACGTGGCATGGACTGCCAGGCACGTGGTGGAGTCAGTCACTATGGACTGCCTGGCACGTGGTGGAGTCAGTCACTATGGACTGCCTGGCACGTGGTGGAGTCAGTCAGGCTCTCTGTGAGGCACGTGGCATGGACTGCCTGGCACGTGATGGATTCAGTCACTATTGACTGCCTGGCACGTGGTGGAGTCAGTCAGGCTCTCAGTGAGGCACGAGGCATGGACTGCCAGGCACGTGGTGGAGTCAGTCACTATGGACTGCCTGCCACGTGGTGGAGTCAGTCAGGCTCTTTGTGAGGCACGTGGCATGGACTGCCTGGCACGTGATGGATTCAGTCACTCGCCGCTGGAGGAGGGCATGGCTTGAGTCTTGCTTGAGCCAAACGTTTGACTCTGGCTCGTGCACTACAGGGACTGGCAAGCAAACCCCGAGCCAGGCCAAGCGCCCAAGCACAGATCCTCCCCTCCCTAATGTATTTTTTTAACGATTAATTTCAATACATGACATCCACCGTCATATGCTCTAACTTATTAAAGACTGAAACACATATTGGGGAAATAACTTTTTTTTAATATTCAAGAATTTTAAAGAGTCTTTCACGCGATATTTGTTGCAGTAAATACATGTCAAATTGTTTGGGGCGGAGGAGAGAGAGGGCTAGAGAGGGGGGAGAGAGAGAGAAAGAGAGGGGGGGAGAGAGAGAGGGGGGGATAAGGAGAGAGAGAGAGAGGGAGAGAGAGAGAGAGAGAGAGAGAGAGAGAGAGAGAGAGAGACTATGCACAAAGTAGGGAGAGAGTATCAAAAAGAGAGATGAAAAACAGAACTGATAGGAGAGATTAGCATAGGGAGGGAGAGAGGGACAGCACAGAGGGGAGAAAAAAGACAGAGAGAAGAAGAGAAAAATTACACGTGAAGAAGAGAATAGGAGAGCACATGGGAGAGAGATGGCATAGAAGAAAGAGAGAAGGCATATAGTGGAGAAGAGCGAGCACACAACTAGGAAAGAAAGAACCCAGAGGAGAGGAAATGGAGAGAGCACACAGCCAAGAAAAAGAACACAGAGGAGAGAAGAGGGGAGAGCACACAACTGAGACAGAAAGAAGACACAGAGGAGAGGAGAGAGCACACAACTGAGAGAGAAAGAAGACAGGGGACAGGAAGAGGAGAGCCCATACAACTAAGAGAAAGAAGACACAGAGGAGAGGACGAGAAGAGAGCACACAACTGAGAGAGAAAGAAGGTAAAGGAGAGGAGAGGAAGAGGAGAGAGCACACAACTGAGACACAAAAGACAGAGGAGAGAGCACACAACTGAGAGAGAAAGAAGACAGAGGAGAGGAAGAGGAGAGAGCACACAATTGAGAGAGAAAGAAGACAGAGGAGAGGAAGAGGAAGAGGAGAGCCCATACAACTAAGAGAAAGAAGACACAGAGGAGAGGACGAGAAGAGAGCACACAACTGAGAGAGAAAGAAGGGAGAGGAAGAGGAGAGAGCACACAACTGAGACAGAAAAGATAGAGGAGTGGAAGAGGAGAGAGCACACAACTGAGAGAGAAAGAAGTCAGAGGAGAGGAAGAGGAGAGCCCATACAACTTAGAGAAAGAAGACACAGAGGAGAGGACGAGAAGAGAGCACACAACTGAGAGAGAAAAGACAGAGGAGAGAGCACACAACTGAGAGAGAAAGAAGACAGAGGAGTGGAAGAGGAGAGCGCATACAACTAAGAGAAAGAAGACACAGAGGAGAGGACGAGAAGAGAGCACACAACTGAGAGAGAAAGAAGGGAGAGGAAGAGGAGAGAGCACACAACTGAGACAGAAAAGATAGAGGAGTGGAAGAGGAGAGAGCACACAACTGAGAGAGAAAGAAGTCAGAGGAGAGGAAGAGGAGAGCCCATACAACTAAGAGAAAGAAGACACAGAGGAGAGGACGAGAAGAGAGCACACAACTGAGAGAGAAAAGACAGAGGAGAGAGCACACAACTGAGAGAGAAAGAAGACAGAGGAGAGGAAGAGGAGAGCGCATACAACTAAGAGAAAGAAGACACAGAGGAGAGGAAGAGAAGAGAGCACACAACTGAGAGAGAAAGAAGGTAGAGGAGAGAAAGAGAAGAGAGCACACAACTGAGACAGAAAAGACAGAGGAGAGAGCACACAACTGAGAGAGAAAGAAGACAGAGGAGAGGAAGAGGAGAGAACACACAATTGAGAGAGAAAGGAGACTCAGAGGGGAGGAAGAGGAGAGAGCACAGAGCTGAGAGAGAAGACACGGAGGCGAGAGCACACAACTGAGAGAGAAAGAAGACACAGAGAAGAGGAAAAGGAGAGAGCACACAACTGAGACAGAAAGAAAACAGAGGAGAGGTAGAGGAGAGCACATACAACTGAGAGAGAAAGAGGACACAGAGGAGAGGAAGAGGAGAGCGCATACAACTGAGAGAGAAAGAAGACACAGAGGAGAGGAGACAGCACACAACTGAGAGAGAAGACAAAGAAGAGAGGAAAAGGAGAGATCATGCAGGGACGAGAACAAGCACACATTCAATTCAGAGCACACATGGCTGACAGAGACATAGAGCATGAACTTGATATAACAATAAAACAGCCCCCAGAGAGAGACTTTGGATATGGAGTGCAGAGAGGGAGAGCACGAGAGAGAGGGAGAGAGAGAGAGAGAGAGAGAAAGAGAGACAGAGGTTAGAGTGAAGTGGGAGAGAAAGAGAAAGAGACGTAGAACATTTAAAGAAAGAAGAGACGGGCGAGAGGGAGTGAAAGGGAACGTACATATCAGGGGTGAATGACAGACTGCCGAGGAGAGAGTGTGTTACATGTGCGTGATCAGTTTCAGCTACACACTTTGTTGTTAAAGCTTCAGAAACAATAGTCTAATCGTTGCAAGTGATGTGAGATGTGTCTTACAGATGTGATGACGAGCAGGCTTTCCGTGGTTAACTTTTCAGTGTTTCTTACTTTCTTTGTGTCAGTCTTCATTTTAGTTATTTTTGTGTTTTTAGTTTTAAAACGCCATTTTCGTTTGAAATGTCTTGGTAAGACAGCACAGTGGGCTAATGCAGCCACTGCCGAAATTGGACAGAAGAGATGCAAATCTTAGAAGATCAGCCCAGCCTTTCATCTTTCTGAGGTCACTGAAATTAGTCTCACTACCTAATAGTAATATTTACTCCTACGGCACTTTTTGACTTAGGTGATAAGCGGCTAGATCTACAGAAATTGGTAATAGCTGTTACCCAAAAAATATTTTTTATTCTGAATGCTATTTGCTATTACTACTTTATTACTAAAGGGAAATTGGGCCCGGATTTCCAAATTAGTCAATCCTAGTGGGTCGCAGATAGACCCACCTCATGAATATTAAAGAGGTTGGTTGCAATTTGTGACACACTACAATGTGCTGCAATCACAGGGATGGTAGCCTGCTGGGGTCAGTATCCATCATGTCTGTGATTGCTTTTAAATAAAAAGTAATATTTTTTTTCCCAAATGCAGCCCGTTCTACTTAAAGGAAAATGCGATGCATGTCAAAGATAAAAGAAAGGTTTCATTTTTAAGAGTGTGCAGTGAGCCACTTCCTGTGTGACCATTGTCTGCTCTTAAAAAATAGTTTTTCAAATGTTCTCACAGGAGAAGGGGTCCCAAGGGAACCCCTTCCCATTTGTGAATATGTTACCATTAATTTTTAATTGGTGATAAAGTAAAAATGTTTTGCGATCACCTTTCAATCACAAAAAATTAGTACATTCGATTCAGATTCCTATTCGGAAGGAACACCCTGCACATGCCTCTTACAAATAGCAATTCTGTTTTTGTTTGTAAATCCAAACCACGATTTGGTAACAAGTTACTTACCCCCAGATGCATCAACAACCCAATTTGCGATTCCTTAATAGAGAAAAATACCGATTCGCTATTAAGGAATTGCAAAATGGAATGCATCAAGAAATCACTTAAAAAATAGCGATTTCTTATAATTCCTTAATTGCGACTCGCAAATTGCGGCTCGCAATTAAGGAACACATCCCCATTCATTCCTATGGGCCTATAGGCCCATAGGAATGAATGGGAAGACAATCTCAATTTGCGAATCGCAATTAGCGATTCGCAAATTGAGATTGCGATTTCAAGGGTGCAGGGGTGTCCAAAGGACACCCTGTTGCACCCCTGAAATTGATATGTGCACATATGTGTGTGCGCAACATGAAACTTTAAAAAAAAATGCACTTTAGTGCATTTTTCAAAGTTTTTGCAAATTACCATGAAGTTGTACTTCATGGTAATTTGCGTGCCCTATTAGCGATTTCGCTAGTTTTTGCAAATTACCATGAAGTTGTACTTCATGGTAATTTGCGTGCCCTATTAGCGATTTTGCTATTTTAAAAACTTTCATGCATTGCATTTAAGGAATCTCAATTTGAGATTCCTTAAATGCAATTAATCGCAATTTAGCGATTTCTAAAATTGCGATTTTTGCATTTGGGATGATGCATCCCAAATGCAAAAATACCGCTCGCTAAGGGGCAGATTCTGAGAATCTTTGCGAGCTGATTTTAGTTTGATGAATCTGGGCCTTAATCTCAAATTGGAGTTTGTACATCACAACAAGCAAACAGCTTGATTCTGGAAATCGGGCTGTTTGCACAGCAAACATTTTTTTGTGCATTTAACCCAAAGAACTGCACAGGGATGCAGTTACTGCTGTTGTTTCTGTACCAGGAAGGAGTTTTAGGCGTGTATGTGGCCTATACAACGCTGCCGTGTAGATGACAGGATTCAGAGATGTGACCGCCTAGCCCCAGCCCTACCGTCCTCCGGCAAGAACCTGTCTTCAGCTCTCCAATCTGCCTCTTCTCTCCGACTAGGTGGCCCTGCGTCCCATACAAAGGAAGCCTTCCCAGGGCGGTCAATGGTTTGGGCTCAGCGCCCACGCCCTAAAGCACACCCCTCCAGTGCAGACTGACCCAAGTAATGCACAGAGGCCTAGAAGGAACTCAGTGGGAGCTCCATTGGTGCAGCAGGTGCAGTTGTACCGGAGCCCAGAGATCTGAGCGGCCCACTGTATTGCAGTATTTCACAGGGGGCACTTCAGACACGCTGTCTACGCCCAAGGAACTTAGATCTACTCCATGCTAGCAGAGCTGGGGAAATGTCAGTCGCATGCCAGGCAGAGTCCAGGGATCCAGGGCGCCTTAAGCGATGGAGATAAAGTAATGTGTCCTAGCCTGGCCCAGGGTTTAGTTAGAAAGTTAGATGAAAGTGCGGAAACGGCCTGTTTCCGGATACAAGAGCAGAGACGCCGACCAGAGCCAGAGGGCACTCATTCTACGGCTTGTAGGAAACGAAGGGCTTCCAAGGGCTGTAAAACATTCAATATTACCGACAGAGAGCGGTGGCCGTGCCAGGTACCTGCTCACTGGGAAACAGCCAGAGATTCGGGATTTACCCTGTATCTTGTCTCTTGTATTTTTCGTTCTTTCACGTTTTTGTTTCTTACTTTCCTCTTTCTATCCTTTTTTTTCTTCTTTCTCTTTCCTTTTTGCGCTTTTCTCCCATGGGATCTCTTTCTTGCCCCTATATCTCTCTTCCTTAACTCTTTCCATAACCTGTTGCCAGCTTTCACTTTGCGCTTTCTATTTGCTCTGACAACCTCTCTCTCTCTCTCTTCTACTCACGCTTTCTTTTCTCTGCACCATTACATCTGCCTGCACAAAATACCTTGGAGGACGCCTGGAAATGTACACAAGCAGCACTGTAGACACTATGCAGGAGCTCGCACGGTGGCAACGGACAAAAGTATGTTTTTCACCATTTTTATTTTAAAACGGTACTTTACATTCTCATGAAATTCGGAGCTGTACTCATACATTCCACTCCCAGCATAAAATTAAACGTATTGTAGGAGTAACTTATCATATGAAGGAGCTCCAGGGCACCTGGAAACAACCTAAAAAGCGGTGCTTAATTTGACCCGGGGGTTGCAGGTGGTTGGGGCCCGCTGGCACTCATTTTTGGAACCAATACATATTTTTCCTCCTCAGACTTTGAACCAGAGCAGGAGGGAGAAAAACACAACAGGGGAAAAGAAGCAAGAAAAGAAGGACGGGGAAAAACATGACAAAGGAATCTGCGAGAAAGAGGCAGGGAGTGTCTGGAGGTGGATAGAATAGACATGAGCTGGAATCAAGAGTACGCAGCCCCGGTATCCTCTCTCTGGCATACAACAATGCCGGCCGCAGGCCTCCAGACAAAACTTTGGGCCCCGGCACATACTCTTTTACAAATTAAGCACAGCACTAACGTCCATGTTTGTGGATGTTAACAGGCTCTTTCATGGTAACACAGCTCGCAGGTTGTCCATAGGAGTACATTTGATCTACAGGCGTGAAGTAACTGTGACACAATGCATACCCGGACATTATTTCTACTCAAAGTTCGAATTTTTGTACAGATGCGCAAAAAGATCTGTGCTTGTATGTCATAATCTGTATGAAGTCTCACCACCAGAGTTCACCTTCACCCAACAAGTCAGAAAGTGTCAAGGCCTTCACCCAAAAGGCTGCACATTAAAGGTTTTACTTAACTGGATATGGCGCTGTGTGGACTTCTCATAGAGTGGGAAGGGTATGTGTGTGATGCAATCTCTGGTCAGACACTGCTGGGCTTGACTGCACTAAAATACGTTTATTTCATTTAAATTGGTCTAGTTTTATTAATGTTACTAAAGGGGGTTAAAGAACAAAATTCTGCATAGACACCCCTCAACTATCCAATCAACAAAATATAGCCCCTGGCAAAAACCACAGCAGAGGTTTAATACTGGAAGTGTCCAGGGATCGACCCCCAGATTCATCATGCTCCTCTTTTGCGAGTACTTAATAGCGATTATTAAGGAATCGCTATTAAAGACTCGCAAAACGGGATGCATGTAGAAATCTCAAAATTTATAGCGATTTCTACATCTTCCTTATTTGCGATTCGCTAATTGCTAATCGCAAATAAGGAAGGACTCCCCATTCATTCCTATGGGCCAAAGGCGAATCGCAAATAAGGAAGCAATTTCAAGGGTGCCACGGTGTCCAAAGGACACCCTGTTGCACCTGTGAAATGGTGATTTACACGAGTGTTGCGCACACACATGTCCATAGGACATGTGTGTGTGTAACATCCAACTTAGAAAAATGCACTAAAGTGCATTTTTCTAAGTTTTCGCTATTTACCACAAAGTCAGACTTCGCGGTAAATAGCGGCCAAAAATTGTGAATTCGCAATTTTAAAATGGTTCATGAATTGCATTTAAGGAATCTCAAATAGAGATTCCTTAAATGCAATTCCTCGCAATTTAGCGATTTCAGATTTTGCGAATATTGCATTTGGGATGATGAATCCCAAATGCAATAAAAGCGCTTGCAAAGGGCCAGATTAGCAGAATCTGGCCCTTTGCGAGCCGATTTTACCTTCATTAATCTGGCTGCAAAATCTTAAAACTGTGGCTGACCCTAGCATATAGGCAGTGACCAGAAAAGTGATTGTAGCTGACCACAGGCACACAGTGAGTGAGTGGCAGAAGATGTCATACCCCAGGCCTGTCCAAGGCAGCTTCAGAACAGATGGAGTCATTTTAAGATTTACAGGGCATCAAATAAAAACAGTGGAGATAGCATACCATTCCCTGAAAATCGGACCTTCCTGGGCCTGCGGTGGACACCCGCCCTAAACCATGATCTTAATAGGACAGCCTTGCAGCTCCGTCCCCTCGGTGCAGCTGTAGTGCGTAAGACCGTAGTCTGCAGGGATGCAGTCAGCACTGGGGTCAACGGTCAGCACCTGTCAGTTTTGATTCGCCTTTGTGTGCAGTGTGGTAGTCAGCACTGGAGGGGTCGCTTGTCTGCAGGACAGTGATCAGCACTGGATGCAGACAGCCATGGAAGTGGTCGCTGTTCACCAGTGCAACAGTCCACCTGCAGGTGCGCTTTGCCCACACTGCACCTGTCTGTCAGCTTTGATTTGCCTTTGTGTGCAGTGTGGTAGTCTGCACTGGAGGGGTCTCTTGTCTACAGGATAGTGATCAGCACTGAATGCAAACAGCCATGGGAGTAGCTGCTGTCCACCAGTGCAACAGTCCACCTGCAGGTGTGCTTTGTCCACACTGCATCTGTCAGTTTGGATTTTCCAGGTGCAGTGTGGTAGTCAGCACTAAGGGGTCTCTTGTCTACAGAAGCGTGGAGAAGCGTGGCTCAATGGTTAGAGCGGCAGACCCTGATGCAGAGGTCTGGCCCGGGACCAGGGTTCAATTCCCGCCTCGGCGGCTCTTGGACTCAATCTTCCCGGACCTGATAATTCTCGCCTCGGTGCCTAGTCTAATCATGGGTCCCACTCTGTGACTCTGGGCAATAGCTTGCTTAATCTCCACAACGGCCCCAGCACACTTGGATGCCTGGTTTCAACTTGGGGGTTCCCAGGAGTGGACATCTCAAAGGAAAGCCAAGAAGGGTTCCACAGCGGTATGAATACAGCGCTAGGAGACCTCTGGGTAAAAGGTGCTATATAAATACAAACACATTTACATGTAATGGACAGTGATCAGCACTGGATGCAGACAGCAACTTTGCCCACACTGCACTCGTCTGTCAGCTTTGATTTGCCTTTGTGTGCAGTGTGGTAGCCTGCACAGAGGAGGCCCCTCGTCTGCAGTGGACAGGTCTGCAGTAGTCTGCAATGGTGTGCAGTGCAATGCACCCCTTCTCCAATGAAGTGTCTAGCACTGCATTCCTCTTCAGGAGTTATCTCAGTCGGTTAGGCGTCTCTTATCCCCAGCGTAGGGAGTGAAACTGGAAAGGAGCCTTCTTCCAATGCAGGGGCCCAGAGTGGACAGAAGGTGCACATCAGGTTTCACTGTAAAGGTCAACAGTGATGGTGTCTTTTGTCTACAGTGCAGTAGTGCCCCTGGTCTACAGTGCATTGATGAGCACTGGAGGTGGCCCTTCATCTATAGCTCTGCTGTCAGCACTGGTTTACCACCACTGCAATGTGGACAAGAGACCAGCACTGGAGCCCTCCTATCACCAGTGCAGAGGTCAGCAGTGGAGGCGAGGGTGCAACTGTCTTCACTGCTGAGGTCACCAGTGCTTGTGTCCATCCAATCTTCACTGTAGTGGTCAGTACTGGATTTGCCCCACCGCATCTCCAGTGCAGAGGTCAGCACTGTGGGTGCCCCCATCCCTTGTCTCCAATGTAGTGGTGTTCCCTGGGGGTGCAAAGTCCTCTTATCGAGTGCAGTGGTCAGCACTGGAGGTGCCCCCCCCCCCCTAGCTCCAGCGCAGAGGTGAACACTGGAGGTGCCCCTCCCCTTGTGTCCAGTGCAGTGCTCAGTGCTGGAGGTGTCCAGTCCTCTTATCGAGTGCAGTGGTCTGCACTGGAGTTGCCCCTCCCCCCTAGCTCCAGTGCAGAGGTGAACACTGGAGGTGCCCCTCCCTTGTGTCCAGTGCAGTGCTCAGTGCTGGAGGTGCCCAGTCCTCTAATCGAGTGCAGTGGTCAGCACTGGAGGTGCCCCCCCCCTAGCTCCAGTGCAGAGGTGAACACTGGAGGTGCCCCTCCCCTTGTGTCCAGTGCAGTGCTCAGTGCTGGAGGTGTCCAGTCCTCTTATCGAGTGCAGTGGTCTGCACTGGAGTTGCCCCCCCCCCCCTAGCTCCAGTGCAGAGGTGAACACTGGAGGTGCCCCTCCCCTTGTGTCCAGTGTAGTGCTCAGTGCTGGAGGTACCAACTCCTCTTATCGAGTGCAGTGGTCAGTACTGTAGTTGCCCCCCTCATAACTCCAGTGCAGAGGTAAACACTGGAGGTTCCCTGTCCAGTGCAGTGGCCAGCACTGGAGGTGCTCCTCTCCTTGTGTCCAGTGCATGGGTCAGCACTAGCGGTACCCCTCTTCTTGTTCCTAGTGCAGTAGTCAGAACTGGAGGTGCCTCTCTTCTTGTTCCCAGTGCAGTGGTCAGTACTGTAGGTGGCCCCCTTAGCTCCAGTTCTGAGATGAACACTGGAGGTGCCCTGTCCAGTGCAGTGGTCAGCACTGGAGGTGCCCACTCCTCTTATCGAGTGCAGTGGTCAGCACTGGAGGTGGCCCTCCCCTTATTCCTAGTGCAGTGGTCAGTACTGTAGGTGGCCCCCCTTAGCTCCAGTGCTGAGGTGAACACTGGAGGTGACCTGTCCAGTGCAGTGGTCAGCACTGGAGGTGCGCACTCCTCTTATCGAGTGCAGTGTTCAGCAATGGAGGTGCCCCCCCTTAGCTCCAGTGCAGAGGTGAACACTCGAGGTGCCTTGTCCAGTGCAGTGGTCAGCACTGACGGTGCCCACTCCTCTAATCGAGTGCAGTGGTCAGCACTGGAGGTGCCCACTCCTCTTATCGAGTGCAGTGGTCAGCACTGGAGGTGGCCCTCCCCTTGTTCCTAGTGCAGTGGTCAGTACTGTAGGTGGCCCCCCTTAGCTCCAGTGCTGAGGTGAACACTGGAGGTGCCCTGTCCAGTGCAGTGGTCAGCACTGGAGGTGCGCACTCCTCTTATCGAGTGCAGTGTTCAGCAATGGAGGTGCCCCCCCCCCTTAGCTCCAGTGCAGAGGTGAACACTCGAGGTGCCTTGTCCAGTGCAGTGATCAGCACTGACGGTGCCCACTCCTCTAATCGAGTGCAGTGGTCAGCACTGGAGGTGCCCACTCCTCTTATCGAGTGCAGTGGTCTGCACTGGAGGTGCCCCTCTCCTTGTCCCTAGTGCAGTGGTCAGCGCTGGAGATGCCCCTTACCTGAGGAAGACATGATGATGAGGGCCAGGAGTGCCATTTCTGCCGGTGCCATCGTCTTCTCCTGCGCAAGGGTCGGTGTGAGGGTCTCAGTCGAAGGCAGGGGACGGCCGTCTCTCTCTAGCGAGGGGCAGTGTCTCAGTCTTTCAA